>NC_056746.1:1482394927-1482426796 GCF_019279795.1 Protopterus annectens
TACTGACTTGTCAGAAATGAATTATATTAGACACACAGCAATATCCTGAGAAATATGTTATTGATGTAATACTTTTCATCTTACCTTCTTGTACTTACAGAATCAATTACATAAGCTGGTCTAATTGTTTTAATGCTTAGTGAAGAATTCACTTGACATGTATTTTTTGTGAGTTGGACAGGAAGTTAAGTTTAACAAAGCCTTATGAACAGCAGTGTCAGTTGAGTGCTATGAGAATGGCTGGTGATATTTGGTAGCATTTTAATGACTCAGTTATATGAGTTTTTCTGCCCTCACTATGGCTACAAATGTTACTACTCTTTTTTTTTTATGCCCTTCACTTCTGAAAGAAACACAACATAGGCCCAATACCAAAAGAAAGTTGCAGACTGCAGTGCACCAAAGGAAGACATCAGCTAAATGACAATAAACTGCAACAATGTAGTGTGCCAAAAATTTTATGGAAGCACTTGGCAGAGGCCACATGTGCTTACTGTTTTGTCAAAAAAAAAACCTGATACAAATTCTTTCACAATCCTTTGGATTCCACGGTATACCTCTAAAACAAAATGCAAGCTGCATTCAATGCATTACAGCAGGCTTGTGTACTACAAGACATACTAGAGGTCGATCTGCAACAGTGTTCCAGAAGGCAGCCAGCAAGGCGCCGTACCAGTCTACAGTTAAGCCAGATCTCTGACCAGGAAATAATATCTAGATAGATAGATAGATAGATAGATAGATAGATAGATAGATAGATAGAAAATAGATAGATACAGGTTATACAGAGAGCAGATGCACAAAGCAGAAGTGTGTCTGAGTATCGGTATATTGCCCTCTGGGGTATTTCAGTGGCATATGGGTGATGATGTAGAAGTGTCACAGAGAGCTGCTAGTCACATTCTAGGAAAGTTCCTGGCAGCAATGTGCAGGAAAATATACAAGGCCTAAATAAAATATCCTACATGGACAAACTTAAAGGCCTGTCACCATACTCTGGATCCTAGATACAGCTAAGAGGTGACCTATGTCTGGCATACAAGTCATCCTCTGACACAATACTGTTGGATTTATTGCACATCAGCAAGTCAAATGGCATCAGAAATACTCAGTTTAGTAATCTAAACCTCAATTGCAACATCAGCAGAATGTTTTTTGAGGGACAGGTATGACTTGCTGAGGATACTGCTGCTCTGGAACAGGCTTCCCATCCATGTAAAACAAAGTTCATCCCTATCCATATTCAGGCTCAACTTGCATCTATGGATGGGAAATAAAAAATTACCATAGGATTACCCCTGTAGTACTAACGAACAAGGGAATCTTGTAAATGCTTCACCCCATGTAGAGATCCCCTCAAGTTACCTTTGATATGACACCAGTTATTCTCATTGGGGATAATATATAATTATCGACCATCAGATGGCTAAGGCCAATCTGTAATTAAATGGGATGGAGTAATTTGAGCACAAAAAGTGAAATTGTCTAGGCTTAAAATGGCCCAGAAGGGCAGCTAGCTTAGTACTTACCTATGAGCCTATGGAAAGTGGATGAACTCTTCCACTTCCCAGCAACAGCCTTGGAGTGCAGAACTGCCATGGAACAGTTCTATGCCACTGTGAATTTCCCATGTGTCCTCAGTACAACTGACTGCATTTGTACCCCAATCAGTACCCCAGTGGTACATTTTGCTGAACATTACATCAACAGAAAAAGGTAATCATCACTCAGCTGTCAGGTTGTATGCTCTGCAGATGGCCTCATTATCAATATCATGGCAACACGCCCTGATAGTGCACATGATGCAGCAATAAGGAGGGAAAACAGTCCAGGACTGACATTCCAACATCTTGAAATTTCTGAGGGACTCCTTCTTGGTAAGTGCAGGACTACAGGAATGATGTAATCAAAATCTAGCCCTGTCAACAGTAAGCATGAGGGCTAAATATGTGTATTCTTCCTACAATCTGATGATTGTGGTTATCCGCTGGAGCCTTGGTATATGACACTATACAGAGCTCCAGCAATGCCTGTTGAGGATCATGCAACAGAGCACTCACCACAACATGGAACACCATTGAGAGTGTGACTGGTGTACTGATAGCAAGATTCAGATGTCTTGACACATCCAGGGATGCACTCTAATACAAACCAAAAAAGGCATCACAGATGGTCACAGTGTGTGCCATCCTGCACAACATGCTAACATCAAAACATGGTGGTCTGCCAGCTTCAGGTGTGTGTGACCTACCCCAAGAGCCTAAGATGTCTGCTATAGAGCTTTTAGAGCTGTCACCAGGCCGATCAGGAGGTGGGAAGAAATAGGCATGGGTGACAGAAACACAACAGTATCTGACTCACCAGTTCAGGTCATGACAAGCCACACATACAGAAGTACACAGACAAAGCAGTGGTCTTTACACAGTGTTGCCCCATTATAGCAGCACAGACTACAACTACTGGATAAAGGCCATTAGTTGTCCAGATTGAACATCATACATATTATAAGCACAATATGAATTATAAAATGTTATACTCCTATCTGTGCTATAGAAATGAACACATCTGGATGGCTTCACAATAACATTCACCATAGGACCACTGTAGGCAATGCATCACCAAAGGCTACCATACTGGCATGTGTGTTGCATGCCTAAGGTGCACACAACAGAAGGCATTGCTGTCAAGGTAGGATGTCATCATACATATAATTAGTGTATGTAGGTAGCAGTATAACTGTCATTATTTCAAGAAATGTAGGATTGTGCATAGGGGAATGTACACTGACCAAAAGAACCTAATTGTAAGGATTGTACATTAACATTGAGGTACATTACACATGTCATGACACCATAGTACACTGCACTGTGCATCAGATAGCAGCTGCAATAGTGACAACATGGCAGGAACTGACAATAAAGGCATGCAACTGTCAAGGCACATACAAGTATTGTAGGACAAGCTTGAACTGGACTGTCACAAATAAGTCAATATTATAATGCACATGTAGGTGCAATAACATGAGTCAGTCACATGAACAAATATATGTAATTCAACAAAGCATCAATAATAGGCATTGCCCATCAGCCATGGTACATGCAGCATTGGATGCGATACAGCAATATGGGTATAGATGTGTTTGTGTAACCAGGCACATATGGAAAGGCACACATTTGAATCACACAGCCACAGCAAGAGGATATCAAAGGTGAATATGTAAATGTGCTGAGAGAGAGGTATATGCAGTACCAGAATAATGTACCACAACTGTACTGATATGCAAAATGAAGTATACCTGTGCATGCAGTTATGGCTGACAACAATGAAATGTTTAATGTATAAATCAATGATGTAAGAATAAGGTAATATGCTTATAACTGGGAGAAATGCTTGTTGTATGTCACCTAGCAAGAGCTGCTAAAACTGATGCAAGGTGATTATCATATTTAGCACTGCAGTTGTCAATAATTTAACTAAAATATCACAATGACAAATATGTACAACATAATATACTATGAACCACATGACTGTCTCCTTCAGGGCTGGAAAATATTGAACCCAGTGCAATGTACCATGTACCACTGGCCATACTATCAAACTAAGACATTGTTTTCAATAAGGCAAGTGTCCTATACTGGTGGATTAAACAACATTACACATAAAGATCACAGAGACACGTAACGATTTTGCATTATTATGTAGACTGGCTTACCTGGTCTGTCATCCTCAGGTGAGGCTTGAACCTGTAGGGTATAGTGGAACACAAGCAACAAGTTAATACGTCTAACTCTTTACAAAAGGCAGCAGCAGGCAAAGGATGTTTATCAGCCTGAGTACAAAGACATGTACCTGATGTGTGATGGCATTACCAGTTGTTAATTCTCTGTGCATTTGAATAAAACATCAATATGCATGACGTTGAATTTGTCACCTAAGTAGTGTCTATTTAGCAGAACACACAAGGAGTCTTACCGCATCCTCCCTCAGCCATTATGCTCAAAGTATATGGCATCGTTGTGGTGCTGTAACATGTATAGAAATAGATACAAATTGTGGGAATGATTTTCCATGTATGACAATTGGATTATGCTGTTTTGTTTGTGAATGGTGAACACACCATGTATGTCCTGAAATACCTGTTTGAATACCTCTCCCAGGAATGCAATAATCCTAGTAGGTGGTATGAGGACTGTTTCATTGGGGGGGGGGGGGTAACAATGGCCCAAAACCAGAGGCATATTTCTCTCCATCTCACAGTGGAGTTGTCTGTTGGCTGCACAGAGGAACATGTCAAAACAACATCACTGACAGGCCTCTCTTTAGCGGTTATGCCCAACAACAGTGCTTACCATATTTGCGATGCCCCTCCACACTTGTTTGCTCCAGAACGTACTGCCTGTCTGTCTTACTCACAAAATTTTCCAGGTTGCTACAGGGCCACCAGAATTTTGTTTTCTCTGTGGAAAAAGTTTTTGACTATTTATTGTAGATATCTAGAAAAAGGTGAGTTGCACATATTAGGATGTATACATGTAGTGCACCTATTGACAGATTAACATTTACATCATATGTCGATATAATACACCTCATGAACATCATAATTCTATACAAAACAACAGCATTTCTATCATGTACAAATAAGCATACTAAATGTACATGACATGTAGCAATTGCTGAGTACAGGTCATAAAATATAAAGCTTGTATATGCAAAGCAAATATCCAATTCCACATTTTAGGATATGCAGAGATGAGAACCCAGTTCTGTGGAAGTGCTGACTGTTATCAGCCAATCACATAACCAGTACACCACCACTTCAGCAGAAGCAGTGCTGGTTAATTAGAGCTATAGTCGTACGCAGAGCCAACTGTCCCTAAAATATCAACATCAGCCATTGTGGGATATAAAACAGATGTCAATACAATCATTAAAAAAGAGCAGCAAAATTGTGTCATGTAGAGAAAATGTAAGATATGAAGCAGTATGGGTCAAACAGCACCTCAGAGCAATAAAAGCATATGGACATGAACACCTTAGCTACAATAGCTAGATGCAGAAACAGCAGCAAAGTAACAGGCTAACTCATCTGGATATCCTCACAATCGCATTAAATGGTGTAGCAGTTTACAATGTAGGAGTAAGCATTGCTGAATGTCTGCAAATCATACTCTCTATACATGATTTGTAGACACTCCCATAAACTGACATTATCACAAACATTACTATAGACTTACAGGTGAAAATGCATTCCTGGCCAATATGGATGGAATCCGTCTATATCCGCAGTTCTCCGGGGTTGATAGATTGTATCCATCCTCTGAATATGAGGAAAGATTCCCTCAAAATGATGGACATGTGTCCATACGTATGCATATGGGGTAATGCCACCCCTAAGTTTAACAACCTCTGAGGTGCATGCCATCCCTACCCTTCATGTAACTGACATATTATTGGTCAGATGATATTGCATTGCAAGCTACTTGAAATACAAGTTAAAAGGTGCACACAGGACATTATGAACATCATAGAATAATAGTAAGCACAGCAGATCACAACAGCAACATAAACAGCTGCCCCATGACAGCTTACCTTATGCTTAACTTCAGTCGGGAAGCTATACCTAACGGTGAGGTTTTCTCAGTGTTAACAGATACTGAGTGCCATTTGTGGCATATATAATTATTTAGATTACATTGTTTTGGAATCAAATCCACAAACGTCTGTATAAGTTCTTGAATTTCAATTGATAAACAAATAGTTTGGCATAAGCATACTGTGCTTAGTGCAAATGCATAATAGTTACTTATTTATTTTTTATTTTACATTTGTTGACTGGGAAAGTCCAACTGGACACGTCCATTTTCAGCACAGGCCCGGGGAGAAAAGCTCCAGTTACATATGAGGTACATTAATATATATGAACAAGTTAATAAAGATGGTGGAATACATATACAAAAAAACAGGTTTACAATCATATGTAAATATGGCCAGTTAGCACAGGCTCATAGTAAGATAGTTGTCAGATAGTCATCTCATCATACAGTATAATACATCCTGTACACATTCAACACATGCAGAATATTGCAGCTTTATACAGATAGAATATAACAGTACTTAGCAGGTTTGTATATAGATTTATAATGTTGTATTAGCTTATAAACATAGACAGTTAAATGTAAGAAACTAGATTTGAGATTATCCATGAGTTTAGAATAAATATTTCATACTTATAAAAGCAGACAGTTGCATGTGAGAAACTAGACTTAACATTGCCAATGAATGTAGATATTTCTTGCAATTCAGCCTTTACCCAGGGGTAAGACAAGAGCATAGCCAGTTGTTTTTGAGGTGGGTTTTTAATAGTTTTTCGAATTGTGTTGTGGAGTTATTTGATTTTATTTGGATAGGAAGGAAGTTCCAGAGTTTGGAAATATAGCAGCTAAAGAGAGATTTTCCTGCCTCATTATTATGTTTTGTAACTTCAAGGAGGTTAAGGGTGCTTGATCTCAAGGTTCTTGCTGTGGTGTGAGGATGTATTAGGTTATGGAGGGCTGGGATTTTATCTGAGGGATGGTATAACTTATGTGCTAGTGACAATTGATTGAGTTGAAGTAGTTGAGGGAACAATTGATTGAGTTAAAGTAGTTGAGGGAACTCCAACCAGTTCAATTTTTTGAGAGATACATAGTGATGTGTTCTATATGGTGATTCAGTTGCAAATTTAACTATCTTATTATAGCAGGTTTCTAGTTTGTGTAGTTCTGTTTTCTGGAGGTTGGTAAATACTGGGGATACATAGAGGAGAGTGGATAGTAGATGTGTCCTGGCTACTGTGGTTTTGGATCGCTTGGAGAGAAATTGCTTGTTACAATAAAGTAGCCCTAGTTTTTTGTGAACCTTTTTACAGTTTGTGCAATATGCAAGTCGAATCTTAGGTTATTGTCTATTTCCATGCCTAAAAGTTTGGTGTGGGTAGTTGGGGTAATAACAGTTTTGTTATTAGAGGTGATAGTGAAGTTGTTCGACTGGGGGGAAGCTCTATAAGAGGTGAAGAGGAGTAATTTGATTGTAGCTGGGTTAAGAATAAGCTGGTGGTTGCTAAGCCAAGTTTCAGTTTGTGAGAAGCATTATTGCGTTTGGGAGTGGAGGTGTTCAAGTGTTGGGGTAGCACATATGATTGTGGTGTCATCTGCATATTGAATTATTGTAGCTTTTGGCATGGAGGATGAGAATTGATTGGTGAATTGAGTGAAAAGTAATGGATCTAGGGTGAAGCCTTGTGGAACTCCTAGGGATAACTGGTAGTAGAGAGGATATTTGGTTCTGCCATTTTACAGCCTGTTGGTGACCTGATAGATAGCTCTCAAACCATGTGAAGGAGGAGAAACTGAGTTTTAGGGTAGATAGTGTATGGAGAAGTTTGTTATGATCAGCCATATTGAATGCTTTAGATAAGTCTAACAATATGGCAGAGACTACTTGGCCATTATTTCTGTACTGATTAATGCTGTTAGTGAATGCTATTAGTGCAGTCATGGTACTATGAAAGGTTCTAAAGCCATGTTGGTTTTTGGATAGCAAATTGTTTTCTTGAAGGTAATCCATGAGTTGTGTGTGTATGACCCGTTCTAAGATTTTTGACAAGGGTGATAAAATAGCAATAAGACAGTAATCGTTGAATTCAAAGGAATTACCTCCTTTGTGTAATGGTATAATATGGGAGGTTTTCCATATGTGTGGTACTTTTGTGTAATGGTATAATATGGGAGGTTTTCCATATGTGTGGTACTTTGCACTCGGAGATGGACCTATTGATGAGGATTGCAACAGGGTAGGCTATAGTTGGTGCAGCTATTTGGAGGTATACTGAGGGTAGGTTATTGGCAGTCAGAGTGGTAGGTTTGAGGTTTTAGAGAAGTTTTTTTAATAGTTTTGGTTGATACTGGCTGAAAGGTAAAGTGGGATTTATTAGTTTGTTGTTCGAGTTCTGTTGTAGTTGGTGTGTTTGTTAAGGTGGGGGTCTGGTGTTCAGTTGGTTATTTGCCAGGGCCTGGATTGTCTCAGTAAAATATTTATTAAACTGGGTGGGGATGTTATCATGGCTATTCCCAGTTGCAGGTGAGGGGGTTGTGGGTTTTCAGAGTTGATTGCACCCCAGAACTTCTGAGGGTTTTTTTGCATGTTTTTCTTGTAGATTTTGGTGATAGCTGATTTTGTCTATTTTGATTTATTTCAGTGAATGTGTACATCTGGCACATGCTAATGCCCACCAAAAGACTGCTACCACCCACCATGCACCAATTTTAAAATGTGATACTCATCCATTTTTAGATCACACCCCTGCTCTCTGTGAACTGAGTGGTGCCTCGGTAAGTGTTTTGAATAAGGCATTGTATTGCTACTACTAATGTATGAAAGTGTGTACATGTTTTATTCTCACAGTGCATTAGCACTTAGAACACATAGGTTGTGAATGACTATGCATTTCTTCATTAGCTGCAACACTTTGAGTTTGCTCTATACAGTGTAGATTAGGAACAAAGAGGACATTTGTGATCCCCTTGCATGTCCTATTTGTTGTGTATGTGTGGGTTCTGCTCCCACAGAAGTCCTTTAACTTCTGTAATGCCCACTTTGGCTTCTGTTAAACTTTTAAGCATGTTTTAATTAGAAGAACTTCTGTGAAGTCGGTTGGTTCTGTGTTACAATATATAATCCATTTAAATGCAGATGACTATGCATTTCTTTATTATCAGCAGCTCTCTGAGATTGTTTTATACAATGACGTGTATTAATAAGGAACTTATTGTGATTTCCTTGCAATACTTATGGAAAAATAAAATATGTAAGCTTTGTCTTACATGTTCAGTAATAATTGTTTACATATATTACCTTCTGGCTGAGTTAGAAATATGTGATTACTGAAGGTAAACATGCATTAAAATAAATGTGTTATAGAATTACACCTGTTTTACAGCATTAGTGCATATGTAATTGCTAGACTGTGGTACAGCTGAAGGGTTAGCACTTTAAGTGCTGTCAGTAATTACAGTCCTATTTGCTTTGTGTCCATGAATTCTATTCCGACAGCAGTATTTTTATTTCTGTAAAGCCCAGCTTGGCTTCTATTAAACTTTTTTAAGCATGTTTTGTTAAACAGAACATTTGAAAGGTCATTTCTGTGTTGCTGTACATGATCCTTTTATGCTACAGATATCAATGCATTTTCTATACATCTGCAATACCTTGGACAATAAATAATGAATGTGTTATTTGTAATTAAATCACCATCTATAACAGAGCACAGGTCAGCAGATACAATTTGAGTTTATTCAGAAATGCCTTATATGTACACACTCACATACACATCTCTTTGTCTAAACACTTTCTATGTGTATATATAATTACATTTTATATATATATATATATATATATATATATATATATATATATATATATATATATATATTTATATATATATATATATACGGGTCTATGTCTGAAGATCGAGTTTTCAGAAACTTGAAATTCATATGTTCGAGACCATATGATTGAGCTTCCAAAAACTCAAACTTCAAAAAAAAAAAAGAAAAGACAAAAGACCACAAAAATCTACCTTTTAAACATTTTTGTACCTCCTACACAACCTGCTAATTATATATATATATATATCTATATATTTATATATATATATATATATATATATATGTGTGTGTGTGTGTGTGTGTGTGTGTGTGTATGTTTGTGCATGTATATATATATATATATATATATATATATATATATATATATATATATATATATATATATATATACCAACTCTGAGATACAAGATCACACTACAGTGGGGAAAAGGGTAAATTTCGTGATCCTCACTGTACTGAGATCTCCATTCAAAAGCTTTGGGTTTTCAAGAACGCCATCATAAGGTCTTGACCATGTGAATTTCAAGTTTGTGAAAACTCGATCATCTGATAGGGACCAATATATATCAATCTCCCTCTCTCTCTCTCTCTCACTCTCACACTCTCTCTCTCTCTCTCTCTCTCTCTCTCTCTCTCTCTCTATATATATATATATATATATATATATACATATAAATATAATATATATAAGTCCCAAAATATACCAGTTCATTCACCACGGCTGTAGCTGTAAAAAATTTTTATTGAAGAATATAAAAGAAGAATGAGCACTTTCAGGTGGCTTCCACCCTTCTTCAGATTCAAACATATCTGAACAAGCAAGAAATGGTTATATAAATCCTTTCCAATCACATTTGTCTGTTGTAGTTATCAACCAATTAAAAACATATTAAAATGCTAACCAATAAAAGTGCTGGAATGGAATACTTAACCAATTAGAAATAGTCAGTTAACCTGTAGCATTATGCATACAGATGAAATTCTAAAACTAAGAACTTATCATTGTTGCTTAAAAAATGTGTGTCCAAAGCAAATATAGGATGGATAAATAAGTAAATGTTTCCTATGATAACCTGTAAATCACAAAAAAATGAGTAAAAATAATCTTTAAGGGTAGCAAATGTGAAGAATGTTCACAGACCAATCATCAGGCTAATACCAGCCAAAAAGCCAATAAGATAACAGCATTGTAACAACCAATAAACAATGGTAAAAACTAGGTCTAACCTGAGTAAGTATGGCACAAAATACAAACAACTAATCAAGCTATTTAAATCCAAGAATAGACCAATGGGGTAGACAGCCAATGTCATAACACAAATCGAAATCTTGGCCAATAAAGGACTAAGAGGAGAACAGCCAAATTGTCTAAATACGTGTATGAACCAATAGGACAGTCAGCCAAAGTCATAACTTAAGTCAGAAACTCAGCCAATGAAGGACAAGAGAACAGACAGCCAATCAAATTGTTTAAATGTGAAAATAGGCCACTAGGATAAATAGCAAATAAAAAACAACAAAGTACCTGACTTTTTAAAAATTAATCACAACTGTAGTATTATAGATACAAATAAAATACACCAAGTAAAGACTTGTCGTTATTACTTGAAAAAGTGTGTCCAAGATGTATACAGAATGAATAAATAACTGAGTTTCCTATAATGACCTCTAAATCACAAAATAAAAATACTCATTAAATGTGTGAAGAACATTTACAGACCAATCATCAGGCTAATACCAGCCAGAGAGCCAATAAAATGACAGCATTGTGGCAAGCAGTAGACAATGGTAAAAATATGTGTCTGGTCTGAATAAGTATAACATGGAAGCCAAACAACCAATCAAGTTGTTTAAATCTAAGAATGGACCAATGGAGTAGACAGTCAATATATCATGACTCAAATCAAGATTGCAACCAGTAAAGAAACAGGAACTTAACAGCCAATCAAATTATTTAAATGTGTGTATGAACCATTGAAATAGTCAGCCAGTGTCATACCTCAAATCAAAATCTTAACTAATAAAGGATTAAGAAGCAAACAGCAAATCAGATGGTTTAAATGTGAAAATAGACCTATAGGAGAAATAGCAAATGAAAAACAGCAAAGTGCCCAGCTTTATAAAAGTTTATAACAACTGAACAGCCAATGCTCCTGGTTTTCCAGGCATTCTCCTATCCAGGTGCTAACCAGGCCTATCGCTGCTTAGCTTCCAACATCAGATGAGATCAGAAGCATTCAGGGTAGTGTGGCCATGAATGA
This sequence comes from Protopterus annectens, assembly GCF_019279795.1. NCBI lineage: Eukaryota > Metazoa > Chordata > Ceratodontiformes > Protopteridae > Protopterus > Protopterus annectens. The sequence continues at coordinate 1,482,406,614 of NC_056746.1, forward strand.
TTCAAATCTGAATCTCAACCAATAAACTGGTATGAAGGAACAATATATGAAATTGTCCATGCAAACATCATGAATTTACCCAAAAGTAAAACAAGTTGAAAGGGCTCATTCATAATCATTGTCACTGATTGAAGTAGAACAATCATGGAGTACAGACATCTAGTGGCCAGATAAAAAACAAAGTCAGGCAAAATAAGACAAAAGTTAAGTGGTCTTGACTCATGTCTCTTGACAACAAAAAGCTGAGCCACCAATAAAAGACAATGCCCCAAATACAGCATGTGTAAAGTGAAGTTCAAAAATATACAAAAATAAAAAATATACAATGTTTGGCACTTGAACAACAGTCAGCGGTAGTGAGACATAGCAAGATTCTCATTTTATACTTCATTTCTTCAATGCTGGTTTCAAAGATATATTTAGAATTCAAGTATGGTGGTTTGTCTGCCTGTAGCTCACTGATCCACTTCATTTCAGCCAATTCAGTCACAAATGTTATGTCATCACCTCTAATATCACAAGTTATTGTTTGTAAAGCCATAAAATGGAAACAAATGGTGATCATTGCTTGACACATGCCACACAAGTGGATTCTTTATATCCCTGAGCCTCAAATTACTCATGTTTGGATATGCATTCTTTAAAAAGTCTATTAGTTTTGTCTACATAGAACATGTCACAGATGTACAGCATGCTTTATAGACCACATTTTTGGTCTTGCAATCTGAAAGGTATAGTTCTTATTGGTTACAGGATGTTTGTATGTCTGTTCCCTATGGATGTATTTGTACATCCTACATGTTCTGCATGGGTAAGTACCCTTTCTATTGGTTCTTGTTTCCATCTTCTTGAGCAGTTTATCACACAGGATTTGTTTTAAGTTCTTACTATTCCTGTGCATAAAACGGGGGTGCTCTCCTATGATCTTCTTCATAGATTCATCACTAGTTAAGATCTTCCAGTTCTTAATAATTTTGCTAATGTGGTGGGCATCACTTGAATACCTTAGGATGACCCTAATGTCATTTTTGTGGTTGTTGTCTCCAGATTGTTCCAAATGCTGGGGTGGTACCTCCAAATAATAGGGTTTGCCTCTGGTGTTCCATAGTTGAACTGTGTGCTGTTGTAAATCAATTTCTTTCTTCTTATTACCTCTGGCTCTCAACTGGTAAATTAATTTCTCATTGACTGCTTTGAAGTCATTATCCCTGGTATACAGTCTCAAATTGCATAACATTTGACCCTTGATAATGCTATGGTATATTTCAAGACCATATTTATTTAATAGGAATATGTTCTAAAACTGTACTTCACAAACCCATTGGATTTCCATTGTGACATTCCTTAAAATGCATAGCAAGAGGGCATTCAGGCTTACCATTTTTGATATCCCTAATATGCTCCTGAATTTTTAGCTTGAAAGCCCTCTTGCTTTTGCCTATATAAAACATTCCATAAGGGCATTTGAGTGAAACACCTTCTTTGTTACAAGAAAATATAGCATTTTCCTGAAAATGCACTATATTAATATATTTAAATGCCCTGTTAACATACTGGCATGTAATATACTTGCCACAAAAAAGTACCTACTAAAGTAGGATTAACACTTATCCTAGAGTCAGGTATGGAGAACTCAGTGTGGACTAATATGCCTTTTATGCTCCTACCCTTTTGGTAAGAAAACATTGGAACTTTATGTAAAATATTTACAAAATCTTTAAACTTAAATAAAAAGCCCCAATAATATTGGGTCATTTTCTCATTTCATCCGACAAAAAGTCATAAGTAATAACCACATATATTTTTCTAAGGTTGTCACTTAACTTAACCTCAGGTCTAATAATCTCTTTATTCTGCCCTTTGGTTGCGCAATCACAGATATTCTTTTTAACTTTATCCAGTGAGGCATGAGCCATATTTTTATCATAGCCTCTCCTAACAAATAGTTCAGCTGCTTTACAAAGTTCATTATCCAACTCATTACTATTATTGCATACCCTTTTTAATCTAAGGAGTTCACCATAAGGAAGAGATTTGAAAAGGTGGAGAGGATGACAACTATGGGCATCCACAAAATGGGCACTATTCTCAAATTTTGATGTACCTTACTAATAATTTTCCCATTACAACCTCCTTCTAAACAAATGTCCAAAAAAGTTACTTTATTGCCCAACTGAAAACCATCAAATTGTAACAAAAATCTATTGTCCTGAAGATTATTCATAAAACATCTAACCTTTTCCTGACCCCCTTTACAAATGAAAATTAGGTCATCAATAAATCTATAATATCTCACCACATATCTTTTATAAAATCCTTTTGATAAAGATAATAATAAGACCGTTTTGAACATATTCATATTACTAAATATGCCCCGGGATTCATGAAGCTCGGCGCAAGGCCGGTGTAAGGCTTGCGCCGGCAGTGCAGTGTATAATTGGCGTAGCAGTGCCATATGCATAGTAATGAGTGCGCGCCGCAACCACAGACACATGCAGAGGGCACGTGAGCGAGCCCAAGTAGGATGAGCCCGTAGGCGTGGCCAAGCCGGCAGGCGATGAGCAACCTAAAGTGCTGACTGTCACAGGCCGCCTGCAATAGTAACCGCACCAGCCAGGGTCCGTGGATAATGAAAGCGTGCAGAGTATGCAACATAGTACCCGTTCACACAAAACGGAGAACCAAACATTAACCCACGAAGTCCAAATTGTACCCGTCCAAGGAACAAAGGATACGCATAATACCGTGTCCATCACGCAATGCACTGTCAGTGGGCATACCCAGTAAAGGTGTACCGCAGCATGTCAGCGCGCCGCACCTACACACAAGTAGCCACATGGGCATGGTCACCAGCAGTAGTGAGAATACACAGCCGGGTAGCCGTGTCGATATAACAACCAGAAGGAAACCAGATACCCTAAACACAGACAAACATGTGCATAGCAACATGTACTACACCCAGCAACGTGCCCGTCACATACACATAGGACGGCGTACGCCTAAGCATAATATCCAAAAGCAGAACCCATGCATGCAAATGTAATACACAACAGCCCCGTCATAGCACGTAACCCACACCCATGTACGACCGTGCACCCAACCCAGCTAGCAGCCTTGCACAGCTGCACACCTACACACAATGGGTATACCTGAAATGTAGTAAGAAGTATTGTCCTAGGCAGTGCCATGCGGGCAAATATGTACCCCACATGTTAACATCCCACCTCAGGTACAGATATCCAAATGGCTGCATGTGAATGTGTCGGCAGAATGTGTACATCCCGCATGTGGTATGGGCCTGTCGAAACCCCATAGGCGTGCACACGCCACGGTGCCCATAACTGTACACATCTGGACAAGGCAGTATGTTCAGCCACCGTACTGATGATTAGCTATGCAGACATGTCAAACACAACACATATGGCGGAACATCTGCCCACCAAGCAGGACGCCCCAACAGGGTGCCACATGCACAGAAGGTGAAGGTGGGACATCACACGTTGAGAATAGCGTTGCCGGATGGCCAAACACCCACAGCCAATGCAAAGGATGGAATAACATGTATATGCCTGGATGAATGGGTATGTCATAGCATGGGAATAGGCCAAGCTATCCAACATAATAGCCATGTGTACCAGATACAAACTGCCAGTAACACGCAGTAGTAATGCAGGAAGGCATACACGACTGTGGGAATAGCACAGGACATATGGCATGTGCCAAGTGTTGACGCATGACACAAATGTCCAGGATGAGGCTCCCTGCAAAGAGGAACATGTGCCAACCCCACCCCCCACAGATGTACCGGCAGTGGAAACACATCCCAAACACACACCAACACTACCGTCCATCCCACGATAGCAACGGAGGCTGGTCAAAGACCACCATGACGCGTGCACAAACAGGGACACGTGTAACTGTTACCCTAACAACCCCCCACAGGCCAACGAATAATAGTATGGACATATGCATGTAATGCTCTGAAGGATGTGTGGTAGTCCTCAGTATCACAGAGGTAGGTACACAGATACACTGTAATCATCCGTGACGTATGTGCACTGTACACAGCATACCTGCAGGTAATACATAGCTCAATCATGTGCCACAGAAATATACACATATGAATGAAGATAGGGGATAGACAAGTGTGTATGGGACAAACTATGAACATAGGTTCATAGGTCCATAGGTACATAGTAGGCTATCTGCCCAAGGGCAGCTATAACCCTAGCCCATAGTTATGTTGCCTTTGACAACCCTCCAGTCCAAAGATAACAATGCCTATTATATTGCTGTACCTCTGTCAAGCAGTGACAATGACATAATCCCTGGGGTATATCTGCAATCTCCCATCCATTGGTCAAGATCCCCCTCGAACAAGGCCAGCGAGGTGCTCTGCCTCACATGTACTGGGATGTTGTTCCACAGCATAGTGAGTGTCTGGGTGATGAATCTGTCCCTCCAACACATTCTATTAATGACCGTGTCAAGGTTCACGTCACCTGCCCCTGTGGTTCTGAGGGATGTAGATCCATTAGGTGAAGCATAGTCATCAAATATGGGTCGACATGGCCTTGTATGTCAGGCACAGATCACCATTGAGCAAGTGGTATGTGACTGAATGGAGCAGGAGTCCTTTCAGTCGGGCAGCATAACACAAATTCCTGACACCCTGCATCCATTTGACAATGAACCTATGGGGCCTTCCCAGCTGCTGCAGGTGTCGGGTCAGATACCTTCCGAATGGGGCAATGTACTCAATCATAGGTCTAATGAGTGATGAGTACAAGGAAACGATGACCTCCCCTGATCTAGATGTGAATCCCTGCATGATCAGGTGGGCAATGTAGAAGGTCTACCTAACTACGTTAGCAACGTGTGTGTCGAACGAATGGTGACTGACAACCTGGGTCCCCAGATCCCTGGTAACTCCCTCTGTGCTCAGTGGATTGCCACCTATATGGCAGCTAGGGGTAACCTTGTTCTTCCCGAAGGGTATGACTATGCATTTCCCAGCATTTAGCTGTAGGCCATGTCCCTGGCACCAGTTATCCATATCTGCGAGGCCCTTCTGAAGGATATCTGTGTCAGATGTCCGTCCCACTATGGCACCCAGTTCGCAGTCATCTGCAAACATTGTCAGCCATAACCCCGTGGGACACCGCCTGTGACCGGCTGTGAGTCTGACATGGTGCCAGCAACTATGACCGTGTGGGTTGTGTCACCAAGCCAGTTTGCAACCCATCCTGCGATGTACGGTTTCACATCCAATCCGATGGGTTTATCAATGATACCCGAGGGGGGTATTGTGTTGAAGGCCTTTGCCAGGTCGAGGTAGGCTGTATGGACTGCCTGACCCTCATCAATGGCCTCGGTGACTGTTCCTAAAACGTCAACCAAGTTTTAAACGCATGATCTGCCTTTGACCAAGCCAAACTGGGTTGGATGCAAAGTATGCAAGTCCCCTATGTCGTCATCTATGAGTTCCATTATGATCCTTCCCCATGGCTTTGCAGATAAGGCTTCTCAAGCTAATGGGATGGTGATAACCAGGGTCAGTGGAGGCACTGCCCCTGTGAAGTGGGACTACAGTCACCATGCGCCACAACTTGGGTACGTTACCTGAGGTGAGGCTAAGATTAAACAGCTGTCCTAACTGTGGGTCTAATTCCTCAATGAGTTCGTGGAGTACACAGCCGGGACACCATCTGGTCCCATGGATGCTGTGTTCACTGCCTTGGAGAGAGCATGTCCCACCTGTGCGTTACAGAAGTTTCGGGGGCCACAATCCTCTGGTACAGACATCTCTCCATGTGGGTGGGAGGGGAGGGGGATGTTTGTACCGAACCTGTCAGCCAGTATGTTGGCAATGTGTGTATGTTCAGTAAACTTCACATCATTGTGAACCCAGTCCGAGCATATCTGGGAGTGTCCTCCCAGGTGTCCAACATAGCTAAAGAAGGCCGTATGATTGTCTGTCGAGTCCTTGGTGATATATCTGTCGGACTTGCCCTGGATGATGTCATGAGAGCTTGTAGTTCTTCACATATAATGAGCAAGGGTGTCATACCTTACAATGATTCTGCTCTGTCTTGTAGTAGCTACCTCCTTTCATTGTAGAGCTTGTGTATGGCTGGGGTGCACCAGACTGGATGCTTGGCATTGGTACAAAGACTCACAGTTGTGTAACGGATTGCCTGATCCATGCAGTCCTGTAGGTGCTGGTAGAAGGCATATGTAAGTGATTCAGTGGCTTGAGTAATGTTTACCACTGGCTCAGGGGCCTTAAAGGAGACCACAATAGTGTTTAGAAGTGTGAAGTCGGCTTTTGAGAAAGCCATATGTATGGTAACCGGCACCACCCACAGCATTGTATGTCAATAGAAGAAGCTATTGTCCAAATAAAATATTATTATCTTAAATTATTTATTATTATTTATTTAGTTATTGTTTCAGCTAATTACACTTGAAAATTACCGGTAAGACCGGGCGAAAGTGCTCGTGATCTACTTGTTGTGGTGGTGTTATTTTGACAATAAAGTGGCGATTCTTTCCTATTGGGACTTCTGAGGATTATTTAAAGCAGTTGCTAACCTGCATCTTTGGATGTACACCATTTGGTTTCAGTTTTGAAAAACCTGGTTTTCGTAGCACTACATAATATGGGTAGTCAAACAGACATACGCGATTGGGGAACATACAGCAGCAGTCAAAACCACTGGCCAGATGGACACAGTCCAACAAGTTCTACACTTTACATATGCACATTGGTGTCCATTGTAGGACCCCAAAAATTGATCCGTATGCCACATCTACCAGCTGCGATCGAGCGACCCAGAAGGAGTGAACAGCCGTGACTACGGCACAGCTAGACATATGCACCACCAGCGTGTTTAAGGTTGATGACAAGTGTCCTTGAAATGCAGGACATATGAACAGAAATCCCCAGATTGTCGAGTCCATAGAAGTGCGTCCACATCCCAGTCCCGCTCACATGAAGGATGTGTAATGGGTACCGTCGAGGGTTGCAGCCATGGGACCCTGGGTATGCAAAAATGGGGCTCGGTGTTGTTTGGCAGATAATCCATTGTCCCGCCCCGTGGGAGGGATGTGGGTATAGCACATGCCTTACTCCCCACTAATAATGCAAATCATCCACCGGATAATGCTAAATGCAGGTGTGAAATGTGTACAGCCCTATACCAGTGTCCAGTAGGCAATTCCCATGGATGGACAAGCGTACGACCAAGATGGCACCCATAACTGCAAACCTGGTGGAATTACACAGCTGCAGTAAGGCATAACACAGGGAATACAGATAGGGACTACAGTAGACACTCCCCATACAAAGTCAGACCACCATGCGAATACCGGCGTACACAGCACTCAATCTGCCAGCAACAAAATGGGGATCACTCGCTTCCATACTGCGGAACAAATGGGAGACCTGTGGAACACATACTAATGGCACACCAACAACGTCAACTAGGAAGGTCATAGGATGGTTAAACTATGGCGTTCCCACTTATGAAGAACATCCTTCAATGAATTAGTAGGATCTGCATGTTTTGGTGTTGTTATTTTGACAATACAGGGGCGGATATTTCCTATTGTGACTTCTGAGGATTATTTAAAGCAGTTGCTAACCTGCATCATTGGATTTACACCATTTGGGTTCATTTTAGAAACACCTGGTTTTCGTAGCACTACATAATATGGCTAGTTAAACAGACATCCGTGATTGGGGAGAATACAGCAGCAGTCAAAACCACTGGCCAGATGGACACAGTCCAACAAGTTCTACACTTTACAAATGCACATTGGTGTCCATTGTAGGACCCCAAAATTGATCCATATGCAATATCATCCAGCTGCTATCGTTCTACCAGAAGAAGTGACAGCCGTGAGTACAGCACAGCTAGACATATGCACCACCAGCGTGTTTAAGGTTGATGACAAGTGTCCATGAAATGCAGGACATATGAACAGAAATCCCCAGATTGTCGAGTCCATAGAAGTGCGTCCACATCCCAGTCCCGCACACATGAAGGATGTGTAATGGGTACCGTCGAGGGTTGCAGCCATGGGATCCTGGGTATGCAGAAATGGGGCTCGGTGTTGTTTGGCAGATAATCCGTTGTCCCGCCCCGTGGGAGGGATGTGGGTGTAGCACATGCCTTACTCCCCACTAATAATGCAAAGCATCCACCGGATAATGCTAAATGCAGGTGTGACATGTGTACAGCCCTATACCAGTGTCCAGTAGGCAATTCCCATGGATGGACAAGCGTACGACCAAGATGGCACCCATAACTGCAAACCTGGTGGAATTACACAGCTGCAGTAAGGCATAACACAGGAAATACAGATAGGGACTACAGTAGACACTCCCCATACAAAGTCAGACTGCCGAGCGAATACCGGCGTACACAGCACTCAATCTGCCAGCACCAAAATGGGGATCACCCGCTGCCATACTGCGGAACAAATGGGCGACCTGTGGAACACATACCAATGGCACACTAACAACTTCAGCTAGGAAGGTCAAAAGATGGTTAAACTATGGCGTTCCCACTTATAAAGAACATCTTTCAATGAATTAGTAGGATCTACATGTTTTGGTGGTGTTATTTTGACAACACAGTGGCGGATATTTCCTATTGGGACTTCTGAGGATTATTTAAAGCAGTCGCTAACCTGCATCTTTGGATGTACACCATTTGTTTTTATTTTTGAAAAACCTGCTTTTCATAGCACTACATAATATGGGTAGTCAAACAGACATCCGCGATTGGGGAACATACAGCAGCAGTCAAAACCACTGGCCAGATGGACACAGTCCAACAAGTTCTACACTTTACATATGCACATTGGTGTCCATTGTAGGACCCCAAAAATTGATCCGTACGCCACATCTACCAGCTGCGATCAAGTGACCCTGAAGGAGTGAACAGCCATGACTACGGCACAGCTAGACATATGCACCACCAGCGTGTTTAAGGTTGATGACAAGTGTCCATGAAATGCAGGACATATGAACAGAAATCCCCAGATTGTCGAGTCCATAGAAGTGCGTCCACATCCCAGTCCCGCACACATGAAGGATGTTTAATGGGTACCATGGAGGGTTGCAGCCATGGGATCCTGGGTATGCAGAAATGGGGCTCGGTGTTGTTTGGCAGATAATCCGTTGGCCCGCCCCGTGGGAGGGATGTGGGTATAGCACATGCCTTACTCCCCACTAATAATGCAAAGCATCCACCGGATAATGCTAAATGCAGGTGTGAAATGTGTATAGCCCTATACTAGTGTCCAGTCGGCAATTCCCATGGATGGACAAGCGTACGACCAAGATGGCACCCATAACTGCAAACCTGGTGGAATTACACAGCTGCAGTAAGGCATAACACAGGAAATACAGATAGGGACTACAGTAGACACTCCCCATACAAAGTCAGACCGCCGTGCGAATACCGGCGTACACAGCACTCAATCTGCCAGCAACAAAATGGGGATTACTCGCTTCCATACTGCGGAACAAATGGGTGACCTGTGGAACACATACTAATGGCACACCAACAACGTCAACTAGGAAGGTCATAGGATGGTTAAACTATGGCGTTCCCACTTATAAAGAATATCCTTCAAGGAATTAATAGGATCTACATGTTTTGGTGGTGTTATGTTGACAATACAGTGGTGGATATTTCCTATTGGGACTTCTGAGGATTAGTTAAAGCAGTTGTAACCTGCAGCATTGGATTTACACCATTTGGGTTCATTTTAGAAAAACCTGGGTTTCGTAGCACTACATAATATGGGTAGTCAAACAGACATCCGCGATTGGGGAACATACAGCAGCAGTCAAAACCACTGGCCAGATGGACACAGTCCAACAACTTCTACACTTTACATATGCACATTGGTGTCCATTGTAGGACCCCAAAAATTGATCCGTACGCCACATCTACCAGCTGCGATCGAGCGACCCTGAAGGAGTGAACAGCCGTGACTACGGCACAGCTAGACATATGCACCACCAGCGTGTTTAAGGTTGATGACAAGTGTCCATGAAATGCAGGACATATGAACAGAAATCCCCAGATTGTCGAGTCCATAGAAGTGCGTCCACATCCCAGTCCCGCACACATGAAGGATGTTTAATGGGTACCGTCGAGGGTTGCAGCCATGAGATCCTGGGTATGAAGAAATGGGGCTCGGTGTTGTTTGGCAGATAATCCGTTGGCCCGCCCTGTGGGAGGGATGTGGGTATAGCACATGCCTTACTCCCCACTAATAATGCAAAGCATCCACCAGATAATGCTAAATGCAGGTGTGAAATGTGTACAGCCCTATACCAGTGTCCAGTAGGCAATTCCCATGGATGGACAAGCGTACGACCAAGATGGCACCCATAACTGCAAACCTGGTGGAATTACACAGCTGCAGTAAGGCATAACACAGGAAATACAGATAGGGACTACAGTAGACACTCCCCATACAAAGTCAGACCACCGTGCGAATACCAGCGTACACAGCACTCAATCTGCCAGCAACAAAATGGGGATTACTCGCTTCCATATGTGGAACAAATGGGCAACCTGTGGAACACATACTACTGGCACACCAACAACGTCAACTAGGAAGGTCATAGGATGGTTAAACTATGGCGTTCCCACTTATAAAGAACATCCTTCAATGAATTAATAGGATCTACATGTTTTGGTGGTGTTATGTTGACAATACAGTGGCGGATATTTCCTATTGGGACTTCTGAGGATTAGTTAAAGCAGTTGTAACCTGCAGCATTGGATTTACACCATTTGGGTTCATTTTAGAAAAACCTGGGTTTTGTAGCACTACATAATATGGGTAGTCAAACAGACATCCGCGATTGGGGAACATACAGCAGCAGTCAATACCACTGGCCAGATGGACACAGTCCAACAAGTTCTACACTTTACATATGCACATTGGTGTCCATTGTAGGACCCCAGAAATTGATCCATACGCAATATCTACCAGCTGTGATCGAGCGACCCTGAAGGAGTAACAGCCGTGACTACGGCACAGCTAGACATATGCACCACCAGTGTGTTTAAGGTTGATGACAAGTGTCCATGAAATGCAGGACATATGAACAGAAATCCCGAGATTGTCGAGTCCATAGAAGTGCGTCCACATCCCTGTCCCGCACACATGAAGGATGTGTAATGGGTACTGTCGAGGGTTGCAGCCATGGGATCCTGGGTATGCAGAAATGGGGCTCGGTGTTGTTTGGCAGATAATCCGTTGTCCCGCCGGTGGGAGGGATGTGGGTATAGCACATGCCTTACTCCCCACTAATAATGCAAAGCATCCACCGGATAATGCTAAATGCAGGTGTGAAATGTGTACAGCCCTATACCGGTGTCCAGTAGGCAATTCCCATGGATGGACAAGCGTACGACCAAGATGGCACCCATAACTGCAAACCCGGTGGAATTACACAGCTGCAGTAAGGCATAACACAGGAAATACAGAGAGGGACTACAGTAGACACTCCCCATACAAAGTCAGACCGCCGTGCGAATACCAGCGTACACAGCACTCAATCTGCCAGCACCAAAATGGGGATCACTCGCTTCCATACTGCGGAACAAATGGGTGACCTGTGGAACACATACCAATGGCACACTAACAACTTCAGCTAGGAAGGTCATAGGATGGTTAAACTATGGCGTTCCCACTTATAAAGAACATCCTTCAATGAATTAATAGGATCTACATGTTTTGGAGGTGTTATTTTGACAATACAGTGGCGGATATTTCCTATTGGGACTTCTGAGGATTAGTTAAAGCAGTTGTAACCTGCATCATTGGATTTACACCATTTGGGTTCATTTTAGAAAAACCTGGGTTTCGTAGCACTACATAATATGGGTAGTCAAACAGACATCCGCGATTGGGGAACATACAGCAGCAGTCAAAACCACTGGCCAGATGGACACAGTCCAACAAGTTCTACACTTTACATATGCACATTGGTGTCCATTTTAGGACCCCAAAAATTGATCCGTACGCAATATCTACCAGCTGCGATCGAGCGACCCTGAAGGAGTAACAGCCATGACTATGGCACAGCTAGACATATGCACCACCAGCGTGTTTATGGTTGATGACAAGTGTCCATGAAATGCAGGACATATGAACAGAAATCCCCAGATTGTCGAGTGCATAGAAGTGCGTCCACATCCCAGTCCCGCACACATGAAGGATGTGTAATGGCTACCGTCGAGGGTTGCAACCATGGGATCCTGGGTATGCAGAAATGGGGCTCGGTGTTGTTTGGCAGATAATCCATTGTCCCACCCCATGGGAGGGATGTGGGTATAGCACATGCCTTACTCCCCACTAATAATCCAAAGCATCCACCGGATAATGCTAAATGCAGGTGTGAAATGTGTACAGCCCTATACCAGTGTCCAGTAGGCAATTCCCATGGATGGACAAGCGTACGACCAAGATGGCACCCATAACTGCAAACCCGGTGGAATTACACAGCTGCAGTAAGGCATAACACAGGAAATACAGAGAGGGACTACAGTAGACACTCCCCATACAAAGTCAGACTGCCGTGCGAATACCGGCGTACACAGCACTCAATCTGCCAGCACCAAAATGGGGATCACTCGCTTCCATACTGCGGAACAAATGGGCGACCTGTGGAACACATACCAATGGCACACTAACAACTTCAGCTAGGAAGGGCATAGGATGGTTAAACTATGGCGTTCCCACTTATAAAGAACATCCTTCAATGAATTAATAGGATCTACATGTTTTGGTGGTGTTATGTTGACAATACAGTGGCGGATATTTCCTATTGGGACTTCTGAGGATTAGTTAAAGCAGTTGTAACCTGCATCATTGGATTTACACCATTTGGGTTCATTTTAGAAAAACCTGGGTTTCGTAGCACTACATAATATGGGTAGTCAAACAGACATCCGCGATTGGGGAACATACAGCAGCAGTCAAAACCACTGGCCAGATGGACACAGTCCAACAAGTTCTACACTTTACATATGCACATTGGTGTCCATTGTAGGACCCCAAAAATTGATCCGTATGCAATATCTACCAGCTGCGATCGAGCGACCCTGAAGGAGTAACAGCCATGACTATGGCACAGCTAGACATATGCACCACCAGCGTGTTTAAGGTTGATGACAAGTGTCCATGAAATGCAGGACATATGAACAGAAATCCCCAGATTGTCGAGTCCATAGAAGTGTGTCCACATCCCAGTCCCGCACACATGAAGGATGTGTAATGGGTACCGTCGAGGGTTGCAGCAGCGGGATCCTGGGTATGCAGAAATGGGGCTCGGTGTTGTTTGGCAGATAATCCGTTGTCCCGCCCCGTGGGAGGGATGTGGGTATAGCACATGCCTTACTCCCCACTAATAATGCAAAGCATCCACCGGATAATGCTAAATGCAGGTGTGAAATGTGTACAGCCCTATACCAGTGTCCAGTAGGCAATTCCCATGGATGGACAAGCGTACGACCAAGATGGCACCCATAACTGCAAACCCGGTGGAATTACACAGCTGCAGTAAGGCATAACACAGGAAATACAGAGAGGGACTACAGTAGACACTCCCCATACAAAGTCAGACCGCCATGCGAATACCGGCGTACACAGCACTCAATCTGCCAGCACCAAAATGGGGATCACTCGCTTCCATACTGCGGAACAAATGGGCGACCTGTGGAACACATACCAATGGCACACTAACAACTTCAGCTAGGAAGGTCATAGGATGGTTAAACTATGGCGTTCCCACTTATAAAGAACATCCTTCAGTGAATTAATAGGATTAATGTCAATTGACCATGGAATACACCTAATCAACATCAAAGAACCACTGGCACCTTATGGCACACAATCCAAAACACACATAGGTAGATGAAACAGTCAACATCAAAACTGTCCAGGACAGTGCCCGAATGGTATACAAAGGTTCCTTCAGAGACAAGTAACCGCTTTCACCCGTCAGACTTACACATAACATAGAAGCATCCAGGCTTTAAATATCCCTCCTTACACTTTTATTGGTCAATTTCTCAGGAAACAATGAACAATTAACCACTGCATATAAAGCACAGACGCAATGTTAACTACACACACATATATTAACATCTCCAAAAACATCCTATTAAAACATGTATTATATGATATTGTACTATGCCTAATACTCATCAATCAAAGATCTAAAAATATATATAGAAGATATGTATATCATATCAATGTAATACAGTGGTAAACAACTGAAAGAGTGGACTAATGTGTGTTAACTGTATATCTGTACCTAAACTTACATTCCTGTTACTTGGGTTTAAGCCACCTGCTTCTCAAAAGAGGCTTAATCAGTGTTTCATCAGTCAGACCTGGTGTGTGGTCAACTCTCCACCTAATAATCCATCTCAATCCGCATTCTAAAGCATAGTTGATGAGGTCCCCCCTCTGGTATTATAACCTAGCCTTTGTAAAACACTGAATGTAAACGTATGCCTTGTGATGTGCTCATAGCCGGCCGTAGGCATACGCCAATCCTGCGGCTGCCTAGGGAGCCGCACTAGTAGGGCCACCTGTCTAGTAGGTATGTCATGTAGGTACACCAGGATGGGGGCACCATGTGTTGTGGTGGTGGGCGCCATGGAGCCCTATAGCCTAGGGCAGTGGTCGATCTAAGGCCACTGCCATAGGAGGGGTAGTATGGTCTGCAGGTATGTTCTGAAGTGCACATGAAACAGCGGTCTACAAGGATTACCCATAGTGGTGACACCTGCACAGATGGCTATAGCGGGACCCACACACGACCATGCATACAGCACAGTTAGACATACACACACCATAAACAGGCAATTATACACAAGGTTTATGGCGTGTACAGGTACAGTGTCAGTACAGCAAGGATAGCTGTCTGCCACGATATCCAGCAGATGTCTCTAGGGCATTCTGGAATACGGACGTTGCATGGACAATGAGTGGATATGCATCGTACCACAGTTCTATGTGTCAGCCGTGCAAATATGCAATACTTGGGACAGACAGCTGTCCATGCAAGAGCAGCGCTATGGGCACAACATAGGTATGTATATATACAACGAGAGAGATACAGACGGACACATGTGGCAAGGCCGTGAATGTAACGTACACAGCACCACCCCACCACACCACAGCAGGGTGCACGTGGAGAACATGCTACGGAGGTCGCCAACCACAGCAGGCACACAGGCAGTCCACGAGCTGCGTCTCACCATCCACAAACACAGGGATGGCGGCAGGATATAAGTGTTCTGCGGAAACTCTAAAGCCATACCCTATGAACCCATGCGGCTGGGAGCATAGACACACACACACATCTGGCAGGCATGGTGATTGACCACACCCCCACATACCCAACTGCACCACAGTATGACACAGGTATGGAACGCGCTACCTGGACCACTGAACGCAGCACCGTCAGAGGCACACGTCCAGGTGGGTGACAACATCCGTAAAGGAATAGCCGCCAATAGCCAAGGTATGTGTTGCCAAGCGTCTAAAATAACTACACTCTACTAGGTCAGCTGTGAACACACACACCCCATACACACACGGGGAAGGGCCGGGAGTCGAACCTATGCCTACCTACATGAAGTCACTACAGCATGATGCATTTACAGAACGCGCTACCGAGATTACTGAGCACAGCGCTGTCAGAGGCATACTTCTAGGCAGGTGACATCATCCGTAAGGGAATAGCTGACAATAGACAAAGTATGTGTTGCGAAGTGTCTAAAAGCATGTTTATCTGCAGAGGCAGTTGGAAACACACACACACGCACAGGGAAGGGCCGGGAGTCGAACCTACACCTACCTACATGAACTCACTACAGTATGATGCATTTACAGAACGCGCTACCGAGATTATTGAGCACAGCGCTGTCAGAGGCATACTTCTAGGCGGGTGACATCATCCGTAAGGGAATAGCTGGCAATAGCCAAGGTATGTGTTGCGAAGCATCTAAAAGCATGTTCATCTGCAGAGGCAGCTGGAAACACACACACACACACACACACACACACACATGGGGAAGGGCTGGGAGTCGAACCTACGCCTACCTACATGAACTCACTACAACATGATGCATTTACAGAACGCGCTACCGAGATTATTGAGCACAATGCTGTCAGAGGCATACTTCTAGGCGGGTGACATCATCCGTAAGGGAATAGCTGACAATAGCCAAGGTATGTGTTTCGAAGCATCTAAAAGCATGTTCATCTGCAGAGGCAGCTGGAAACACACACACGGGGAAGGGCTGGGAGTCAAACCTACGCCTACCTACATGTACTCACTACAGCATGATGCATTTACAGAACGCGCTACCGAGATTACTGAGCACAGTGCTGTCAGAGGCATACTTCTAGGCGGGTGACATCATCCGTAAGGGAATAGCTGACAATAGCCAAGGTATGTGTTGCGAAGCGTCTAAAAGCATGTTCATCTGCAGAGGCAGCTGGAAACACACACACACACACGGAAGGGGCGAAGTCAAAACCCACGCCCATGAACTGAACCTCACTTCAGCATGATGCATGACAGAAAGGCTACACACGAGCTTATTGAGCACAGTGCTGTCAGAGTATACTTCCAGGTGGTGATCATCATCGTGAAGGGAATAGCTGGCATAGCCAATGTATGTCTAAAGCGTTGCAGCATGTTCATCTGCAGAGGCAGCTGGAAACACACACACACACACACGGGGAAGGGCTGGAAGTCGGATCTACGCTTACCTACATGAACTCACTACAGCATGATGCATTTACAGAACGCGCTACCAAGATTACTGAGCACAGTGCTGTCAGAGGCATACTTCTAGGTGGGTGACATCATCCGTAAGGGAATAGCTGACAATAGCCAAGGTATGTGTTGCGAAGCGTCTAAAAGCATGTTCATCTGTAGAGGCAGCTGGAAACACACACACACACATACAGGGAAGGGCCGGGAGTCGAACCTACACCTACCTACATGTACTCACTACAGCATGATGCATTTACAGAACACGCTACCAAGATTACTGAGCACAGTGCTGTCAGAAGCATACTTCTAGGCGGGTGACATCATCCGTAAGGGAATAGCTGACAATAGCCAAGGTATGTGTTGGGAAGCATCTAAAAGCATGTTCATCTGCAGAGGCTGCTGGAAACACACACACACACACACCTGGAAGGGCTGGGAGTCGAACTTACGCCTACCTACATGAACACACTACAGCATGATGCATTTACAGAACGCGCTACCGAGATTACTGAGCACAGCACTGTCAGGAGGCATACCCCTAGGTGGGTGATATCATCTGCAGAGGCAAGGCAGCCGATAGGGAATGAAGACAGAGTACGCAGTCACACAGCATGTTACCATCCCAAGGTGGGCGTACAGTAACACGGTAGTGCTGCAGTCGGGAATACCAACTAACTACGGAGCAGTACATCACAACATGGATATGGGATGCACCACATACAGTATACCCTATGAGAGGGCATCCGGCGTGCATGATGTAGGCAGCCATTGTGGCATAACAACCACATATGACTCATCTGGATGGTCACCATGGCTATGCAGGATGTCATTGGCCATGGCTACACGCCTAGTAGCAGACATCAGTGCCGACTGTAGTGTGTACCCCCGAATGGTGTACTGGCCATGCCCTCACACCTAGCGGTTGCGAAGGGGAGACAGACATGCTCACGGGGTATCAACGCAGACAGGCGCGGTGTGCACTGTACTGTGTGTTCATCTACACAGCTGCTTACTGGGCATGCTCAGACACTTAGAATCTGCACAGTTCAGACATGCATACACATGGGGCGACATCATGGGAGGCAGAATGTGGACCGTCGTGTGTGTCCACCCACACAACAGCAACCCGGCCATGCCACAGACGCGTGGCGGTTGCGAAGGGGAAACAGGCATGCACATGGGGTATCAACGCAGACGGGCGCGGTGTGCACTGTACTGTGTGTCCATCATCACAGCTGCTTACTGGGCATGCTCAGACACTTTGAATCTGCACAGTGCAGACATGCATACACATGGGGCGAAATCATGAGAGAAAGAATGTGGACCGTCGTGTGTATCCACCCACACAACAGCAACCCGGCCATGCCACAGACGTGGCGGTTGCGAAGGGGAAACAGGAATGCACACGGGGTATCAACGCAGACGGGCGCGGTGTGCACTGTACTGTGTGTCCATCATCACAGCTGCTTACTGGGCATGCTCAGACACTTTGAATCTGCACAGTGCAGACATGCATACACATGGGGCAAAATCATGGGAGGCAGAATGTGGACCGTCGTGTGTGTCCACCCACACAACAGCAACCCGGCCATGCCACAGATGTGGCAGTTGCGAAGGGGAAACAGGCATGCACACGGGGTATCAACGCAGACGGGCACGGTGTTCACTGTACTGTGTGTCCATCATCACAGCTGCTTACTGGGCATGCTCAGACACTTTGAATCTGCACAGTGCAAACATGCATACACATGGGGCGAAATCATGGGAGGCAGAATGTGGACCGTCGTGTGTGTCCACCCACACAACAGCAACCTGGCCATGCCACAGACGTGGCAGTTGTGAAGGGGAAACAGGCATGCACACGGGGTATCAACGCAGACGGGCACGGTGTGCACTGTACTGTATGTCCATCATCACAGCTGCTTACTGGGCATGCTCAGACACTTTGAATCTGCACAGTGCAAACATGCATACACATGGGGCGAAATCATGGGAGGCAGAATGTGGACCGTTGTGTGTGTCCACCCACACAACAGCAACCTGGCCATGCTCACACACGTAGTATGTGCTACGCGCCATCCGGCATGCAGACGGAGTGCACACACCGCAAGTCACGGCCAGGTAAACCCGTACACACGCACATGGTGGACACACATGCAGTCACACGTACACACACAGATGACAGCACAGGCGTCACGGGTGCAGGCTGAACATGTACACACTGCAGTGAACACTGTAGGTGCCATGCCAGCACCATGTCATCGGTGCAGCAGTATGCCTCACGGTCCAGCAACAGCATGTGACATATGTCCACAAGACTATGTGGTGGTGTACGTCCATCGTGCAGAGTACACATGTACTATCAATGATCCCACAGGTGTGATGTAGTCCACCCATACCGGTATACACGGACAGGCATGCTCCACACATACCACGGGCCTGACACAGATATGACACATGACTGCAGCTGTACCACAGTGAAACAATGTCCGGATATGTCACATATGTGATTTCCTGGCTGTGTGCATGGACTGCATGCAGGACACATACGAAGCCTGTGATGTACCACATGCATAACACAGGGGTACGTGGTAATACACACACGAAGGGAAGGCGGACACATGTCTGTGGTATGCACCCCCTACAGGGTGTAGCAGTGTTCACTGGGACACATACCCTTGTACAGTTTGCCTGTGACAGCTGTGATACCATACCACAGTCCATGTTCCATGTATGTCGACACACATGTCACAACGTAGCAATGCATACACACATGGCAACAGGGGATACATGTGACACGTGTACTGTGCATGGTGCAGCCGTGCATGAGCAGTGTCCGGTGTCCATAACACAGTTGCAACCCCTACCACATGCATACCCATCATGGGGGCCGTCATATGGTGGCATAGTAACAGCACACATGGCAGTCTGTGTGTACACCATGTGTTTAAACACCTGTCCACATCCATGTGTGCAGGTGCTGGTCACAGGTGTGTCACACACCATCCTACCCTGCCATGTGCATACAGTCTGCTATGTCGCCTTTACATGACAGTGCTGCCATAATGCATACCCATTGGCCATGCGTCATCGACCATATGTCACATGGCCACTGTAACCCCTACCACCTCCCAAGTGCAAATATTGGCACAGCTGCCAGATACAGTGGTAGTATGCAGGATGCACTACATACCGCTGCACGCCTGCACATATCCCATATAGCAGGTGTGGCATTCCTAGCACCAACATGTGTGCAGGAATGTGTGCCCATGTATGACACAGATCGGGGGGACTATGTGCCACGTGCCACACATCACTGTACACCATGGTAGAGATCTGATTGTGG
>NC_056746.1:1482427296-1482489796 GCF_019279795.1 Protopterus annectens
TATATATATATATATATATAGATATATATGTATATATATATATATATATATATATATATATATATATATATATATATATATATATTTCGCATTAGTTTGTAAACATAATACATCTGTAGACTGGAATGTGTTGGTTCACAAACTACAATACAGTACAATGTACTGTACATATGTTCACAGGGCCACTGTCCCATTTATGATCATTACAGTGAAATGCATATGGTATAAGGTGTAGTCACAGGCTATGAAACATGTGTACACCTCGGATGGCTTAGTGGTACGTCCCATGACTATAGTGTGCATGGTCCAGGGTTTGACACCTGCGATGCTTTATGAATGTTCTTTACTGCAGAGTAAGGCTCATTTACACAGTTGTAAACATGTTTAACAGTGTTTGTGTGACATTATAGCAGCAGTTAAACACAGTTAAACAAACATTGTGACATATAACCTGTGCGCGCAAACAAAGCCACATCTGCTAACTATTCCAGATATATACCTGTCAGTGACGTAACATCTCACTATGTGCTGTCATGACATTGCATTCTCTGTTGACTCTACTCTCCTGCACACATGGGTTTATATGGGTGATTTGAATGTTTATTATACAGATGATTACTACCTATATATGCAAGCTGTGGTTAAGGTATACTTTTGCACATCATAAACATCCCTGCCTTTATCGGGATTGTAACCTTGAATGCACAGATACTATGCGGATGTTGTAACCATTACACTGTTGACATTAACGTTGCTTCTGCCTATTTCCTATTTAGATGGTTTCTGTGTGTAAGCTAGGCTAAACAAAGGGCGGTAGCCCCCTAACTCATTGAGCTTCACTTACTCATGACATAAGAACATATAACAAATGTACTGTGAGACAATACATTACATTCCTAACTACACTAGGCATAGCCCCTCATTGACACACTTCAAGGGAAACCTTGTTGTGTGAATGGGTAACAGACTATACACCCCTGGGATCATGTGTCCCAGAACCATAAAGCCAGGGTGTGGGGGAGCCTGTCCAGCTTGATAGCTGCAAGACCTGTTGGGGAATTGAATGGTGTTGAATTGCCACATTAACATGCCCTCTTTAGATCACTAGGTTCGTCTATCACCCTCCTCAACCCCAGTCTTCAACAGCTTCCTGCAACTGTGCCTGGGATTGCTTCTTCGGCTATGCTTAACAGAGGCTCAGTTACTTCATCAATGGTGCGTGGAAGGCCAAAACACTGTTGCTATGCTTCTAATTGCCCTTGGGCAGATAGATAGTAGGCTATCTGTGCACCTCTAACGTGCAGGCCATCACAGCCATAATATGCGAATAAACAGACCTTCAAATCACAATATACAGTGTGAACTCACCATGTAGTCATGAAACAGTTGAGTACAGCATGAGCATACAGATACTTAGTCACTCCAAATGCCTATCTTGGAAGCTAGAAGACTTGTATAAGGTTAAGGCTTTCTAATGCTTACCACTAGGTTACCTACAGGGGAGATGAAAATCAAGCACAGATGGGGAACATGCATGCAATGATACCATACCGGCCTATGTGTCTGCCTTACACTTTGGAATACTGGCCAAGGCTATTGGCACCCCCATGGTGCCTTATTTAGGAGAGTCCCAAAGGTGAATACCAGCTCCGTAAACAGCAGAATAGCAGATTCAATGTGGTTTATGCTACTTAGCACCTGGGGTTGTGATCACAACATGCATGCACTCACAGCACTCCTCAGGATGGACAACATCCACATCTGTGCATTAACTGCAATCAGTCTTAAGGCTCCTGAGAGCACACCAGCACTACCAGACTACAACCCATACCACACATTTCAGCCACGTAACATGGACTGACAGACATGGAGGGGCTGTATCCATATTCATCAGGGATACCTACACCTCCAGGTTAGTGGGGCAGCATGATACCTCTGTGATCATCCATGTGCAGCTAACATCAGCCACAACAGATATGTTGAATGTGGCCTGCTATGGTCCACCCTCCATGACCCAGGACTTCCACCTACCTGGAGACAATGGAGAACACAACAGTCCTAACACACACCCTGGCATTGGTCAATGTCAACTACCAAACCATTAACTGGGAAACGTACTCCTGTACTCACTTCCGGGACCAGTGCTTCTTGGAATGTATCACCTCATATGCCCTGTATCAGGTGGTAACCTCCCTAACGTGGGGTGGAAACTACTAGATGTGGTCATCACCAACATGGGCAATGGGTGCACCACAGTGGAGGTTTACCGGTCACTGGTTAGATCTGGCCATGAACTATTCACTGTTTCCACACTCTAGCATCTCCCCCACCCATGGATACCACAGTGTATACCTTTTCTACAGCTAATTTTACACTGCTAGTGACAGGGGTGGGGCATTTCACAGCCCCCACGCTAAGGGGAAACACTGCTCCAGATACAGACAGATTTACAAATGCAGTCTATAAGCACCTACACGGATGTATGGATCATGCCATCACAGGTAAACCAAGACTCACTCCTCCTAGACAAGGACACCAATCTTGTGGACCTCTGCAATAAACAGGCTATAGGACAGTGTTCCAGACACACAGCAAATCCACGAAGGGCAGACATCTGTGACCACTATTAGTATGATACGTAGGTCCCTCATGACATCATCCAAGGCTAACATCAGCAGGAGAATACGCAAGGATTAAAAAAATAACCACAAAGCCTTCTTTGGCTATGTCAAGGATCTACGTGGTGACACACAGATTTGCACTGTGCCAGTGAAATATAGCGCAAAATATGCTGACCCTACTGATATTGCCAACATCCTTGCAGAAACATTCAGTGCATACTTCACCCCCTAAAAAGCCCACAACACTACCCATAAGGTACAGTATCCCAACCATCAGAGACACACAGGCAGATATAGCCCTCTCTAACAACAACACACAGTATCAATGGAGGCAGATGTTGACCCAGACTGCATCTTGCAAACTATACATGACAACCTGCCCCCCCCACCTAATTATGCATTCCTACCTCAGCCTCTCCACAGGCTACATGCCCATACAATGGCACTTGGCAATGGTTATTCCACTCCATCATGGGGAAATCACAAATGACCATGGTAACAACCACCCCATAAGCCTGATTAGCCTGGTCTGCAATGGCATGGTTCGCATCCTTAGGGCACTCATTAGCAATGACATTGGTATGCTTCGGACACGTGACCCAACCCAGGTCAGCTTGGCTGACTGCAGTTCATGCCTACTGAACCTGTTTTACATCTTACATACAGTCACCAAGATGTTAGATGATGGGGGAGGTGATTCAGACATACTACCTGGACCTCACCAAGGCCTTTGACTCCATGTCCCACTCAGGTATTATTGATAAACACACCAGCCTGTACATTCACCCATACATCACAGGTTGGGTTGCCAACAGGCTTACACACACAATCCACATGGTACGACTAGCGGTCTCCAGGTCCAACTCTTGAACAGTCATGACTGGTGTCCCACAGGGCTCAGTCCTGGGAGCCCTATTGTTTGGCATATACGTCTCAGATGTACAGACAAACACAGGTGGACTATGGCAGACCATGTTTGGTAATGACTGCAAACTGGGAGCCATGACTGATAGTCCAGCTGACACGGACATCCCTCAGGGGGCCTCACAGAGAATGTCACAGGGTGCCACTGGCATGGCCTCTAGCCAAGTGTCACTAACTGCATGGTCATTCCAATGTGGAATTGGCACCCACATATTAACACATGAGTGGCAGCCACTTTAATACAGATGAGGTAATTGGGTATCTGGGGACAAAGGTAGACAGTGATCTCCACTGTGACAATCATATCTCCCCAGTTGTTAGGACATCCTTCTATGTAGGCCATCTGACTACTTAAGGATTCCCATCTAGACATACTGGAGTTATAGTGCCCCTTTACTCATCACTCATCAGTCCCATCATAGGGTATAATAATCCATTTGGGATGTACCTCAGAGGACACATCCAACAGCTGGGGGGGGGGGTCCTCAAAAGTACCTCACCAAGGGGAAAACTGGCCTCCAACATATGGCCTATGCAGCCAGACTGAATAAATCCCTGTGTTATTCAGTGGTATCTCATTTATCCAGAGATGATTTCCACTGACCAACACGGCCATGTTGAACTCTGGCTTGATGGATATGGTCCACCTATGGGAATCCATTTCACAGTGAGCCACACACTGTAGTGAGCTGACCTTGCCACAACAATAACTGGAAGATGCTGGAGGGACAACTTCCTGTCACAGACATTCCCCATACTTTGGAACAACATCCTTAACTACATTTTATGGAGCCCCGCACTAACACACTGCAAGAGAAACCTTGAAGGGGGGATGGGGAACATTAGGTGCACCCCAGGGATCCAGCCATTGGCTCTGCTCCACAGAGGGATGGTTAATGACTCAATGGGGTGGCAAACACTGACACATTTTGGCTGGCCTTATGAATGGCCTCTGGCAGTTGGCCAAGTACATACCTAAGAATCTATACATACAGTATCTGCATATGCTGATAGCTTAGTTTAATGTTCAGGTGTTGACTTACCTTGTGCCACTGGCTGTTGTGTGTGCAATAGTCGAGGGCTGCCTATGTTGGATGCACACAGTAGACTGCCTATACATGAACATTTACGGGTAGTCTTGTGTGTGTGCCATCCATTTTTATTTGGGTGCAGGTGGAGAAGGGTGTCAGTCCCTAGGTGCCTACACTGTCAGTGTGTGTGCTATACGTTCCCTCTCTGCCAAGGCATGGGCATACTGGGCACGCCTCTGTCTACCTACTGAGGCTGGCTCAGGGTGTTCGTGGTCTGAATACCTCTGTGCCTGTGGGGCCCTTGGCAATGGTGATGGACTGTGAGGGCCTTCACCATTCTGTCCCTGCTGCAGCTGTTTCCGCAGGACCATATTGTGTAGCATAGCACACACTATGAAAATGTGGGCACACATGCCTGGAGAGTACTGCAAGGCTCCATCAGATATGTCCAAGCAATGGAACTGTGATTTCAGCATTACAAACATGGGCTCTAAGATGATTCTTGTTTGTGTGTTTGCCTCATTATGGCGTTCCTGCATGGGTGTGTGTGCATTTCTGATGGGAGTCATCATCCACGGTTCCAGTGCATAGCCAGCGTCCCCCATCAGGTGGCCATTTGGGATGTCCCACCTGGCAAATCATCAATACAGCTGTGAGACATGCCAGATGTGGGAGTTGTGATAGCTTCCAGGGTTGCCAGCACACACATCCATGATAATGCCCTGGGCATTGCACACGACCTGGCAGTTGATGGACGGGTATCCCTTGTGGTTTATGTAGCACCTTCCCTGTTCACTTGGTGGTGACTTGATGTGTATGTGCATGCAGTCTATTGCACCCAGTACCTCCGGGTATTCTGCCACACAGTGGAAGAGATGCATATTGCTGGCCAGCTCCTCCTGCATTCAGGAGAAGTATATGTACTCATTGGCATGTGGTAACATGGCATCCAGTAACTGGTGTAGTACCCTGGATGCTGATGCCTGTGAGATACCCATGATATCCCCAGTTGGTTTTTGAAAGGTACCTGTAGCTAGTATTCTCAGGCTTACACATACCTTCGTATCCACTGGGATGGGTTCCCCTCTGCTTGTTCTGGCTCTGAGGTGTGGCTGGCACAGCTCTACAAGTTGCTGTAGGGTGTCCCTATCCACCATGTAATGCTCTACTATTTCCAGATCATGTAGCCTCTTGTAGGTTAGCCTGGGTCTGAACACTCTCATCCTCCTCTGGTGCCTGCGGTGGTCATATGCATCATCCTCCACAGCACCTTCAGTCTCCAACACATGCTGGTGGATCAAAGCTATGGCAGCCCCTAACACGTACATGATAAAATTCCCTGTCTGTATACACCACTGGTGCAGAGTGTATGTGAATACACAAATGTGTGTGAGGTGCTTTCAAACTTTATAGTATTGTGTATGGATGCTGCTGATGTAAGTGGGTGTGTATGAATTATTCCAGCTGCTGTGTGTCTTAATTATGGGTTTTGCAATGAGTACTGCAAGTGTGGAGCATTTACTGTGGAGATCTACTTGCCTGCCTTGATTACTCTGTTGCCCTTTAATTCACTTTTAGACCTGGATCCCCTCCCATTATCAGGCATGCAGCCACCTGCCGTCTTTCTTGTTTTGTATTTTCCCTACCCAGTCATGGTGAATTGTGCCTTGTAGCTGATATACTGCATATTGCCTTCCTTCTGCTTTGACACTTTGCTGTTTTCTTTGCAGTACAGCCCCTCCCCTTCCCTATTCTGCAGGTAGCTGCTTTCAGCCTTGTTAGCTGTTGTCAATGGCCCACTGTAGGCACCTAGGAGTTAATTAGTCATTTGTACTCCATTTTCACTGCTGGAGCATTTCCTTATTTCTTTCCTATAGCCTTCCTGTTTCAGCTGCAGTGAGCGATGCGCATACCCATTTACCGGTTTTACGTGTGTTTTCATCTCCATTCACATGCATACTCAGTTACCTTGCATACTCTCAGCTAACCATAGCTATGGGCAATTCGGCACACCCCTATCCTGCAGCTTTGCCTAGCTAGGGGCAGACCGGTTTAGCAATGCTAAAATGTGCTTACAGCAATGGTGACACACCCCGCTCTTGATGTCATCTTTATCTTAAGGGCTTACGTCGATGTTATAACACTATGCTGTTTTGTGCATCCTTACACCAGCGGGAAATCTGTGATTCACTATTACTCCTCTCATTTGCATGGCATTGCCTACTAATTCCTAGCTAGTGCGCATAAAACTGTCACTGCCCCTTAGCACCCATTGTGCCATGAGTATGGTGTAGCATGCCTGCCATTGACTATTATGGGAAAATCGTGATATGTGTTTCATTACGATTTTATTCTATATTTTTATATATTCCTTGCGATCCCCTTTGCGCACCGCTGCCCTGCGCTTTCACGTCACGATAGTGCGACTATATATATTAAATGTTAATTTTATATTTTGTACATTTTTTTATGCCAGTGGATATATATTTAGCCATTGGCATATATTAATATTATAGTACATGTGTTCGGTCGGCTGTCATGGCTCCGATTTTATGTTTGCAAAAATGTAAACCTTTTTCTAAGGTTTACATTTCTGCTTGCTTACACTATGCCTGCACCACTTCCTGAATTGCTACGTGCCTTCATTTGCATGCTATACTGCTGCACATGGGGTAATTAACATACAAGGCTCAGGAGTTATGCAGGCATAGTGTACGCAGGTAGTGCAAGTGGAAATAGCTCGTACCTGAATCACTCAGTGGCCATATTTGGTGTTAGATTGATGATGCTATGCCTGCACCTGGCACAAGCTTCATGAATCCTGGGGGATATGTGCTATTGTTGGGCTCAAACCGTGAATGCCTGTTCATTAGGCAGATGCTCTAAACACTACACTATTGACATTTACGTTGATTCCGTATGTTTTTCTCTATTTGAATGATTTTGATGTGTAAGCTACGCTTGGCAGAGGGCAGCGACGTGCAAACATGTTGCGCTTTTCTTATACCTTCAATATTGCAGCAATACAAATGTATAATGGGGACTCCGGGAATCTAATTGTGAAAGTTCTAGGGATGGGGTTCAACATTCCACTACGTGCTTGTGTGTTTACTACTTTGATTTTATTTCAATGTTCATGGACACTCTTGTATGCTTAGCATACATTTCAGTATCCATGGATACTGAATTACTGACTTACTATTAGAAACAGGCTCTAATAGTAAGCATAGTAGGTTGTGCAACTGTCAGGGCATGTTTACGCCACTGTAGAGCACTTCTACATGCCCCCTGCAGTTGCACACATTTCCTGTGCACGTCACAGGTTCAGCGGTGCGCTCTCATACATATTCATATGGCGCTGCTGCACCATCTGTAATGAGGATGATCGGCGCAAGACTTAAACCATCCTTGGGACAAGCTTCTTGAATCCTAGGTATGTGAAACCATAAATGCTAATGAAGAAAACTGTCTTTAATATTTGTACTGTAAGTTACACATCTTGAGAGATATCCAGTATTATTTGCATTTCTAATTATACGATCAAATGTGTTTTCATATTTTTGTAAATATCTCAATAAACATGCACTTGAAGAGGAATGTTTGTTGCAATGTGAAAGCTAATGCCTGGTTAACAAAAACATTTTAACAATATATGTCATGGTTGTATAATTATCAAGATATGAAACTTTGTAAAAGTTTAGAAAAATCTAATTTGGGGTTTGTGTGAATTGTTACATAATATTAAAGAATTTATGGCAAATACTATGAATACACTGTTATCACTGTAAAGAATTCTTTTTACTAATAACTTTGCTATTTGTGCATTTTTTTAATTTTTTATTAGTTTTAAAACAATAGCTAAACAAATAAACTGCAAAACAAGCAAATAGCCATTTACATAGGTCCACAGGTGATCAATGCATCAAAGTTATACACAACAAAAACAATTAATATTTTTCATGCAAATTTATGTGAATGTATAATATAAAAAATTCTCATCTTTATAGTATGCAATTCACTACTACAAAATGTTTTCCATACTAATGAATTCACCAGTAGAAGGGATAACGTTACTTTTCCAAATTTTAGTAATTACTTTTTTGGATATAGCAAAAATAGACCAAAGAAAAGGCACTTTGGTTTTTGGAATTATCTCAGGAATCAACGCATTAGATAAAGCTAAAGATTTAGAAATATTATATCTGACCATAGAGCTTAAATTAAGTTATCAATTTCTCTCCAAAAAGGATGACCTCACATTCATATACCATATGCTTCCAATCAGCTATTATCTAAGAATCACATCGTCATCATTTAATTCTATTTTATTTATACATAACTGGAATTTTGTTAGGAGTGACTGAAGGTCTGTGTAAAAATTTTCAAGTTAAAAATTTCCAGTATAATGAAGATGTAATTGTATCTGTAGAATTTAATATTATTTTCTTGTATTCTTCAGAGAAGTTTTCATTATTAATTATTGAGGAATAGTTCCAATAAGAATTATCTAAATATGTGAAATCTAACTTAAGAATTTTATAAATGTGTGACAAATATGATTCATTTTTCATTGCATTATTATTGGTATTTTGTTAAGAATTCCAGTAATTTGGGGACAATTTCTTATCTAGGTTAAACATTTTATTAATCTATGTTTTCACAAAGTCTCTAAATATATGTAAAATTAACCAGTTCTCAGAATCTTGACTGTATTTGGACCTTATATTTTCAACAGTGTATATGTATATATATATATATATATATATATATATATATATATATATATATATATATATATATATATATATATATATATATGGGTGTACTTTGATTCACTGAAAATTAATTTCACTGAATTTAAATCACCCTCAAAATATCACTGAAAGCTCAAATCACTGAAAACTCATTTCACTGAATTTAAGTATTGTTGGACAAATAAAATGTATATGCCCTTTTCCCCGCTGTACTGTGATCCTGGAGTTAGTATATATAGTTAGGGGGGTGTTGGGGGCGTAGGCTCCCACCTACTTTTGGCTATATATTGTTAGCTTTCAGTGAAATGAGATTCATAAATATAAAAGCTAAGTAGGTGGGGGGCTACGCTCCCACACTCCCCTAACTATATATACTAATTTGAAGATCACACTACAGTGGGGAAAAGGGCATATACATTTTATTTGCCCAACAGTACTTACATTCAGTGAAATGTGATTCAGTGAAATGAGTTTTCAGTGATTTCAGCTTTCAGCGATTTTTTGAGGGTGAATTGAAATTCAGTGGAATGAGTTTTCAGTGAATCAAAGTAGACCCATATGTATCTATATATATCAGGTCTACTTCACGTTGTCGTAAGCTGACAATATTGAGTCTGATATTGTTGGCACGACAATATCGAAAGTGAAGAATATTGTGCAAGTAAATGGATATCTCTGTAAAAGGAGATTTCTGTTTACCTCCATGTAGTGCGGTCTCTGAGTTGGTATATTTAAGTAGGGGGGGTGTGGGAGGTGCAGCCCCCCATGTGGGGGGTGCAGGGGGGCTTGCCCCCACCTACGCCATTTATTTATTTATTTTTTTTACGTTATTCGATGTTTTACTTAATCGATCAATAAAGTTCGACCTTTATTGATTCGATTAATTAAACTTTTGATAACGTGATATAGACGCATATATATATATATATATATATATATATATATATATATATATATATATATATATATATATATATATATATATATATATATATATATATATATATAAGTACCATTTAAGAATTGATGTCAATAAATTAAGTTACTTTATTGTTTCAATACTAGTATTTTGTTGAAGTTATGAGTTTCTAAGTAGTCATTTGTATATGCAGATGGAAACAGAAAATATTAAGTACTTTTGGAAAGAGGAAATTAAGTTATTTAAATAGGGAATTTGAGAAGAGGGTATAATTCCATTTGCACAAAAATCTTTTAATAAGCAGATAAAACTATTAGCAGCTATTTGTTTATGACTGGTTGTGATGTTTCTATTATTTACTAATAATATTTATTGATGTATTTGTTTCAATTTTGAATCATTAGATAAATTTATCCAAAACATTATAACTTTTACAATTGTTGAAATAGCATACAACTGAATATGAGGGAATTATATTCCACCATTATCCCAAGCTTTTTTATGCCAGTCAAATGAAGCTCTTGGTTTATTGGGATGCCATAAAATTTAAGTAGAATATTATTTATCTTTTTCATCAACTTTTTGGTGGAGATAGTACTAAAAATTGAAAGACAAACAATATGTTAAGGAGAATTATCATCTTAATAAGCATTAATTGTTCTTCTATGGTAAAGAAGAATTTGTTCAAATTTGTGACTAAACTTAACATTTTATCAATAACCCATTGAAAGTTTGTTTGCATCATTTCTTTATTATTAGACATAATGGTTAGACTAAGGTTTTTCATTTTATAGCTATTCCAACTGAAGTTAGAATATTTTTGCATGATTTTTAATGTTTTTATTAATTAATAATGTACTTGTTTTATTATGATTAAATCTTAAGTTTGAGATTTCTTCAAACTGACTCATAGAACTAATTATATGTGATAATGAATTCTCTATACTTCCTATTAGTAAAATAGCATGAGCAAAGGGTTGAATCTTTAGTGCAAAATATTTTATTTTTATTTTGATACCGTTGATGTTCTTATTGGATATAATAATATTAGCAAAGGGTTCTGTAGCTAATGCAAAAAGTAAAGTTGTTAATGGACACCCTTGTTTTGTGTCTTTTTTGCAATTTAAAGGAATTAGAAAGAAAATAGCCTATATTGTCATTATTTAGGTTATCTGTATTATTATTTATATTTTCATGAATTATTTTAATGCCCTTAAGAATATCTTTAATATTTGTTCTTCTTTCTTGTTTTATTATTTATATGTGTCATAGTTTCTTTGATATGATTTATTCATTTTCATTGATCTAAGAATAAGTTTATGCAAGCTTAAATTGTTTACTGAATATGCCTGACGTTTAAGTATTTCCAGGTTTATTGCAGTACCCAGGTCATGTACCACTTGGCCTGCTCATAAAGGTGTTCTGTTTATATTGTAATTGGCATGTGTATTTGCTTTCAGAAGGAAATAATCATGCTTTTTGTTAATCTAGTTTGTCTCCATGACTCAGACAACAATCACTTTTGCGTGTTTGTATTTTCTGCAGTGTATCAATTACATTCTTGGATTCATTGTTTGTCTGCAATTTGCAGTCGTCCCCAAAGCTGGTTAGACAAATGATGTCTAAGTTTGTCTTGACTTCTGAGACTTAAATATTAAACAGAAAAGGGCCCAGTACAGAACCCTGAGGTACGGACCTGGTCACTGAACTCTAGCTAGAGGTGACTTCACACACTTCGACATTATGGGTCCTGTGCATGATCCATTTGTCTAACCAGTTAGTAACATAGGTGTTTATGCTAAATATCTGAGTGTGGATTTTTGTCAAATGTCTTGGCCAGGTCAAGTTATGTGATATGATGTTCTTTTCCACATGCATGCCCTTGGTCACCTTCTCAAAGATGCCAACCAAATTTAACAGACATGATGTAACCTTAACAAATAAAAAAACAGATTTGGTGTGCAGCTGAGAGATTACCTGTGTCCTTTTAGATAAAACCCATGATGAGCTGCTACTGTGTCTCACAGATGAGGGCATTTAGAAGTATGGGTGCATAATTCCCTGCAGCAGGTGTTGGTCCCACCTTGTTCAGATGGATGCTTGTTGCTGTACACCCTTCTACAAGAACATTGTCTGGAGGCTGTGTTTAAGTCGATATCAAACGGTGTCTGCTAGGTCAGGTTTTAAGTTATGGTATAGGTAACCTGGGATGTTGTCAGGGCCCATTGATCCTGTGTTATTATCCTTAGAGTGTACACAGATGAGCTGCTCTCCTGAGAAAATAAACTGAGTAATGTTTGCATGTATACTTTGGCTGAAGGCCACTGGGGACAGAGGAGTGAAGTTTGATCCAAATCTGTCAGCTAGCAGGTTTTCTATTGCCTGTGGTTAAGTATAGCTGGTAACATCCACAAACAGCTATGTGCTTAGTTGTGTATTCCCCTTAACTTTTCACACTTATTTAAGTAAATGATTTGTGACAACATCTTCAGATACAACCTTGGTTATGTATCACATGCTGTGGTACTGTTCACACAGTCATATATATATATTTACCAGTGTCACATAATTACATTAACTGCACAACAGATGCCTAAATGTTTTTCGGTGGAAAGCTGTATTTGCATGGCCTGATACCATATATGGACACATGACAAATGAGTTGGTTGTGGCTCATGCAGCACAGTTACTGACACAAATGCTGATAGTCACATAATGGTACTAGTGACCACCTCAATAAGTGAAGACTTCATGCAAGTAAACAGAAATCTCCGTAAGGGGTGATTTCTGTTTACCTCAATGTAGTGCGGTCTTGGAGTTGGTATATTTATGTACGGGGTGTGGGGGCACAGCCCCCCACCTGGGAGGTGCAGGGGAGCTTGGCCCCCTTGCCTACGCCATTTAGTTTTTTTTTATTTGTTTTTTTATTTTACATTATTCAATGTTTTGCTTAATCGATCAATGAAGTTTGACCTTTATTGATTCGATTAAGTAAACTTTTGATAATGTAATATAGACGCATCAAATGGCAGCAGTGGCTATCAATACATTGCCTCACATCACAGATTGCAATACTCTCTTGTAGGCCTACACCTCAACTTAGCACATGACAACATTGACATGTGAAATGTTCATAGGGTCATAGGACATTACTAAGTTAACAGCCAGCATCACATAAAATCCTATTATTATACTATTTAAACCAAACACTCTATATCTATATGACAGAAGATAGTAAGTATATGCACGTATGTGTAGATTTGATTGCATTACATACTGCCTCTGTTCATATGTGACATGAGCACCTCCCCGTGACAGAACTAGTAATCACATATCTAGTGCTCTGGAGATGGCTTGCAGATGGTCATGGAAGAACTCTGTTTCATGATGTCTGTATTCTTCTTTGAGATGAGGATATCCTCTACTTCTTCTCATGAAGGATGTCATGTGGCCATAGGGAAAAGAGGGATGTTGGATGCATGGGGCTATATTAAACATTCTTCTAAGTGGTAGTTAAATGAAAAACAATTCAAAAGATCATACAACAAACATAATGTACCACCAACTACACACAGCAGTAGATTGGTTCTGATTTGAACATTACACCTATGTAGATATAGAAGCCAAAATACATGAAATGTAACACTAGCACCATCATGTATGTCTAACTTTAACACTGTCATGATGCACTTTATAAAGTATGATAGCATCATTGTATGCTAAGATGAACATATTGCAAGATGTCTAACATGGATGTGGAGTCACATCTCAGTGTAAAATTGTCTCAGAAATATTATTTGAATCTATCCACACTCAAGTTGCCTACTGTCAGATTAGAACTGTTAAATATGTGCTTATAGACACTGTGGAACACAATTTTTTAACATTGCTGCCATAGTACAAACTTGACTTGGGCACTGTCAGAGTGCACTTTATACAGCATGACATAATTAGTGCATGTAACAAGATGTTCGGAGGAGAGTCTGACATAGCTGTGGACTCACATGCTGTTCTAAAATTTGTCACCATACTGATTGTTGGAAGAACACACATGCACACACACACACACACACACACACACACACACACACACACACACACACACACACACACACACACACACACACACACACACACACACACACACACACACACACACACACACACACACACACACACACACACACCATTTGACCACAGTGAGACTAGAACTGCTACCTAACTATTTACAGAACACAGTACTTAACACAAGCAACACAGTATTAGTCTGACTTTTGTAATGCCAGACACTTTGTAGATGATATCAACAGCATCTGTTGAGAAGAAGAGGGGGGTAGGAGTGTCTCACAAGCTATTCTTAAATGGTCTCAAGAATGTGAACTTATTGAACACACACAGTTGACCACAGTGAGGCCAAAAGTACTACCTAACTACCTACAGAACACAGTACTTAATGCAAACACCACAGCACAAGCCTGGCTTTCTTAGTTTCAAACAATGATGTACAGCTAATGACATCAGCAGTGTGTGGTGAGATGAATATGCTAGCTGAATATTTCACATGCTGTCCTAAAATAGTCTATAGAATGTGAAGTAACCAAACACAATCACACACACACACACAGCAGTTGATTAGAACCCATGCTTAACTAATTACATAAACTAGAGACGTCAGCACTTAATACAAGTGCCACAGCACAAGTCTGACTTTTACACTGTTGCTGGATAATTTAGAGTGGGTAACATCATCACTGTATGTTTGGAAGCCTGCATGAACTGGCTGTGCAAGCATGTACAACAGTCAAAAAATTTGTCCTGCATGGAAATGGATTGCTGAAACCAGGATATAGTGTCATGTCCTTCTGTCTATGCAAACACACTTACACATACATAGAGACACACAAATAATGAGGCTGTTATGTTAAGTTACCCCACATGTAAGTATATTTTGTTCCCATCCACAGAACACAGTATTTAATAACTGCATCATCCTTGAAGTATGCTTTTGCCTTGTTGTACTGGTCTTCATAGATCATGCCTCATCATTATATGATGTGAGTAACATATACTGTTATGAGGGTGGTGTGCAAAATGGGAATTTGTGTTTTCTGTTGTGTTTTCAATGTGCATGCATACTTTCAAAGACAGATTCTCAAACTAGATGCAACTAGGTGTCAGGACAGCATGTTGCAGAAGTGAGACATATGCACCTGTTTTTCAATATGTTGTATACATACACTTACAGTCACACACAGACATATACATGTTTTGTGATCAGCATGAGTGCAACTGTGTATGTGTGTGTACATATTTGTTATGAATTGATGTCCATATTAATATATGTATATGACAATCTGAATGTGTATTGTTAGTATAAACCTTTAGATGATGTAACAATGCAGCTGTGCTATTTATTTCTGCAGTGTATTTGACATTATTGAACTTCTAATGATAGATCCATTTTCAAATGCACAGGTGTAGGGCATACATGAGCCTGAGTAAATATGTGTTCAGTCAGTAACAAGTGACTTCCTTTGGTTGTGTTTTTACATGGATAATAATGGATTAAAGACTAACTGTGCATTAAACATACTAATACATGCTAATCAGTTCTTTCCATAGTGCACCACTGTGCAACTGGTTTGGACAATCAATGGCAAAGTGTTTTCTCATGCCAGATTCACATTGAATAACTACAACTTGAACTTGAGAAGTATTTATGCATATAAGCTATGTTAGAAATAGCTGACAAATACTATATTGGTATACAAATATTTGTATTTTATATTAAAAATGATCACCATTTTAAATTCATAATACTAGAAGTGATAAATAATGACCCTAGGGGTGGTGATATGAAAAGCTCACTTAGTTATAAGGAAGCATGGTGGCAAATTTTGTTAGATGCCACCACACCCCCAGGTCTAAATGAACATATCTCTGTCAAATCATTGTTAGCATTCGCTTAATGAATTTTATAAACAGAAAAAAAATTTTTACAAAAAATTTCTTATATATAAAAAATATTTACATATAAAATAATAGAGATTTTATTCAGTAAATAACCAATATATTATATTAGAACATAGGTTTTATACACAATGTAATGTATTATATGTATTAGATTAAGTTTGTATGGACTGGTGGAATATTTTATTTTAGTGATATTTTTGAGATGTCTATTAGTTATTATAGGAACTGATAGGTTTTCTTTTGAAATTATAATAGTATTAAATGTGTCAATGATTTGTTCCAAATGTGTTCTAATCACTTGCTAGGGCTACAGTCTTTTGTACCAGTAACGGATTTGTTTTGCAATACTATCACTTTAAATGTGAGCCTTCTGAATGAACATTTTGGCGCCAGAAAAGGCTTAAATTATCTGAATTGTATTAACACAATTAGTTCTGAAGAAACCCAGGTTTTTGTTTGTACGTCAATGTTGTTTTTAGTCGTCATTTTAATAAATTAAGTTTATTACTATCCACTTCACTCTTTCAGTTTAATACAAGAATTTACTGGTTTAGTTATACATAAATCATCGTAGTGTGAGAGCACTTACTGGCGTACTCACGTGGTGCTTTATTCGTTGTGTTGTTGTCGCTTTTTGTTTTTCTGATTCAGTTGTCATTGTTCTGCCATGGAGCACACCGGTGCATCACCTAACAGAGGAGAAATATCTCAACAGGATGCGGGTATGGATGACATTTCCCATATCCGTGATGACATTAATGTTTTACGGAGTGAATTGAACAGTCTCACCTTGTTGGTTAAACAATTTATACAGAGTGGCTATCCAGCCCCTGTATCTCAGACAGTACTTACTAAGAAACATTGTATGTGGGTCGAGACTACCAATTCCACTAACACTGTAAGTCCAAACCCCTCTGGACATTTGCATCAAAGGGTATTGAGTGACAAAACAAGCAAAGTGGATATAATTGATCAGAACTATATAAAATCTGGTACACGTGACAAACTAGTTTCATCTGATAGTTTGGAAATTCCCAATGGACAAGGGGATCGTGTAAGGAGAGGTTTAAATACTTTGGACATCAACGAGTCTCATAATGGGAGCAAAATTAACCTCTCTGACATTACATTTGATTTTTCTTTATACGATATCAACGATGAGGCTATTAGAACAGGAGCCAAACCAAACAGAGTTTTGCCTGTCAAGACATACTCCACTGTTGCTAGTCGTACTTCACAACAAGACAAAGGTACTGAAAAACTTTCCTCTAGTACTTTACATTCAGCTGTACACAAGCATCGGGTTGGTGATGACAACAAATTCAATGAGTTTTTGTTGTTCAATCATGGTGCAGATGATTTTAAAGGGGAAGTTAACAATATTAAAATGGACAATAGCGAGTATGATAATTTGAAGACAATGATTTATTCACTTGGCAAAATGTTGAAAAATATTAACAGTGTAAAAATTGATAACGCTTATTTGTCTAGGAATTTGGAACTTAATATGGTACCTAAGGGCCTTAGGTTTTTTTAAGTTGCCCTTGGGTCTTTATTTTTCTGTTAATATGGAAAAAGAGTTTAACAGTTTTTTTGATAAATGTGGGTTTGATTTTATGTATTTATTAATTAAACATAATGATGAGAAATTAAGTAAACTCATTATTGTTGCTGAAAGATTGAATAATAACATTCTCAATGACTTGTTATTCTCCCAGTGGGAGAATTTGTATAACAAGCAATATTTGGAAGCCAAAAAATGTGTTTCTAATATTACACAGAGAAAGATAAAAAAAATGAACAGAGATAGTGAGCAATATACTAACAACAAAGCATATACCTGGCCCAATATGCATAGTAGGAAACATATCAATGATTCAAATTTACACATGCAGCAGATGGATGATGGGAGTTATCCCACCCATTTGGAAGGATATGGTGATACTTTTTCTAATAGCCCAGATGTTCATAAAAGGGATTTTCAGAAGGCAGGAAAACAATACACACAACCTTACAAGAGTGGACATCAGAAATTTATGGTAAAGAGAAGATATTAGATCCTATTAATCCCCACACCTCACAAGAAGTTAATGACATCACTAATACATACTTAAATGAGATTAAAATTCAGGGGAAAGTACATACTTACAACAATTTTAACATTTTTAATTATACTGATGCGAGTATAGACAACGTACATTTTGATTTATTTACTAAGGGAATGAAATTTATCCCAGATCCTAAATTTGATTTAGCAGGTACTATAACTGATTTTAAAAAAATCATCAGGAAAGGTAATTTAGATATTTATCTCAATAATTTAGGTGCACATGAAACTGACAATCATGTTCATGTAGGTAATTCTAGTTTACCTTTTAAGAAAGTCAGTAAGTTTGTTCCACCCATTCATCCTATTATTGAAACTTTTGAGAATATCATTATTAGGGAAATTTATTATGGGTCAAAAAATTTAAATTAATTACCTCCACCAACAATTTAACATATAAAGAAGAGAAATTATTATTTGATCTCAGAGACAATATGAACATAAGAGTGATGAAGCCAGATAAGGGTGGTGGGGTTGTTCTATATGATAGTACAGAATATATTAAAAAGATGTATGATTTATTGTATTATTCTGGTAATTATACGCCCATTTCTATTAATGAGTTGAATATTGCTTACCAAATAATTGATTCATATATTCAGGAATATTATGTAGAAGGAAGAATAAGCAAAGAGACATACGACTTTTTATCAGTGAAATTTCCCAGGTTAGCCACCCTTGTTGGTATTCCTAAGGTTCACAAGGATGTCCATGACCCGCCATTTAGACCTATCATCTCTGGTAGTAAATCTAAGACCTTCCCCATAGGTAAGTATATTAACTTTAATTTAAAGTTCTTATATGAGAAAGTTCCTCACATGGTGAAGGATTCTTGGGTTTTCTTAAGAAATTAACCTATTGATATGAATTTTGATCAAGTAACTTTTCTTACCATTGACGTAATAGATTTATTCTCCTGCATCCCAAAAGAAAAAGGACTTGAAGCATTTAGTGCCAGCATTTTTAAATATTCCAATCTGGAATGGGATGAAATCATATTATTGGAAGAGATGATGTCCATAGTGTTGGATAACAACTATATTTATTTTGAAGGTGAACATTTTAAGCAAATTAAAGGGGCAGTGATGGGAGCCGCTTGCGCTCCCATCTATGCCAACCTTGTTATGCTTCATTGGGAGGACTCGATATTCTTCACTTGTGAATATTACAAACATGTGAAATATTATTCCAGATATTTAGATGATATTTATATTTTATGGGATGCAGACAATACGACCCTTGAATCTTTTATCATATTTTTGAATGAAAGTAGGGAATACTTGAAATTCACTTACGCTCACAATAACACTGGGTTACCTTATTTGGATACGTTTATCCAATATCAAGCTAATACTCTTACTTCTTCTATATATAGAAAAGAAATGTTTTCCAATAATTATTTACATTACAATAGTTGTCATCCTGAGCATATGAAGAACAACATATTTAAAGGACAATGTGTACGAGCAGCTCATATGACATTTAATGACGAGTTGTTAATTACTGAATTGGATTATATAAAAGAGTTATTTACACAAAGATGTTACCCCTTAAATATGATGCAACATACTATTAAATATATTTTACAATTGAGGAATGACAAATTTCAATCACTACTGGGAAGGAAGCTTATGTTGGTTTCAGATAAGACATATACATCACAGGAAAAGAATAAAACACCAGTTTTGAATGTGGGGGTATTTCAAAAGTCCTTTGTTTTACAATTTAACTTGGCAGCAAGTTATATAAAGAGATTAATATATGTGTTTTGGTATTATATAACTAGAGACACCCAGCTAACCAAAATTATAGGTTCTAAGCCACATTTCATATTTAAAATGGGAACTAATATAAAACAAATATTAGAATATAAGCATACAGGTAGTAAGAACAACAAGCTGGCATCCGTTCGCAGCCCGAGATGTGGTACCTGCAAACAATGCAAATATATGTCAGAAGAAATTACAATACACCTAAATAATGGACATAAAAGCATTGTGTATAGGAAGACTGGGAATTGTAACACTAAGATTGTGATTTACCTGAGTTTTTGTCAGTGTTGTGACAGTTTTTCCGTGGGAAAAACGGAAAGAAATCTTAGGAAAATAATTTACGACCACACCTACTGTATCAAAATTAAAGACAGTAACAACGCATTATACAGACATATTGAAAGGGAAGGAGATGATCACCATTTTAAATTCATAATACTAGAAGTGATAAATAATGACCCTAGGGGTGGTGATATGAAAAGTGCACTTAGTTATAAGGAAGCATGGTGGCAAATTTTGTTAGATGCCACCACACCCCCAGGTCTAAATGAACATATCTCTGTCAAATCATTGTTAGCATTCACTTAATGAATTTTATAAACAGAAACATTTTTTTTACAAAAAATTTCTTATATATAAAAAATGTTTACATATAAAATAATAGAAATTTTATACAGTAAATAACCAATATATTATATTAGAACATAGGTTTTATACATGATGTAATGTATTATATGTATTAGATTTTTTAGATCAAGTTTGTATGGATTGGTGGAATATTTTATTTTAGTGATATTTTTGTGATGTCTATTTATTAATTATTATAGGAACTGATAGGTTTTCTTTTTAAATTATAATAGTATTAAATTTGTCAATGATTTGTTCCAAATGTGTTCTAATCACTTCCTAGGGCTACAGTCTTTTGTACCAGCAACAGATTTGTTTTGCAATACTATCACTTTAAATGTGAGCCTTCTGAATGAACTTTTTGGTGCCAGAAAAGGCTTAAATTATCTGAATTGTATTAACGCAATTAGTTCTGAAGAATCCCTGGTTTTCTGGGTGAAAGCGCTCAACATTTGGATTTTGTTTGTACGTCGATGTTGTTTTTAGTCGTCATTTTAATAAATTAAGTTTATTACTATCCACTTCGCTCTTTCAGTTTAATACAAGAATTTACTGGTTTAGTTATATATAAGTCATCGTAGTGTGAGAGCACTTATTGGTGTACTCGCGTGGTGCTTTATTCGTTGTGTTGTTGTCGCTTTTCATTTTTCTGATATTAGAAAATGTGGTGACATAAATTTTAAAACATGAAGTACTATTGCTATTGCCTTCACTGTTTACATAGAGTTAAGTGATGAGCAAATGCAGCTCTCTGTTTAATTGGATAAAAAGTGATTTTTTTTCCTATTGGTTCATCTTCCTCTGTGCAAGCATGCTAACCAGAGAGACATGGCAGTCAGCACTTTGTACAGTACTGAGTGTAATAAAGACAGCTGTTTCCAAGCTTTCCCTGTAGCAGCAGGTATGACAGCATCAAGTTTATATTTTGAGCAGAAATGAGACAGGGTTCGAATCTGGCTTAATCTAATTCTTGTACTCATTTTTTTTCAGGATGGCATTACAGAATTAGGTGTGATAATTTCTGAAAATGTGAGGAGCAATAATTACAGTGAAGTAGTGTATAACAACAAACATTAGTCAATTGATTTATGTCAATAGTACACATATGGATTTGTGCATTCATAAGTGCAAATAAATATTACAGTACATATGTAATTTGAGTGTCTTTATTCTGTTTTATCTGTGTGTTCCATTAGAACAATGAGTTTAAGCAACATTGGGAAGAGGTAACCACACTATGCCATAGGGCATGAACAGCCATTAACCATCTCTCAGCATTGGTGTACAATGCCAAACTTTGAGCAAATGCAGAGGACAAAACGTGAAGGGCTTCATTAGAGATTTATTATTTATGTGTGTGGTGTGATTCTATGTTTTGATCAGATTAATGGTGTGAAAATGGGATATATAAGAAAGTGGTGAAATGGGGGCAGGCAGGGGGAAGAACAAAGGGAAAGCAATATAGGAATGTGCAGAAAGAAACATAGATATCCACTTCTTCATCAGTGTAAAATGAACATAGATAGAATATTGGATGAATTTGGACTATCACCTCAACAAAGATGGGTGACAACACAATCATGTTGTATAGCCAATTGGAATGAATCAAGAGTATCAAGAAGGCATATGTGTGAAATGGAGAGCTAAGTATGGGAAAATATTATTTTTGTGGGACAGGTGGCCTTTTTTGATTGTATTTCAATAAGAGAGGAATGTTGGGTAATGAACATAGGTATATCAGGGTCAGGTAAGTTGGGTATGTGAATAAGCAGTTGCAGACAAGCAGGACAAGCAAGACAGAGACAGGGATGGTGAGGGACACAGAAGGTTGGGGGACACTATAGTTGGGGATAGTTGGGGATAGTTGGGGATAGGGAGAATACATTTGAGGACCATACCCATCAAGCATAGGGACTTTGAGAATCTAGTTGTCACCCTCAAAACTGTCATAACTGTCCCTTTCCTCAGCTTGCTGTTGCAGTGCTTGACATTTTTTTTCTCTAGCATTCCATCCAGCATCTTCTCCATATGACTCCTTACCAATGCACCAATGGTACCTTACAACCTCATCCAACTTGCCTGGCAGCTCCTGGCAGGTGACAAAATCAGCACCTCTACCAATACCCCCAGAAAGTACCACTGCACCAGCTGCCAAGGGAATACTACCTGTTATTGAGGACCTAGGTAATGAAGTGGCTGCAGAGCCAGTACTGCCAGGCCGAGT
Organism: Protopterus annectens; assembly: GCF_019279795.1. Lineage (NCBI taxonomy): Eukaryota > Metazoa > Chordata > Ceratodontiformes > Protopteridae > Protopterus > Protopterus annectens. Next base: position 1,482,450,249 of record NC_056746.1, read on the forward strand.
CCCAGATCTGCTGGACATCAGTGCAACAGCCATTAGAGGTGTGTCAAGATGTGTCGCACTGGTTGGCTTACTTCCCTGTACTGGAAATTATTTTGCCAGTTGTCAGAAATTGATGACATTGGAATGTTGTGACCACACATATAAAATAAAAAGAGAGATAAGGGGTGGGTAAGAGATGAAAAAAAAGATAATTAGAACCACCATATGTCACGTACAATAAATTACTACAATATAAATATAATTTTTCTTCTACATTAACTATACATTTTAAAAACTATAAAATAGGAATGAGAATTGTTTCAGGTAATCCTTGTAATAGGCATATATTGCACATATGCTTTTTCAAATAATACTGATCAACTTAACAGCATTGCATTAATGCCAATTGTGTTGAAATTAACATTTAATATTTTTTATTATTTTAATCTCCATTTGTTTTTGTGGGGTTTAAACCCACAACATCTGAATAGACTATTACAATTGACTACTACAATTGTCTTGAGCTATAAAATGATGCATGCAAGTTTGATTATACAGTTAATAAATGAATACTTAATTTGCTACTACTGTATAGAACAGCAAAACTTTTAATACAATTATAATTATTTTATGCTGCATACATACCCCTTACTTCTCTTAGTTCTTCTAAAAATTCAGCATGGGCTTCTCTGTTCACTGTAATCTCCTGGACAGTTGTAAAATAAAGAGGAGAGAAAAAGAAGAGACCATTGTGCATTCCAGTCTTGCCTATCTATAGCTTTGAATATAATTTAAAGCATCTTTATCTGTATACTTACACAACTGTCGGATGTCAGCAGTCCTAAACTGATACAGCCACTGGTTGAGTTGTGCCTGCTTGTGCCATCTCAGGCTGTTGAAGTTTTGCCTGATTTGCTCTCCAGTTTGTGAAATGCCAGTCACACTGGAGACAGCCATGGCAAGACTATTCCAAGCCTCTCATTTATATTGAGACCCAGTATAGTACCCTGTAATAGCTTATGGTTGTAGCACTTTACAAGGAGTCTAATGAAGATTCTGGACTCTGCTATAAATGCTATGACCTGACACATTTTTGTTTGTGGCTTTACACACTGAAAAAGTAATTTGTGTAATGTAAGATTCAAAGCTATGTAAAATAGACAATACATAATATTACACATAAGTGTTTTTACCTCCTTGCCACAGAGGAAGTGTTTGTCAGATATGCTCATTAATTATATAGACACATTTAAGACTGAGTGGTTAACCATGTATGTGTGTGACCTGACAATTTCCCTCTTTGTACATTCACGTGTGTATGACTATCAGTGAAGTATGAAGTCCATCCCAGGGCAGAAAAGACACATTTAAATATGGAAAAATAGTTGTTAATACACCCTAATTCACACATATTTATTATTTATTTTATTTATTTACAGTTTATTTACAATTTGTTTACCTGGATAGTCCACTGGGCCAAGAAGAGCCCATTTTCAATGGAGTCCCGGGGAGAAAAGCTCCATAAAAACATTATACAATGTAAAGAAATCATTAACATTAAGTAATGCAGTAATACAGGTGAAGAGCATAGTATAAAAATTAGTTTATAGTAGAAATTTTAAAAAGAAAACTTAAGAAAAACATTAGTAAATATTCACAAATACATTTGTTTACACAATGGAAATATAACAGTAGAGGCAAAAGAGCTTAAGATAGGTAACATAAGAGAGTTACAGTAGGGTAGGGGGACAAGAGGAGTTAAGTATAGAAGTAAGAAAAGAGGGAATAGTAAGAGGAAGTAGTGTAAAAGTAAAGAGGCAGAGAAAAGTGGTTAAGAGGTAGTGTAGCTCAGTATGAAGAATGAGAAGTGAGAACGAGGGAAAGTGAGACACCAGGGTATAATGCAGAGGGGAGTTATATGGAGTGAGAGCAGAAACATTCTCAGAGGGATGTGATATGGTAATGAAGCAAGGTCTTAAAGGTAGAGTGAGAGTGAGGAAACAGGGTCTAATGCAGATGGAAGTTATGTGGGGTGAGAGCAGGAACATTCCCAGAGGGATGTGAGATGGGAATGTCTTAAAGGTAGAGTGATTATGGGTGGTATGAATAAGAGGTAGCAGGGAGTTCCAAAGGCATGCTAGAGAAAAGGATAGTAAATGTTTGCCTGGTGGGCGGGTAGGCTTGTGCAGTTCAATCAGATTCTGGTTATTGGATTTTAGAAGTCTATAAGATGGATGCATTTTGAGAGATGAGGCAAGGGAGGGGCAGAGAGAAGGATTGAAGATAGGTTTGTGAGCATGAGTGAGTTGAATATAGGTAAGATGATTCGGCAGTTCAAACAAGTTTAATTTGTGTAGGGCATTACAGTGGTGGGTGGAAGATTTGTAACTAGTAGCGAAGTTAAAAATTTTGTTGTGACAGGAAGAGATTTTTGTGTTTAGAGAAGATTGAATGTTAGCAAGAAGAGGAGCACCATATAAGAGGTAAGGAATGAGGTATGTGTTAGAGAGAACAAGCTTAGTAAAGGTAGTGAGGTAGTGATTGTGGTGGTAAAGCAGTTTTCTTGACATTCACTTGTAGGTGGGTATCAAATTTAAAGTGTTCGTCAATGAGGACACCTAGAAGTTTGACATGGGATACCACTTTGAGAGAGGTATTATTTTGTCTAGTAATGCAGAATGAGTTCTTGCCTATAGTGGTGTTTTTTGAAGGAGTAAATATCATGAGATTAGTTTTTGATGCATTGAGTGCTAGTTGCTTATCTAACATCCAGTGCTCATTAGAAGAGATGTCATCTTGGGTTAATTTTAAGAGCGCGGAGGTGGAGGTGGCAGAATAGATGTTCGTAGAGTCATCTGCATATTGGATAAGTTTAGCATTAGGGATGGTCTGGTGGAAGTCATTTATGAAAATATTGAACAGTAGAGGACCTAATATGGAACCCTGGAGTACACCTGTAGGAGTATTAAGGAAGGAGGAGGTGGATTTTTTTTTTACATTTGATAGCTTGTTGCCTGTTGGAGAGATAACTAGTGAACCAATTGATAGAAGAGAAGGATAGATTAGGATTACAAAGTTTGGATAGGAGAAGGTTATGAGAGATAGTATTGAAGGCCTTGAATAAGTCCAGAAGGAGGGTAGACAGTAGGCAGGCGGAATCACAAGCTTTATTGATGGTTTCAAGGAAGGAGAGGAGAGTGGTAGTAGCACTGTTGCCAGGTTTAAATCCATGTTGTGTGGGGTAAGCAGGTGGTTATCTATGAGGTAGGCTAAAAGTTGTAGTGAATGCATTTTTCTAAGATAGGGGATAAGATGTCGATAGGCCAGAAATTGGGAATATTGTTGTTGTTGCCCCATTTATGAGGGAGGATGATAAAGGCCTTTTTCCAGATTTGGGGTACATAGCCTTCTTGGATTAACCGCTTTATGAGAATGGAGATGGGGAAAGCGATGGCTTTGGCAGCTATTTTTATGAAGTAGAAAGGAAGGTCATTAGGGGCATTAGAGCATGGTTTCAATTTCAGAAGGATTTTTTTATGGTATAAATAGGGATGGGTTTGATGGAGAACAGAGGGGATTGGGAGGTGGTAGTGCTTGGGGAGGAAGAGATAGGAGAAGGTGAAGATGAAGCTTTGTTGGGGAAGGATATTGTTAGTTTGGCTATGGAATCAATAAAGAAGGAATTAAATTGGGTGGCTAAGGCCAGGTCAGAGGCATTCAGATCAAGGCAGGGGTTATCTTTTTTGCCAGGATTGAGGAGGGATGTGATACCATTCCAGAAATTTTTAGGGTTAGTCTTGTGACTATTTTGAAGTATGGAGAAGTAGGATTTGTGGTCGGATACAATAAGTTTTTTTAACTTTGTTGCAAAGTAGTTTATATTCATTCAGGGTGGTGGGAGCTTTATATGTCTGGTAGTGTTTCCAGGCTTTGTCTCAGAGACGCATGATGGTTGTACTTTCTTTGGTTAACCATGTTACAGTGTTACCTTTAATTCTTCTGGTTTTGGAAGGGGCAAACCTATTTAATAGGTTTAAGAATGTTGTATTGAAGTAGGTAACAGCATTATCTAGGAAGAGGGTTTTTAGAGGGCTCCGGTTTATGTATTTTAAAGAGTAAGAGAAGGTATCATGGTTGAAGTTTTTTAGAGAGCATATAGAGATGTAAGTATGGAATAGTTGTAAGGAGGAGGGAAGGTGATGAGTGAAAGAGGGGAGATGATCGCTAAGAGAGTCAGGGAGGATACCACTATCGGAGATGTAATGGGGGTGAGAAACCAGAATCCAGTCAAAGGTACTACTGGAGGAGTAGTCCTTGGAGGGTCTGGTAGTAGAGTTGATTAGTTGTGAGAATTTATATAGGTTTTGGTTTAGGGAGTTTATAAGAGATTGAATGGTGGTCCAGTTAATATTAACGTCACCAAGGATTATGGTCTCATTGCTAATGTTAGAGGAGAACCAGGAGAGGATCTCCTCGAGAATATGGATATTGTCTCCAGGCGGAATGTATAGAGTGGCTATTCATATATGTTTGTGTCTATTCATCATAAGTAGGGCCAAAGTTAGTTCGGCAATGGCGAATTGGGGAATGGGTTTAATATAGGGAGTAACTGAAAGAGTAGAGAAGAGCTTATGGGTCCTGTATTTTCTAATGATATAATAGTTGGGGGGTGTGATTTCAGAGTCTTTAATGTGGGGTTTTAGCCATGTTTCAGAGGTGAACAGGATGTATAATTCATAAGATATCTACTGCTATACATAGTTATTATTATGTCTAATTATAGTTATATTGTTCTTTATTTTTAAAAATTGAGTGGAACAACATTAATAAAACATGGACTGTGCCAGACTAGAACCCTTGCTCACTTGTATTGTGGTCATGAACTCACAGCAGTTACCACAGGGAAGGCTGGACAACAGTTGTATTTTTACAGTCATTACTGTGCAGACTGTTCATTGCAACTGAGGACTTATTTGTCACACATGAGCATTAGTTATATATACATATTAAAGTGCTGAGTGATTAATTGTGTATGTGTGTGACATGAAAGTTCAGAAAATAAATCTTTAATTGTACAACCATAATTTTACTGATAACCACATTTAGACATACATGTGATATTATGTATATCCTCAATTCACCTACTATACATAGATATTATGTCTAATTATTTTTATATTGTTAATTTTAATATAAATTACAGTAGAACAGCATTAATAAAAGTTGGAGTTTGCTGGATTAGAACTCTGGCTCACCTGTATTATGACTCATGACTTATACCTGCTGCCACAGGGAGAGCTAGGCAGCAGTGGTGTTTTTCACACTCATTACTGTGTATGAATGCTCACTGCCATGCAATGCTGCTTAGTATGCTTGCACAACAGAAGACCACACATGTTACAGTGTATATTTTTGATACTGGCAAGTCTGCAAGTGTTGTGCAAGCATGCTAAGCACAGCTCAATGTCACTTATAATGTTTGTGCGATGGAAACCGCAAGATGTAACAATGTATGTTTTTGGAAATTGACAAGGTCTGCTTATCGTCACAGGCCTTGTGGAACTCCAGGCATTGCAGAAGTGTGCTGACTGCTACGTCACACCACTTAGCTTGTTTGCGTGACAGAAGGCAAATGATGTAAGAATGTATCTTTTCTGAAAATGACAATGTCTGCTTGTTGTCTGGGGCATTATGCCATGTTTGTATGAAGGTTTCCAATGTACAAATGAGACAGGCAAAGCTCAACAAATGTTATTCTAGTAAAAAGTCCATATTAGGTTTCATCATTGAAAGATACACGTGGGACTTGGATTATGATATAAACACTCTTGAGTCACAGTTGTAATTTAGGGTGTCCTTATCATAGCAGCAACTTCCATAAATTTTAACTTGTTTATCCATTTCAACGTATTTGAGCAAAGCCGTGCATTGAGCAAATATTAATATTAAAAAAAAGAAAAATAACATTAGAAAATACATTTTAACACACCTTTCAGATTTTTACACAACTCTGGATTTGAACTATCATACTAATGAACCTACAGAACACACTAGGGATGTCTTATCTCTCTTTGCCACAGAAGCAACTTTACAGCAGGAATGCAAATCATTTTGCAAACAACCAAGTATCATTTCCTCCACAGTATTGACAAGACATACACACTTGTAAACTCTTAATTGTTTGTACATGTGTTGCTTACACATTTATTGCAATGAGTGATTACACAACTAGTTATGAGTATTATGAAAATGAACACATAAGTCGTTAGGATGGAACGTACTCTTGAATAACAAATAAAACATATAAAAAAAATAATAAAATAGAGTAAAAGATGAACACTTTCACACCACTACTAGGTGCTTCATCATATCTACAAAACAATAATAAGCAGAGTTATCATAACAAACTTAATCGAGCTAATTAACCAATCAACATTTTAGAGCTCTCAATCTCAAGGCAGGTCTTAAAAGGACATATTCATTAAGTTCTTTATACTTATGGGCTGCTAGTTTAAAAATCCATTTTGTTTCAAGACATTCAGTTTGAGTCTTAATATCATCCGCTCTAACTGTTTTGCAAAATTTCTCAATAACCATGAACTTAAAATTATGTGTAGCACCCTCATTTATTGCAGGATTCGCCAAAGCATTTTTGGTGTCTCGCCCATTAATACTACATATATGTTCTCTTATGGGATCCCTAAAACATCTATTAGTTTTCCCCAACATAATAACAATTACATGCTTGGCAAACAGTGGAATATAGAAGATTATGTATGCTGCAATTCATATAAAGCTCAAATTCAAACAATCTTCCACTCATTGGGAGTATAAAATAACCATCAGTCTTGATTTCAGTTTTTGTTGAAAAACAACTTTGTCCAATTGTAAATAAAGTAATTACAACATTGAAGGATACCAAACAATTTCTAAAATGGCTAGCAGAGTGGTCTGACACTAACAGAGATTTTTTACTAGTAACTATGGATCTGTTATCCCTGTTTACGATTATTCCAAGTCAAGTAAGTATGGAATATGTCAGACAGTTCTTATGTGTCCGCTATGACTATGTAACAGAGAAGATAAATTTGATATGTTCCCTGTTGGATGCAGTGTTGAACAACAATTCTTTCTCTTTTGGTGAGAAATACTTTGTTCAGAATGTAGGTGTAGTTGTAGGCATCATGTGTGCGAATGAATAGTTATGCAAACATGGTGCTCGCACAGTGGGAATGTATGTATGTTTTTGATGCTTGCAATCCATTCTTTGAATTTATTTTACATTATAGTCATTTTGTAGATGATGCCTTTTTATATGGTCTGGATCAGTTGAAATGTTAAATGCCTTTACTGACTATTTACAAGGTACAACTGATTTTTTGAAGTTTACATTTAGCTGCTCGGATACAATGATAGATTTTTTTGGGATGTTCGTGTCCCTAGTTTGGTGAGTGGACTTGACCCTATGTTATTTAAGAAACCTTGTAAAGTTAATAAGAAGTTGCATGCTAGGAGTATGCATCCTAAGAAATTAAAGAATAATGTTATGAAAGGTAATTTTTTTAGGAATGCAAGACTTCATGTGAAAGATAGTGACATGTATGATCCATTTGATATTTTAGCAGATGAATTTTGATGGAGAGGCTACACTCACTCAAACATTTCACAGGCACAAAATGATGTAATAACATATAGGCAGGATAGCACAAGACATATTTTGATACAAGAAGTATAGATTATGCAATAGATAGGAATGACTGCAGCAATAAACTTAAAATGTGCTTGACATATTCTTGTGATGTGGGTCCTATATGTAATATTATTAAGAACCACTGGAGTATTTTGATTTCTCATGTTAAATGTAAGAATGTACTTGATGGTGAGCCACATTTTGTTTTTAAAAATGGCCCATGTACAAAGAAAATGCTTTACCATAACTCCTTAAGTCTAAGGACAAAAGCTATTAGTTCTGTGCAGAGAAAGGTAGGGACACATCCTTATAATGGGTGTAATGTTTGTAAATATATCAAGACTGGTGGTTGTTTTATATATCCAATGAGTGGAAGTTTGAATTTGAGCTTTATGTGAATTGTAGCATGCAGAATCTTGTATATCTCACCGTTTGCCAAGCATGTAATTGTTATTAGGTTGGGAAATCTAATAGATGTTTTAGGGATCATGTAAGAGAGAAAAAAAAACAATATATATATATATATATATATATATATATATATATATATATGCACATATATAATATTAATAGGTGAGACATCAAAAATGCTTTGGTGAAAGGTGTAATAAATGAAGGTGCTATGCAAAATTTTAAGTTCATGGTGATTAAGGAATTTTGTAATACAGTTAGAAGGGGGGGGTGTTATTAAAACTCAAACTGAATGTCTTGAAACAAAATGGATTTTTAAACTAGCAGCTCATCAGTATAAAGGACTTAATGAATATGTCCCTTTAAGACCTGCCTTGAGATTGAGAGGCCTGAAATATTGATTGGTTAACTAGTTTGATTAAGTCTGTTATATAAACTCTGTTTATTATTGTTTTGTAGATCTGATGAAGCACCTAGTAGTAGTGCGGAAGTGCTCATCTTTTACTCTATTTTATATGTGTTTTATTTGTTATTAAATAGTATGTTCCATCCTACCAGCTTCTGTGTTCATTTTCGTACTGTTTACTTTCCTTGATGCCAGTAGCCTGCTTCATCTCAATTTTTCTTTTTGATTTCTCAATTATGAGTATTGTTTGTATTAATGCAGTTCTGTTTGTTTTTTTTTTGCATTGTGTTCATTTTCTCTTATCTGTGCTGTACTCTGCAATATATAGGGTATTTTGTATCATTGTCCTTCAAATGTATAATAATATGACATGACAGTGAAAACAGTTTTCAGCAAAGGCAGGAGAGTTTGGCTACTAGTGAATAAAATTGAGAAATGTGTGCTGTTTACTTCCCTTTCAAAGCTTGCTACAGTCACTGCTACATTTTGTAAGTGTATCCTGGGTGACATACCCAATGCAGGTAAGGTAGTCTGGGTTGCTGTTGTGTCTTCCTTTTCTCTCACACTAATCATTTACAGTTGCAATCCAATAGCACTGAGGTAGAGCCTACACAATGTTTACACCTGATACACAAAATCAAAAGTTTGGGATTCAGCAATTATAATGAGTTCACGCCTTATTTGCATCTTCTTCATGCTCAGACACCTGAATCTCACTATAAAATGCTAACTGTGTAGCTAGGCAACTTGATGGTGAAGAGACTTGTGTATTTGGAGAGCATGGACAATTGCTATTCCTTTTGATTTATCTTTAGAGAAAGCTTTTGATCTTGCTAAGGTATGATTTATTTTTCAAGTACATTCTAGAGTTGCTAACATGTTAGAATGAAAATGTTTATATGCATGCATTAAAACTGGAACTCTGTATTTACTTCTTATAGTTCACTGTTGGCATAGACATTTTTGGCAGGCATTTTTTTTTTCTCAGATAGACAGACTATTAACTTTCACCACAGGTGCTGTTGTTAAAACTGGTTATCTTACAGTTTTGTTATGTTGTTTCAGGGAAATGTAATGTACTATATTGCCAATAACACAGGGGTGTTATCCTTCTAAAATGGCCCATAGAACCCTCCAGGGGAGTGCTGGGCATAGTAAGAGGCTACTGGCAATCATATAAAAATTGACTTTTATGTTGTAAATGTGTACACATTTGTGAGGACTGCATTGAAATCATATATAACAGTTGCATTATGTGGTATTTCTTGGTTTGTACAAACTTTTAATTAGCCTGTTTTTAGGGGGAGTGGGGAAGCCAAGTACCATTTTTGTGTTGCCACAACAAAGGTTCTGTTTCAAGAGGTTTGCTCTTGAAATTGTGTAGTCACCCTGTTACTTCCATGGAAAACAGTACATTACTAAAATGGCATTCCTTTTTTTGAACCAAACATTGATTTGTGTGTGAGTAAGATATGGTACAACTAGTGGCGTAGCTAGAGTATCTGCTGCCCAGGGCTGTCTTTGAGTTTGCCCCCCCCTCACAAAATCATGGTCAAATGGGGTCCCTCCCATACACAGCCTCCCCGCAGCCATTCCAGTGTCCCATTACTTGGCTCTTTCTCCCCATTTACCATAAACACTGTGATGTGCATTCTGTTTTACTCTTTACTTTTACAGTGATTATTTGGATTTAATTGGATTTAAAGCTTTTATTTTAAATTTTATAGCATAAACACTGATAGATATCTGGTAAACAAAGCAATAAAGATTCACAATGAAAACAGACATAGCATTAAAATTTACCTGACCTTGAAACTCACATTCATTGAAACAGCATTGAAACCCATATTCAAAGAAAATGCATCTGGCCAGTGGTGGATAAAGTACACCTTTGTACTATTTTAAAATCATAGGCCCCTTGCACACATATTTAGGAGCATGAAAACATACATGTGTCATTTGATTCACCTTCCTGATTGTACTCTGCAATAGTTTTAAATTTATTGTTCTGAACATTTTCCAGTAAGCAATGAAACAAAATCTATGAAACAATAATGACAAAACTGCCCAATTCAGACCATTTCCATCATAAAGATCTACTCACATTTCTGTCATTGCAATCCTCCAATATCAGTAAATATGCACAATCTCTACCGAAGTGAAAGTCATCCAAATAATTCCATGTTAAAGAGATCTGTAACTAATGAAGAGGTTTCTGAAAACAACTTTATATTTCATTTTTTTTCATTTACAAATAAAGGGTCTGTTGCCCTTGAAGAATAAATTGCCTATGTTGCATTAAAATAATGATAAGCTGGTAATATTGTAATAAGGAATGGATGATAAAGTTACATTAGGTTCACAGTTCTTAGGCATCAATGATTCACACACGTAAATCATCTTCATTTCCAGTAATTCTTTGTAATTCATATTTCTAGTGCTTGTCAGCTTACCTGTATGTTGTACGAATAAAAGAAGATGTGGACATTCTGTAGGAAATATGGAGATGCAGACAGGAACACAAGAATGGACCATCTTCTTGTACAGTAGACAGTCGATTGAACTAACTGGGAACTAGGGGGTAGTTCAGATAATCAAAGATATACTTGAACAGGAAAAAAAACTTGTAAAAATGATTTTGATGAACATTAAACAAGTGTTTTATCTACATGTTCAGTGCCTGCTGCCCTTGAAGAATAAATTTCCTATGTGACATTGAAAACTGGTACTGTAAGCTGGTGCTATTGCAACAGTGAATGGATGGCTCACTGACAACAGGTTCATAGTTGCTAGGTATCTCCTCCAGAGGAGGGCATTCTCAGGACTGCAGCATTCACCCCTTTAAATTACAACACAGTACAGTATCAGCAATCCAGCTACATGCTTTGGGAGTAGATCCCACTGCCTTCTGTATCAAAAGCAAGTATACTACCTACTATGCTACTAACAACACTTTTAAACACTTTAGCACACTAGTGCTATAATTTGCTAAACAACACTTGCATGTTGCAAACAGACTTGGCATAAGCAGCACTAAACTCTTCCATTGAAGCTCTCAGCTCCTTGTAAAATGCACTTGACACTCAACTATATCTCTCAACTTTGCAACACAAGAAAGCTGGAAAAATACAACATTTATGGGGGGGGGGGCAAAAGCCCAAAACCAGGGACACCCTTTAAACATTACCTGTGTAATCTTAAAATGTTGCTAGAATAAATTTTGTTGTGTTACCATGCATTTCTTGAAAGATAGGAAGACTGAAACTTAAATGGTTGTCATTATTTAGTGAATTCAGTCCTCACTGATTTTCCAGAAAAACACAAATTTTAAGAGGAACAGACCAAAATTATTAGCCAAGCCAAACATTCCAGAAATTCTGTGGACTCAACTCCTTGTATCACAAGTGGTGGTAGGGGTAGAGAATTCAGGCTCTTGTTTTTTGTACCTAAGGTACAGGGTTTGAGCCTGAGTAACACTATCCAGTAGATATCCCTAACTGGGGCATTACACACATACACACACACACACACACACACACACACACACACACACACACACACACATAAAAGCAGCCTTAACATTTCACACACACACACACACACACACACACACACACACACACACACACACACACACACACACACACACACACACAAACACACACCCTTTCCACAGTAAAACAGATTGAACACTTCAAATTCTGTGAACATTAAATGCAACCCTTAGGAAGGATGATCGCTGCCCTTCTGTATTTAAAATTGAAATTGTGTGCAGGCAGAAAGAAACAGACAGACATGACTGGACCATTCTTAAAGAAGCACACCCTTAAAAACAAAAACAGTCCCCAGGGTTTAATACAATCCATGTAGGCACAGTGTAGAGCCTTACATGAAATGTGACCATGTGTGCATACACAGTTTCCCCTCGACAACACAGCATGCATATTAATCATGGCACATTGCCAAGGTTAGAGCTGTGGACCATGGTTATTGAATCAGTGTAGGGAGTGTAATGTCAACTGTGTCCACAGATGAGTAAGCCACTCCCTGCACTGTCCGATTGTATTATGTCAATGTTATTTTATTGTTTTAATTCTTTTTTTTTTTTTTTCTTTTTTTTTAAAGCATGTTTGGGCAGAGCAGTGCAGAGTACAGCAATGTTAAGCGGCACAAAGACACCTGCCAGACATCTAAAAATAGAAACCGGATGTATTTAATTATTTATTTAAATGTTATGTTTAAGTATAGCTGAGCTGGTTTGCATGGCATGGTGCAGTGCTTATAGGTAGCTCAGAGGTATATATAAAGGTATAGCAAAATTCCACATATCCTGGTAGCTAAATGAGTAGAGGTGTGGCCTCATGAGCAGTAGGTGCAGGGTTTGAACACATGGAAGGAAAAGCAAGCATTTATTTTTGAAATACAAATTATGCCAATTATTTTTAAATTCTGGCCCTCTGCACTCTGCTAAGCTCTGCTAAGACCTACTAAGCAGTGTATAAACACAATAATGGCTGAAAATGTTTATGCACTACTTTGCTCTGCTTGGCTGGTTTGCACCCTACTAAGCACTGCTAAGCATATGGTTCTGTGGGTTTTCACACTGCTCAACTCAATTGTGCTGGTTTGCATGGTGCTAAGCAACATGGTGTTTTTTTTTTAATGTTGCCTAATGGTGTTTAAGGGAGGGAAAACAGCCTATATTAATCCCAATAGGCAGGAATATAGCAGAATCCATTTGAGTTCTGTCTCTGAAGGATACAATGGCAGGTGTTGGTGATGGTTTGTGCATTTGGGCACAGTGTTGGGGCATTCTGGACTCCAGGGTCATGGTTGGACCCCTAGTAAAAAAAACATGATGAGCAGTTGCTGCAGGGAGATTCCCAGGGCTGAGAGTGCAAGGCAGAGGCCTGGGAATTGCTGGCAAAGAAACTTACCAGTGCTACTGGTATCCCCTGCACAGGTAAGCAGTGTCATCACCACCATGATGACCTGAAGAGATGAAAGGGGGATGTCTTGGACACCTGGGTCCAAGAAGATTGGGCAGGGAATGCCCCACAAGTATGTAAATAATTTTAGCTCTGTTTCACCAATATCTAATCTGAATGTCTGCTAAACTAGTATGCACAATGTGCTTCTCTCCCAACAGCTGCAGAGGAGAGGGCTTTCAACATCAAGGCGCATGGCAGGCACTTGGCCAGGTTGCACAATGAGTGTGGTGAGTACAGATGTATTATGCTAAATGTAGTGAAATAAGCAAGAAAGAGTAAAGCATTAACTGCAATAAAGTACATACAGTAAGATTTGTATTGCAATAAATTTGGACTTAGAGCTGTACTGCAATAAATAAATAATGCCAACTGTAGTGCAATAAAAGCATGAAACAATACCATTAACTATATTAAAGTATATACAATAAAGTATGTAGTGCAATAACTGTGGAAGTGGAGCTGTACTGCAAGATCTGAGTAATGACAATTGTTGTGCAATAAAAACTCAAAACAATACCAGAAACTGCATTAAAGTATAACAATAACATTTGTAGTGCAATAAGTGTGGAATTAGAGCTGTTTTTCAAGAAATTAATAATGCCAACTGTTCTGCAATAATTTTATTTATTTATTTTATTTTACATTTGTTTACTGGGAAGGTCCGACTGGAACAAGGTCCATTTACAGTGGAGGCCCGGGGAGAAAAGTTCCATAGCATAATGGTACAATTACAACAAATGACAAAAAAAATTTCTGTACAGAGGCATATATACAATCAGAGCTCCATGTCTTTATACGACAACACAATCCCCAAATGACAGAAAATTTCTATACAGTGGCATATATATACAGTCTAGGAGATTTTTCATACCTCAGTATGATTTGAGCAAGCTTGGTATATAGATAGCAAAACTTTGAATTCCCTATTGGTAGCACAAAGCATAAAAATGAAGGAATGGAATCTGTCAAATAATACTATTCGGGAGATATGTTATAGCATGAGAAATAGTTTGTAGGATAGTAGTTCCTGATAGGGAGTACAGAACAGCTGAGGTAAGCAGAGGAGATAAGGTATGGCAAGTTAGGAGGAGAGCAGAAAAGATTTTATGTGATACAAGGACAGAGCCATGATTGCAAGAGGTGTGACTTTAGTGCATAATAATGTACTAATAATAATAATACATGAACTAGTATCAGTAACCCCAAGGTAAATTGTGTACATCAGGATTGTCTTGTTTTAACCATCACAGTATAGCTGTATGCATTCAGGCTGTAAGGCAAGATGCTGCAATCAAATATAACACTGTAATAGCTGTAGAATGCAAATGCACTGGCTGCCAAAGGTATTGTGTAATGCATACAGTACTGTTCAAGGCTGTTTCCAGGCCAGTATCATTCGCATAATGCTCTGTCATCCACTAACAGCAGGTAAGCAAGTTATATGGGTAAGGTAGCCTACTCCATGATCTGATACTGTTTGTTAACTTCACAGATATGTCAACCTATGAACAATATATTGTGTACACCTGCATTCTATATACTGATGTATAGATTACTTACTATCTCTGTCATGCTTGTATTTCATGCATGTGTGTTCTACTGTCACTGCAGTCTAGTATAAAGCTATAGTCCAGGTCATATTTTGGTTCCAAGTGAGCTCTAGGCAAATATTATTCAGTCGGTAATTAGCAGTGACTCAGTATCTCAGTTTGTTAAATGCTCTGTATGTAGTACATTTTGCCACACACAGACTAGGGTTCAGATCCAGTGCTATGTAGCACTAAATATTATAGTATCAGTCACGTAATGTTTACAGATTCTCTCTCCACAGGAACTACAGGTAAATGGGTGAGATGGCCCAAATTATGAGTAAATAATTGTGTGTTTAGATGTCACAGACTGTTACAATCATTAGCAAGGGTGTAAAAATACAGCATAAAATAAAGGAAATAAATATAATAACATAACATGAAATAAATAAAATGTATACTATTGGTATGGCTGTATGCCTGGTGTGTCTGTTAAACATTGCTGCAGCCAATTCATACATTCCATGCAGATGTCCTCTGCAGTCGCTGCTATTGGGTTTTTTCCCCATGCCTACTAAACAAGGCATGATACTTGTTTTGTTTCTGTACTGTACACATACATGTCTCTCAAGTGTCATGCTGTCATGTAATATAATTAGAAGTGTGTAGTCCATCTGTCACAGGAGTAACATCAGAATGATTACCTAAATTGCATAGTATCACTACAACAGCCCAGAGTACACCTTGGTAATTATATAGACCCAAGTGATGTGCAAGTGTTCTGTGTGGATGTGTACCCACAGTTATTACTGCTTGGCCCATGCTGTCCCATGTGAATAGCTTGAGAGGTATGTATGTGCTACTGTAGCTATAGGGGACTTGTAAACATAAAGAAAGGACAAACTCATAGATTACTGTTGCCAGTTAAATAGCCTATAATGGTACTAATTGACTGTTTTTCTCTTTCTCTTTCCCCACCCCTTATTTTCATTTATTTATTATTGTTAATCATTGGTTATGGTTTACTATTAACATATGTTGTTACATTAACTTTGTTTTGGGGCATGTGTTTTATTATTATGTATTATAATGGCTGCATATTAACACATCTTGTTGTATTACCTATTTTGTTGGTCTTATACTGTAACAGTTACTGGCATGTTGGTGACATACTAACTGTTTTGCTATTTATTGTCGTGTTTCACATAATATGCATTCATATGTAATTGGGTTAATTCCACTGTTCTGGCATTCTGTTATTGCTAACAATGTTTTGTTCAAAACTAACCTATACTTATTGCTATACCTCCATCCCCACAGCACATCAGGGTAGTCTGGTTCCCGATGATCTGCCTGCCTTGCCTCAACTGGCCATGGCTCCAGGTACTGGGACATCTGTAAACCAGGCCAGTGGTGACCCCTCCACTGCCTCTACACCATCTGTGGCATCAGGTGGCACTGCCTCAGAGGACAGGGCCTGCCCTCCCCCTGGGAGCGGTGGTGGAGCACTGCAGTCACCCAAGATAAACTGCCCATCATGGTTTACAGGATTATTCATCAGACCTATGAACATTGCCTGTGCCAGATTGAAGGCACATTGGCCAACCTGGTGAGGCAGGCTGGCCCTGATGCCTAGCCTCCAGCACAACCACCTTTGGGGCAGTGAAGGAGCAGTGTCAACTGCCCATAGGTGGGGATGTCAGTCAGGCTGCTGCCATCTGGAGGCACATGTGACTCTGATTCCACAACACTTTCCCCATCCAAGGTGTTTACCGCCTCATGTGTCACACACCACCCTTGTCTGCTGTCTTGTCTGTCTTGTATATCTGCTATCACGTCCTCTCCTACCCAACTTACCTCCCCACACATACCTCTGTCCCTTCCCCAACATTCTACTCTCTTAAAAAAATGGGCACCTGTCCCAAAACAAATATTGCCCCATACATAGCTCTCCATTTTGCACACGTATCCACTGGACACAACTAATGTGGTCCAATTTTCTTGACAAGATATTTATGTTGTCCTCACCCTTCTCTCTGGGGTTTGAGAGTCCAAATTCATCTACAAAACTTGTCAAAATGCACACCAGTTGCTGTACAAGAAATGGATAGCGATGGTTCTTTCCTACACCCGTCCTGCACATCCCTACCTGCCTTTCACATAGCTTTTCCCTCTGCTTGCCCCCATTTCACCACTTTCCTATCACCCCGTTTCTTTTCTTTTTATTTTTTTAGCTTGGATTTGCTTGGATTTGCTCAGTGTAGCATGTCATGCTGCTTTGCTTAGCTCAGCTTAAATGAGCTTTAATGAGCTTTATAGAGTTTTAATGACTATATATGTCTATTACATTGCTATTCACATGTAGAAAATAAATACCTCTGCCAAGTGTTGAACCCAGGCCCCTCTCAACTATAGCACACTGTATTAACCCACCACACAGGCCTTAAGTTAAACAGGTATTTCCTGAATAACATACTGATTGCTAATTACAGTCATTATGCATGTAACTGAAATAAAACATTGATGTGAAAACTGGGAGTGTACCCTGGACTCTGGTGCAATACTAAATAATAAGAAAGACATATACTATTGGATGTAAGTGAGGCCTGTGATAGCGGGTATATATGCCCTTTTATCAGCAACTTGTGGAAAGAAACCTGCTATGGCAGCAATGGCAAAGTACATGTACAAATGAGACCCTGGTGCAGAAATGCAACCATATAAATTCACACACATATTCATGGATGTAGAAATCTTTCTCACAGCCTGTATATGTGCACATATATCTTGCAAATATACATGCTTTTGCACTGTCTCAGTAGCTCAGTCTGTTAAATGCCTTACGTACAGTACATTTTGCCACACAGAGTCCTGTGTTAAAATCCAGTGCTGTGTTACACTTCACATTGTTGTGAAGACAGCAAGTAATGACTGAGTCATGCAGTTTTAATCCCCACAGGTTGCTGCTACTTAATTATCTGCTACTCATTTTTGCAAGTTAAAGGCCTCCAGGTAGGGACACACTGCAAATACCCATATAGCCTAACTATACGTCGCTTACTATTCTGTTATTGGCACTGTTGCATAACAGACATACTTAAACACATGCTTCGATTGGACTGTAAAGGATACCATTACCCTGGCTCTGCTGTAACAACAGAGCTGTCACAGCTGCCACAGTTACACGTACAGTTTGCTGCCCTGCAAAGTGTTCACACTCCTCCCATGTGTTCTAGCATACTCAACTGTATGCTAAGGTAGTTGCTACAGACCTACCATACCTCTCAACCCCCTAGAACAAGGGATCTGGACACAACCATACAGAATGGGGGAGGGGGCAAAGGCCCGGAGATAGGGACATATTTAATAGTTTGCTTCTACAAAGATGTTAAGTTGATAGAAAAGCAGCTACTGCATTAGTATGCATATTCTGATGGATATAAAGTGTAACACTCACATGTCCCTCTTCCCGTACTGACCTCAACCCACAGTGTTTGCCAGTGAACTGCCAGATAACCACAATATCATGAGGCACTGTCTAAACATATGAGGCAAAACTGTGGACATACATCATAAATCTCTACCTACCCTCTGCAATGCTGTAGTCTCCACTCTTCAGTAATGTCAATCTCAAAAACTAAGAAAGGGGCCAAGGCCTACATGAAGGCCTTATATATTGCATTGTGGTGGCATGTCATTGGCTAATGATAGTGCAGTTCAGCTGTTTTTGGCTGCAATTAGGAATTCTAAGCCACAGATTGGTGCAGATGCAATTACCTGCTAATGAGCATAACTTTCAAAAGGCAAGCAACTGGTTATGGGGAACAGGTCTGTATGAAATTTCAGTCACACAGACAGCTTATGTCCAAAACATTTCTAGAGGAAAGATTCAAAAAAGGAATACTGAACTCCACCATGTATGTAATAGATTTCTCCACATAACGGGATGCAGATGGGAGGATAGAGGTATGGGGAATAGGGATTACAGCACTAGGCTTGTCTTAGATCTGTGGTACTGACATGTCATTGATAATCTGCTGTCCTACTCCTACAGACATGCCTCACAACTGTCCCTGCTTTCAATCACATCTCAGCTCTGTGCATGCCAATCTCTCCTACAAGTGTCAGCTGTTGTAGGAAAGATAGGGGATTACAAGTAATAAATAGTGACAATAACTAAGGGTGTACACTCCTGTAACATCAAACAATGTACTGTAATTCCTCTCTTCTCATTCTGTCAATGTGTCAAATAAATAGTTATAACATTGTAAAAATGTTCCTGAATTTCCCTGATGTACCCTGTTTCATTGACATTTGCCCCTGTTTGGTTTAGAGCTATGCTTAACATTCCTGTTAACCTCTTACAACAAGAAATCAGGAAAAAGCCATAGTTAATGGGGTTCCAAAGGCCCAAGCTCAGTGACAGAGTATAAATATTGCCCGTACAAAGTAATAATGTGAATACACTAACAGATATTACTATAGCATAACTGTTTTCTGAGGAGCATGACATGTGAAAGTCAGATTCTGTTTTTATTTTCTGACATCAGCCATCAATGATTGGCCAACCATTTGTCAGATGTCCACAAGTTTGTGTGAAAAGGACCACATCTATGAGGCAAGCATCTTGACATTCTGCAAACATCTGCATAGTTGAGAGGTGTGATGCCTACAGGGAACATATATTACAGCAGGACTGCATTGTTTTCCTGTCATTGTGGTACACTGGTGTTGCTTGACTGGCCCCATATAGTTGTAATAGCACACTGCTATTTGTCTGAAAATGGCCATATGACATATTAGTGGGAATTTGCCCATAGGGGACACACCACAGTAGAATGCAGTGATGGGTGTAGGGACATACAGCAGAATCTGTCATAGCACAAGGGGACATAACTCAGTATTCCTACTATCTTGGTGATATCCACACCTGTAGTATGTTTCCAGGCTGTGGGTATGACATGTGAGGGAGCAAAGGATAGTGCAGTCCATTATGGGAGTGCAGGATCTGTACATAGTAGACATCCATGTATCTGGTCCTGTAATGTGTTCCCCTCTAGTCTCTCAGGAACCATGTACCACAGGAGACATCCACCATTCTCAACTGTGGAGAATGACATCATGATGGATGGCTTCAGACACCACCATCACATGCTGCTTTCCAGGGGTTGGCACAATCGTGAACAGTGGGCAGCATTTTGAGCAGACCTTGTGCAGGCTGTTAATCAGACTGGCCAACAGGACAGGATCTATGAGCGGGTCCAAAATCAGGCCACAGATATGGTGAATGCTGCATGGCAAAAGGCAGCTGATCTTGCCAGGGATTATGCTGCCATTGGTGGAGGGCCTGTGATGGAACAACCACTTTCAGCCACAGAGGAATTCCTGGCAAACCTAGGATCAACCAACAGCTCCCAGGCATCATTTGCGCCATGCATCCCGGAAGTGGGTTCCACAGTGCCCATAGAAGAGGAGTGTCTAGGTAAGCTTACTGTGTTCACCAGTGTAATACTGTATTAGTCTTTGTGGCAGGCTGTACATACCAGTACATGGGTGTCAGGTCTATCTGCACTGGGGGAGTTGGGTTTCATGCACAGTTGTGCACACATACTCAGAATGCCAGCAATATAGCCATTATCACAGTAGCTGCTTTACATGTGGATATATGCACATATTACCTTTTAGCTCTGCAAATTTGGTGATGCTGAAAATACCTCTCCCTCACCTTTTCATTGGTCCATCATGTATGGTTGAATCCCATGGTCCTGTACTCGGTAAGTGTGATAATGTTGTTTTACAGATCATATATACCCTAACAAAGTTAAGGGCTGCCATTTTGCCCTATGTACAACTGTTGTGCTTAGCCAGAGTAGAATATTTGTATGTCCCATTCTGGAACAGTTGACTACAGTGCATAGACTGGGTAATCACAGGTGTGTATTTGTACAAACATTAACACATTTGCACTTATAGATATGAGTGACTATGCAGCCTGCTATACATTAGGCAATTACTCCAAAATGCCTATTCAAACACAAGAGGGAAATTGTACATACCTGAGGCAGTGATACTACTACTTGCATATCATTCTCAGGATAGGTGTACTGGGTTTTATGCGTGCTTCTATCATATACACTGTCATATTGCATATTTATAGGTGTATTGTACTGGCAACATTAACTGGATGTAGTTGAAGTGCATGTTATAAAGGGCCTGACTAGTCTGTTTATGTTGTTGTGAGTTTGTCTGTTGTGCAGGGGATCAGAGATGAGAAGATGTGGCATGTGAAATGCAGTTGTGGATCCTCATCTGTATGAGTCTGTGTGGATTACAAAATGTAATAGTGCAGGTACTAATGTACTGCTTTTGTCTTGCTTCTCACAGGTGAACAGGGGGATTGGCATCAGTCCCCATCACAACCTGTCAGTGACTCATTGGACTCTGATGATGATGTTGGCCATGGTGAGGCACAGGTGGGGTTGTCAGGGGCTGAATCTGTCCCAGAGGTTGACATCTCTCTTCTTTCCCCATTGTCCCTGCACACAGTCAGTATGCCCACACATACCCAGTCCCCAGAGGCCACAGATATTGGACAGTCAGAGAGTGGTGACATTACACAGGACAGTCTGACAACTATGGTGTCAGTGAGTGTAGACACTGGCCATAGCCAGAGAACTGGCAAGGTCCCATACAGTCAGAGCGACAGGCATGTTCAAAGGAGGACTGCTGCCCATCCATCACCTGTCACAGTTGTCACATCATGGGTAACTTGCCGCATCTTTCAAGCCATCATGTAGGCACAGGCACATTCTGAATGCAACACCAGATGGATGCTTAGGGTTATGGATGCAGCACAGTCTGACATCCATGACTGCCTACCCCACATTGGTGAGACCCTGGATTAGTTCATTGATGTGGTAGACAGATGGTGGGCTGAGACAGTGTCTGTCTTTGACCGCACATTGTCTGTGCTGGAACATCTGGTTGAAGTTAGGCATTGGTCACATGGACATAGGTCAGCAACACCATCTGCTGAGAGTCCAGGTGTCTGTGCTCACTCATGCTCCAGTAGTGACAGTACCTTCAGTGCTACAGAGGAAAGTATGCTGTCCACACCATGACGTGGCAGGCCATAGACACATGGCCATGGGCGGTCTCGTGGGGGACACCAGCCAAGCAGACAGCAGTCACTCTCAGCTATTATCTGACCTTGTGCATCATGATGCCAGTGCCACACCTGGTGGACTCAGTTCTCATGTTCATGGCCAGAGGCGGTGAACTATCCACTCTACCATGTATGGTTTACAGCTGTCTACCATACACACATGTAAGGCTAGCACTGGGCCTGACTTTGTATGCACATACTCACACACACGCACACACGCACACATGCACACACACACACATTGGATGAGGTGAGATTAGAACCCCCTTCTATCTAGTAGTACCCACTACCACTTGCAGTACTTATGGCAAGTGCTACGGTGTTTATCTGATATCACTTTTTTCTGCCATCACTCTTAAGGTGGATGACATCAGCAGACCTTGTATAGAGGACAATGTTGAGACCAGCAGCTAGTCACAGGGGATTAAAATACATAACCACTGCACATAGACAGGCATGTCTGTAGTGTTCCAAGGGGATATATTTACACTCACATGAAGAGTACTCACTAGAGCTTATAGTAATTATCGCATGTGCCATGGTGTTTGCATGATATTCTATTGTTAGCCAGTGCTTTTAAAGTGAATTACATCAGCAGGCCTTGTAAAGGAGGCCAATGTTGAGGCAAGCAGCTATTCACAAGGCCATAAAATGCATAACCATTACACAGAGATAGGTCAGATGGGCATGTATGTAGTGCTGCATGGGGATATATGTATACACACACACGCACACACACACACACACACACACACACACACACACACACACACACACACACACACACACACGCACACACACAAGGCATGTGATGTGAGATTACAACCTCTACCTCACTACTATTACACAATGGAGCTCTTCTTCGGTGAAAAGCATTTTCGCTAAGTATGCCCGGCCATTTGGATTTCGGTCATTTGCTCAGTCGAGCAAACATCCTAGAACCATATATATATATATATATATATATATATATATATATATATATATATATTTATATATATAAATGTGTATAACAGGGATGTCACCTTAACTGTTACTGTGTGTGTATGTTATGTAAATGTGTTATGTAGATAGTCACATACTCATATATGCACTAATAATGTATGAGGGGAATAAGGAGAGACAGATATGTATACGTAGCTGTCTATATGTACAGACATATTTCCATATAGCAGGTCTTTGGATGGAAGAGGCAACAGACTTGGGCTCAAGTTAGCTAAGTGTAGGACCATGCCCACTGTGACTGTCAGTACTTACAAGGTGACTCCAAGCCAGAGCTACGTGTACTCCAGTCCAGGATTTTGTGTGTTGTAGACCATTTGCTGCTGCACCTGTTTCCACAGAACAAACCTTCCCTGATATTGTCCAAGGCGTTCCCCATCTGTTTGCTGAACTTAATATGTGACTCATACCTCTCAACTGTACAGATTTTCACAAAATTTCCAAATTTTTGCCTCATATATTTTGTCCGGTTTGCATAACATTGTGGTTTTCTGGCAAATTAATAGCAAATCATTAAAGATTGAAGTTAAGAAATAATGACAGACATTTGAATTTCAGTCTCCATACAAATCAGAAGATTCATGCTAATGCAAGACCTGTTTTTCTATGAACTTTCTACATTTGTAAGAGCAATATTTAAAACTTTTCCCTATTTGTGGGCCTTTGTCTGACTTTTATTCATGGCGTTGGCCAGATTTCTTGCTCTAAGAGGTTGAGAGGTATGATGTGAATGGGGTACATGATGTAACACCACACACAGAGTGACAGTCTGCAGTCCTCTCCCTGTACATGTGTTTGCAGAATGTCCAGCATTTCGCCTCATGTGTCTTCTCTGTTCCTCATACATTTGTAGTTTTCTGGAAATATACTGCAAAATGCAGTCAATGAATTGTTGTAACTACTGATGCATTTAAGTGATGGCCTTTACATCCTGCAGCTAATCTGACCTGTTGCAACCTGCTGTTATAATATCCAACTTCTAGGTTACTCAGAGCATATATAATGTCTGTCTGTAGGTTTGGCCCTTGGTCCCTCCATTCACTTTGGCTTTGTCCAGTTTTCTTGCAATAACAGATTGAGAGGTTATGGCACTCTGTGGGAATACCACCATAGGAGTAACTCACTTGCAAATTATATAGATGCTGCCAGATTCAAACCATCAACACCAACACTCATGCTAATGCCCCTAGCCCAGTGAGCCACCAGACAGAGAGGTTTCATTCCTCACACTATCAACAACATACAAACACTGTCACCCCTGCATTATGTGGGAAATACAATATGTGGCCAGGTTCTATTTCACAGCACTGGAATTGTCTGGTCTGCTGATATACCATTGCAGACTTACTGTTACAGCAGTTGTATGGGAACACTGATATCTTGGGTTGGGGGATGACCAGCCCATGCTCTGCTGGCAAAGACAGTCGTGCAAATGTCCTGTGACCCCACTGTTTGGCATCTCCCTTGCATAATGTAGTAGAGTTTCCAGCCATGTGGCCTAGTGAATATTATGGGCCACATACTATTGGACAGAGTGCCTGTTGTCCCAAGTGGCTGTTAGATCTCTGCAAGTAGCCCAGTAGCCCACTATAGATCTCTGCAAGTAGCGTAGTAACCCACTATATTTCCTTGCATACATGCTGCAGGTCCATACATATGCTATCATAGTCTAGTACCCTGTACAAGTGGTGTATAGGTGAGTTACTTACCTTGTGAATGTAGCAGTTGACAGACCTGTAGTTTGGGCCTGACTCTGTCTGACGCATGCAGTACATAGCCAATACATGGTTAGGTACAGGTTGTGGGAGCTGGCTGGCATCATTTTAGTATATGTATGTGAGTCAGAGTAAGGTGTCAGTCACTAGAACCTTAGGTTGTCAGTGCATATGCTATGTGTTGTGTCTTGGCCAAGGCCAGGGCATACTGGGAATGCCTATATCTACCTACAGGGACAACCTCAGGGGGTTCCTCCTCCAATTTCCTCTGTGGGTGTGGATGTGGGGACTTAGGTACTGGTGGGGGGCTGTGTATCCCTTCTCTTTGCTGATCCTGCTGCAGCTGTTTCTGCAGGATCATATATACTATGAACATTTGTATACACGTGGCTGGAGAGTAATGCAGGGCTCCACTAGTTATGTCAAGGCACCAGAACCATTGCTTCAGCAGCCCAAGCACATGCTCTATGATGTTCCTAGTTTGTGTGTGTGCCTCATTATGTCATTCTCTGGTATGTGTGTGCATTTCTAATGGGTGTCATCACCCATGGTCCCAGTGCATAGCCAACATCCCCCAGTAAATGGCCATATGAGATGTCCCCCCTACGAAACATCTGGTACACCTGTGATGCATGCCAAATGTGAGAGTCATGATAACTGCCAGGGCTGCCAGCACACACATTCATGATAATGCCCTGGGCACTGCACATGACCTAGCAGTTGATGGAGTGATACCCCTTGAGGTTGAAGTAGATTCTACCCTCCTCACCAGTTGGTAACATGATGTGTACATGAATGCAATCTAAGGCTCCCAGTACCTCAGGGTAGTGTGCTACATGGTAGAAATGTCTCATACTGCTGGCCCTCTCCTCATTGGTGTGGGGTAAATAAATGTGCTCACTGGCATGTGGTAGCATAGCATCCAGGAACTGGTGGAGTACCCTGGATGTTGATGCCTGTGAGATCCTCATCATGTCCCCAGATAGTCTTTGGAAAGTACCTGTAGGTAGTATCCTAAGGGCTACACATACCTTTGTTTCCACTGGGATGGGTTCCCCTTTGTTGACTCTGGGTCTGAGTTGAGGGTGGCAGAGCTCAGTGAGTTCTCGTAGTATATCTCTTTCCACCCTGTAGCGCTCTAAAATCTCCAGCTCATGTAGATCCTGGAAGGTTACCCTGGGCCTGAACACTCTTCTCCTTCTCAGTCTAGGCCTATTGTCAGCAGCAGCACCAGCACTAACCTCAGCATCTTGCACATACAGATGTAGCAGACCTGCAGCACCCCCTAGCATTCCTTCAGTTAAAAATCCAAAGTTTGTACTCCACTGGAGCAAAGTATGGGGGTGAAATCAGATTGTAGGATGTATGCAACCTTTATAGTTCTCTGCTGTGGGTGCAGCCTGTATGATTGGCTACCTATGATGCATTCCACCTACCAAGTACAATATTTATGGATTTTAATGGCTCTAGTTTAAGCGAAACAAGGTTCATCAGTACCTAATTTGTCATTGGCTTTCTCAGGCAATTTTTTTTCACAGCCTTCCTCACTGACGACTGTAGCATGCTGTGTAAACTCACATCACAAAGATAAAAAATGCTCAAAAGTCAGTAGCCACACTCCCATGGATGGGCATGCTCAGCACAGTGGCGTGCCATGCCGTGCAAACACATGGAAACATGCTGAAGCATGCACCTCAAAGGTAAACAAAGCTTAGCAGTCATTGGACACACCCTCCTGCTCAGCAAAGGGCCATGCTGCACAAACAGGCACTGCTAAGCTCCAATAAGCTTAAAAGAATGTGAACACACCCCCTTTTGATGTCAGCTGCCTGTTCTATGAACATCAACATGGCTGCCTACACGGATGGCATCTGCAAATACAGATACCCATTTGTGCTGTTCAGTAACCCCAGCTCATTTGCACAGAGATCCATGCACAGAACCTGGAAACTGCACAGTTCCAGGCTGTGCCTCATTAACAACCATGACAGTCGACCATTGCACATATTCCAAGCAGGGTCCTATAATGCATTATTGTCACATACTATAATTTTCATTCTTACACTTTTTAATTTTTTTTATTTTTCATAACAACATGTTTGTGCACTGTGGTACACTGCCCAAACATAACCTGATTATTAAACAAAAACTTATTTAAAATTATTTTCCATTAGGTTTTGGTCACACAGTGGATAGGTTTGCACATATGTGTGTCTGCTATGCTATTTCTGTCCTTCTAACTGCTCTTTTACGGTGTTTATATTACCCTATTGTACAATGCAAATAGTGAATGCTACTTCAGCGTATCTAAAATATCTAAACCACAAAATATCGAACATACGGAACAGTGAATTTTTTCCCAGGAAAAAAATTGCTGTTCTGAAACACATACATACAACACAAGCACACCAAAATAAATAAACCACACATACACTTAACAAAACCATAATTCTTACTCTACACTACTACCTATCCACTTACCTTAACCCAACCCTAACTCTAAAGTCCCAAACTACTGCACACTCACCTTACCCACTTCCTAACCCTAAAGTCGCTAACTACTGAACACTCACCTTACCCGCTCCCTAATCCTAAAGTTCCTAACTATCGCACACTCACCTTACCCCATTCCATTCCCACACTTACCTTAACCTGGTCCGTAACCTCTGTTCACATACTTACCTTAACCTGGTCTGTAACCTTCCCACCACAGTAGAGTAAATAGCAAAGCCATGGAACGGACAACCAAGATCTTACTCTAGGTAAGATTTCGAAGTTCCGGGGCTTTGCTATTTTGAGTTTTCGACAAAAATGGGTCAATATTACAGCATTCAAAGTTTTGAAACTTCGATACTATAATATAGACCCCTTTTACAACCCCTGTTGTCTGTTTAATATCCTGCGCACAGAACTTTTCTGTGTATATTTCAGATGCCAACACAGGGTCTGCAGGACTGCCTATTTGCTTGCTGGATTGCTCTACCACCCATATTTGCATGCAATTCACCTGCTTATGAAGTGATTTGCATGCAGCAGACACTTCAATGTTGGCATGCTTGTGCACACCCCTCAGCTCTGTTTACTGGATTGCACATCTGCTTACTTCCGTGTAAGCACCATGCCACTATACCTACATGGAAAAAAGTCCATGTAGGCTTTATTGAATTCCTCCCAGTATTTCTGTTTTTAATTAAAGTATGTGACAGTCCCAAAAGTGTCACCTGGGGCAGACCGCTCATTTCACTCCCTTCCCAACTATGCCACAGGGTACAACCACATAACCTTCAATTTTAATAACTGAAATGTGTGTCTGCAGTGCTTAATGTTGAAAATATATATGTGTACATGACCAGGAATTTAATTATGTGATATTTATGTATTGCATCCTTCTCTGTTTATGCCACATAGGATTATGACACCCAAGGATACAAATCCATGTAAACCTACTTTCAGTGATTCTGAAAATGATGTTACAGTACAGGCATACAATAACCATGATACCTTTCTGCTTGAGAGATGACGTGGAGATATGGCTGACTGGATGCAGATTTGTAACCAGATAGTCTTTGGTAGATTTGGCGCAGTGGTGCAGCAGTAGCATCATCACCTCACAGCAAGCAGTTCTCTGGTTTGATTCTCGGCTGGGGTGCCTTATGTGTGGAGTCTGCATGTCCTCCCTGGGTTCATGTGGGTTTCCTCTGGGTGCTCTGGTTTCTTCCCACATTACAAAGACATGCAGCTGGAGTGTTTTTCCCTTGGCCTCCACTGAAAATCGGCTTTGTTCCAAGTCGGTCTTTCCTGGTTAACAAATATTAAATAAATAAATAGTCAACGGTGTGAATGCTGTAGGAGGGTGCACCAGGACTTATATCAGGTGGCATTATAGGGCTACTGATATGATTTCATCAGCCTGGAGAAAACTAGCTGCAGTTGCCCATGAACAGCAAGCTATGGGGGAGCTACTACAGATCCACCACTGACACCAAATGAAAGTTCCTGTCCACTGGCAGGGATCCAGAGGTCTCAGTAGAAACTGCACACCATCATGTGATTGATGGTGTTGATGTTCCTGGGAGGACAGGTATATGTGCCAGGAGGAGGTTCCAGGTAAGCTTACATATGTCAAGGTATAAGATTCAGTTGTGCAGTAAAATATAGAACAATTTAATTAGTGTGTGTTTCTTTGGATGAACCTATTGATAAATTAAAAGACTTGGCATCACATTTTTGCTCATTATACATGGGCTTTGGGTGAATTTCTCAGCCAAATTTCAGTTAAAATTATTATTAATGGATGCATAGGCAAAAACTGTGTATTTACTGTTTCCCTGTGTTATTGCATTTCTGATGATTGCATCCTTACCTTGCTTCATTTCTTACAGGATCGTCTTCCCTGCCAAGTTAGGTGTCATCTGCACATGGTAAAACAAACATGTTTCTTTGACTATTGATGAAAATTTGTCTGATATATGCATTTATCTATATGTGTGAGGTGGGTGTAATGAGCATTGTGTGCATTATTTATTTTATTTATTTATTGCATTTGTTTACTGGGAAAGTCCACTGGGCCTAAAAGAGACCATGTTCAGTGGAGGTCTGAGGAGAAAAGCTCCGACAAGAACATAGATACAGAAAATATTAAACATTAATTGGTTCAAAATTAGATATAATGTTACACATAGTGATTACAGTAATATATACAAAATATATACATAAAAGCAGGAATTTTTTTGGATGCCAGATCAAGTCATTCAGAGAGGTATAAATAGAGACATATTAATCAGCATTACTGTACCAGTATCAACAAGTGATGAAAAATAATAATTATGAAGAAAATATCATCAGTCAGTGGTATTGCTGTACTATCTGCGATAGTGTGACCAGTATTAGTTTGTTATCATATAAATTATTTTAAATATTTAGTGTAGGTATTAATTTTATTCCTGTGTTTGCTTATTATCACAAATGATCCAGACAGTTGAAGTGTAGGACTCTTAACATTTAATGTCAGAGCATCAGCAGACTCCATTGATGATGGTGGCCAAACACAGGCACAATTGGTGGGTATAGAAATTGAATCTAACACTGAGGTTGACATTCAGCCATCCCCTGTAGTTCCCTCAGACACAGTCAGTAGACCTATGCATGCCTATTCCTCTGAAACCTCAGATATTGGAAATGTGGAGAGTGACACACTTAATTAATCAGGGTAGTGTGGTAACTGCGGCTTCAGTGCCAGTTGACTCGAGCCATAGCCAAAGCGTGGGCAAGGTGCCACATAAGACAGTTGCTAGGAGTGCTCGGTATGTCTTTATGTGCCACTCGATGCATGTTTATGGCAGTCATGGAGGTGCAGGCACATTCCACTAGGGCCTCTGAGGACATGCTTAGGGTTATAGATGTGGTACTGGCTGTCATGTGCAACTGCCTCCACCATGTGGCCAATTCAATGGATCACATGAATGACACAGTGGAATGGGCATTGTCTGTGATGGAACGTTTGATGGGAGGGGGACAGTATCCACATGGATCATCTGATGTTAGCCAATGTGACTGTGCCTGATCATGCTCCCATAGTGGTACTACTTCCACTGCTCTATCAGTGATTGAGGTGTCCACACCCAGACATGGTAAGCCATGGGTCATGGTAATGGGCATACTCATCTGGAGAACTCATTCACCTGACATCAGTCACATTCAGGCAGCAACAGCATATCTGACTGTGGGCATGGACATGCCAGTGCAACTCCTGACAGAGTTCTCATAACAGGTGGTGAGGAAGATGAACTGTTACCTCTGCCATGCACAGCTCAAACCTGTCCATCATCACAGAATGTAGAGCTAGCACAGTGCTTGGCTGTTTTCTGTGTGTTATGTGGGCCATTTGTGAGACTTACTGGTCATTCTGTCTCAAGGGCCATTTAATTCTTTATCCAAATGTTTGCTGTTTCTCTTTCTTACTCACTTGCTCTCGCTACCTTTTTTGTCAGTCTTGGCCTCCTGCCCAACACTCTGTGCAAATGATGATAACTGTGCTATCTCCTTGTTTTCTATCTTTTGGATTCAGGGCTACATAAGGGCAGCACAGTAGTGCAGTGGTTAGTGTTGTTACCTCGCAGCAAGAGGTTCTGCAATGCAATTCTCAACTGGGGTGCCTTCTGTGCAGAGTCTGCATGCCCTCCTTGTGTTCACGTGGGTTTCCTCCATGTGCTCTGATATCCTCCTACATTCCCAAGACATGCTGCAGGTGGATTTTACATTCTAAATTGGCTCTAGGTGTGTGTGTGTCTGTGTGTGTGTGTGTGTGTGTGTGTGTGTGTGTGTGTGTGTGTGTGTGTGTGTGTGTGTGTGTGTGTGTGTGTGTGTGTGTGTGTGTGTGTGCATGCACCTTCTGAGGAAGGTTGGGTGCCAGGCTGGCAACTTGACACCATAAAGCTCTACTGCCATTCATTCTATGGACCAATGACCCACTGTAGTGACCCCTAATAAGAGCAGCTGAAAGGAGGAGAAGAAGAAGGATTCTGGGATACACAAGTATATGGTCTAATGCCCAGTATGCATAGCTAACTGAGTGCTTATTACTTTTGTGCTTATGGTGCTCTTTTAAAAATTGTACTGCTTTCTTACACGTTTTTGTAATGTGTGTATATTTAATTTATGAGGCCTATTAGTTGATAGTGAATACATCTATTGACATAAGTTAGTGCTGTCATATATTGATGTCATTACTGTAAAAATCACCCACCTTCTAATTTGTTACATTATCAAGTAACATTATACAAAGTCACGAAAAAGCAGTAAGCCTCCAGAGACCAAGAAGCTCAAAGAAGTGAAAATAAATCAACTCCTTCTTGTCTTAACGTGGATTTATTGAAAAAACACAACCAACGTTTTCGCCACCGCCAAAGCAGTAGCTTCCTCAGAGATGCAGTATGGAAAAAGAGCCACAACTTTTAAATGTTTGCTAAAATACGCCCACTATGGCATCACGCTGTTCCTTAAAAAAGCAGTGTTAACCATAAAGCAATCAGGTAGCGTCTTCTCACTTAGTATTCCTGCAGGCAACATTATAATTTTATAAATCAATTACACACACATTTAAAAAATGTATAAATACAACATAAAACACAAAAGCAATATAAATATAAATATAAATATAAATATTTGCTAGTAAATCTTATACTCTGAAAGTAAAAATACAAATATGTATATACACACACAATGTCTCAACCTGTTCTGTTATTAAAAAGGTACTGTGCATTCATACTCGCTTAATGTTATGTTAAAAATTGTAATTGCTAAAGAAATAAAATAAAATACACCAGGTGGAACTAGTCCACACTAAATGCACACAAGTGGACCAACCTTTAAAATATAATATTAATACTGTTATTATACATTTATCCTACCTCTTATAACTTCTTAATTTTAAAATACATGCTATACTACAGTTTTCATTCAAGCCTGGAGGGCTGAAAGAGTTAAGAGTTAACTGCCATTCCAATTCTCTGCTTTCTAGCAGTAGTGAAACAGGTCCGCCTCTAACCGAAGGCAAGACTTGGTCGATGGCTAAGAAGTGAAAACTATGACTTCATAGTGGTTTGATTATCAATAATAGTTGTATCTCTAACATTAGGGTTCAAACTCCTAGATGTATTACTGTCATTAGTAGAAACCACTAGTATACATGATGATAAAATAGGCCTATACATTCCGTTAGAACGTTTCACTTCTACTTCATTAATTAACTCTATAATCAATTGTAATGGGTATTTCCTATTAATGAACATTTCCTTAAAATTTTGGCATTCTTTTTTAAATGAAGTTTCACAACTACACATTCTAGCTGCCCTAATAAGCTGCCCTTTAACAATAGATCTTTTCTGTTTGTAGGGATGGGAGCTGTCGAAATGCAAACCACTATGAAGGATAAATTTAGAACTAGCTTCATTACTTCTTTTAACATCAATTCTACTGACATTCGATTTATTCTTTTCAAACACTGGCATTTTATTACAAATAATGGACAACTTTTGGACAAACTGGGTGTTTCACCAAACATTGTATATAGAAGGGGAGGGAATCTTAAAATGTTATTAGAAAGAAATACTGATTTTGACTTCACTTCTAAATACAAAGCTACATTCCAATGCGGTGCTTGTAACTGGTGTAAACATCTAAAAGTTGCTAATTCCTTTACTATTGGAAATCGCAAATTTTACATCCAACATAAACTCAATTGTGAGTCAAAATCAATTATTTATTTAGCAAACTGTAACTGTTGTACTGCATTTTATGTAGGTAAGACTGACCGAAGGCTATGAGACCGACTTTATGAACACCAATATGCTATAAAGAAAAATAAACCTGATAATGCATTGGCTAAGCATATTTTTAAGTGTCCCGGTCATAGTTTTCACTTCTTAGCCATCGACCAAGTCTTGCCTTCGGTTAGAGGCGGACCTGTTTCACTACTGCTAGAAAGCAGAGAATTGGAATGGCAGTTAACTCTTAACTCTTTCAGCCCTCCAGGCTTGAATGAAAACTGTAGTATAGCGTGTATTTTAAAATTAAGAAGTTATAAGAGGTAGGATACATGTATAATAACAGTATTAATATTATATTTTAAAGGTTGGTCCACTTGTGTGCATTTGGTGTGGACTAGTTCCACTTGGTGTATTTTATTTTATTTCTTTAGCAATTACAATTTTTAACATAACATTAAGCGAGTATGAATACACAGTACCTATTTAATAACAGAACAGATTGAGACATTGTGTGTGTATATATATTTGTATTTTTACTTTCAGAGTATAAGATTTACTAGCAAATATTTATATTTATATTTATATTTATATTGCTTTTGTGTCTTATGTTGCATTTATACATTTTTTAAATGTTTGTGTAATTGTTTTATAAAATTATAATGTTGCCTGCAGGAATACTAAGTGAGAAGACACTACCTGATTGCTTTATGGTTAACACTGCTTTTTTAAGGAACAGCGTGACACCATAGTGGGCGTATTTTAGCAAACATTTAAAAGTCGTGGCGCTTTTTCCATACTGCATCTCTGAGGAAGCTACTGCTTTGGCGGTGGCGAAAACGTTGGTTGTGTTTTTTCAATAAATCCACGTTAAGACAAGAAGGAGTCGATTTATTTTCACTTCTTTGAGCTTCTTGGTCTCTGGAGGCTTACTGCTTTTTCGTGACTTAGTTTATTTCTGATTTTTAGTTTGTTTGTTCAGTATGGCTGCAAACATTATACAAAGACATGGCATTCATTTGTATTATTAGCCATTTATTTTCCTATTCCAGGTTCAGCACTTACCTTGATAGTCTGGTCTTTACAGATGTTTTAATTTAGAGCTGGATCTGACTTATGCTAGCAGTACACAGCCATTACATGGGTAAGTAAAGGCAGTGAGCATTTCCTGACATCTATTTACTGTATGTATGTGCATTGCATGACAGTTTTATTCCCTTGTGTGGTGAGCATGTATGCTATCTATTACCTATTGGCCAGGCTAAGGGCATATCATGCATGCCTACATCTACCTACACACACAGCAGCTTGTGGTTCCCTCTCTGACTCCTCACTTGCTTGTGGTGACCTTGCCAGTGGTGGTGTGATGTGTTCCCCTTTCCCTTGGTGTTCTTGCTGAAGAATAGCACAGACAGTGAAGCTGTCAGCACAAGTACAGGATTTTACTGCACAACCCCCCATGTATCTAGGTACCAGAATTTCGACTTCATCAACCCATACACGCACTCTATGATACTTGTTTGAGCATGTGCCTCATTATAGCATTCTTCAGTATTTGTGTGTGAATTTATGATGGGCTTCATTAGCCATGGCTTGAGTACATCCCCTGCATCCCACAGTAAATGACCTTGTAGATTATCCCCCTTGAAAACCTCTGACACAGGTGAGAGTTGTGCCAGATATAGAAGTCATGGTAACCTCCTGGGTTGCCTGGATACATATTCATGATGACTCCCTTAGCATTACACATGCCCTGGCAGTTCATGCAGTGGAGGCACTTTCTGTGCATGTACACCCTTTCCTGTTTCCTGGGCAGTACTTGGATTTCAATGTGCATGCAGTCTGGCACCTGAAACTTCAAGGTAGTGTGCTACATGGTATCCTGCATAGATGTAGCACTGTCCTCAGGTGAATGGGGAAAATGTATGTAATCATTGGCATGTTGTAGAATAGCATTCAAGAATTGATGTAGGATCCTGGATGCTGATGTCTGTGACATCCCTAGCATATCCACTGTTAGTCTCTGGAAGGCTCCTGTAGCTAATATTCTGTGGTGACATACCTTTGTCGCCACAGATATTGATTTCCCTCTGTTTGCCTTTACACTCATTTGGGGACGACAGAGGTTGCAGAGTTTCTATAGTGTGTCTTTATCCACCCTGTAGCACTCTACAATTTCCATCTCATGTGGACCATGAAAATTTAAGTTAGACACCCTCTTGGCCAAGGCCTAGTAACAGCTGCAGCAGCATAGACTTGGGCCTGTTGCACATACACATGTTTAACAGCAAAAGCAGCCCCTAACATTGTTTATGTGTAGAGTAGTTTCTGTGGCTGTATTCCAATAGGTTTTGGAATTTGAGGTTAAAACCTGCACTGAGTGTACACGATTGCTTTTTAGCTTGCTGTATAGCTCCTCCATATTGGATTGGTCAATTAGCATACAATGCGGTTGCATATGACGTAATTAGCATGCCGTGATGTTTACCATGTTTGCATGGCTCTACACGCCATGTAGAGCTGTTTGTTAAATATGAAACAGCACTATCATGTCTATGTCACAACAGGACATGCACACGGTCTTAGCACATCATGCAGGTTTTATTGAATCCAGCCCAATATCTTTTATTCAATGGAATATTACATTTAAAGAATGACTCTTTACATGCAATAAAATTATTATTAACTATAAAAAATAACCTTGACAATTTATTTTGGAATTTTATTGAAACATTAGAGGTAGAAGACCTATCCGATGGAAAAAAACACATAATTTTGATATTAAAATCTATAGGTTTATCATCCTAAAGTTTAGACTTGGAAATTTTCACATGGAAATATATTCATAGAAGTTTTATTGCACCATCCCAACTATCAACATTTAGTAAGTCAGAAATTTCTAAATGTTGGAGATGTGGTAAAATTACCAAAGCAGATTGGATATATATTTTTGTGGATTGTGAAAAAAATTATAACTATTGGAAGGATATACATAATTTCTTCAAGGAAATATGGACAGATAAATGCAATTTTACAACAGCAACAAATTTGGTAAATACGCCAGTACCTTCTGTTATAGGTAATAATTAATATTCTATGTTCTGGGGGTCTCCTAGTTGTTGCTAGAAAAGCAATTACTAGAAAATGGAAATCTGATGCAATTCCATTATTCAAATATATTACAGAATTAGCCACTATTCTATGTAATAATGAAACAGAAGTTAGAAACTTAAGCTCTGAAATGGTACTATAAAACCTTTGTTGTGACAGGTTGGAGATGTTAATAGTTACATTTAATGAAAGCCAGTTTTGAAGTTTAGTTTTTGATGATCTGAAAAATGTCTATTGTTATATAGAACATTCTGAATCTTACTTACTCCTGTATATGTATATACTGTAAATATGTTAAAATCAATGAAATAATTTGAAAAAAAATTACATTTATTTATCTATCTTACACTTTTTAACTTTATTTTTCTGAAAATGCTCTGAAATGCAAGGTGTTTAGGCTGTGAGAGGTGTGATATTCCACACCAGATAGGTGTTAAGGAGTTAAATGATTCCCCTGCTGCAGCTATGATTGATGGAAATAGCTTGAACAAAATATAGAGCGCAGCATGCCAGTAGTACTACACAAGGGTAGTCTTAGTAGCCCTTATCTAATAGAAAATCCTGAAAATATATATATTAATGGTTAACATGGCCATAAAAATAATAAAATACTTTAATAAATAATTCTTAAAACAAAGGTAAGTGCTTTTGTGGTGAAAATATACCTCTAGCAGACTTTTCTGTTTGCCTTACCTAACAAAACCACAAGCCTTTGGTTAGAAGAAAAAAATGGCATTTAAGGAAATTAAATGAAATTTAATTCCTATAGACATTAATTTTCTTTTATTCCAAGAAAACAATGGTAAATTCCAAAGATAGGCTGCCTTAGTACTGAAAAGATGTCGTTTTCATGAAATTTGGTATTTTGGGACAAAGAACTCATTCAACACAATCTATTTATCACTTATGATATTGTTAGCTTGCTATTCTGAGTGTTGGTGCCCAGAATCTGTTTTAATTTTGTATATGTATAGATGCCGATGGGATGGCAAAAACTAGGCCTCATCTGCCTCAGTTTGTGGAAACTCAAGTGAATGTAAAAGATCTCACTATACTTATCAAAAAATTAGGGCAAGCTTCCTGGTGCTCTGGACAAATTTCCCCTGATCAGTAGATTAGCTCTGAGCCCTTTCTTATTTGTAGTGGTGATGGACAGGTTGACAGATGAGATCAGACAGGAGGCCCCATGGACTATGATGTTTGCAGATGACATTGTGATATGTAGTGAGAGTAGGGACCAGGTTGTGGAGACCCTGGAGAGGTGGAGATATGCTTTAGAGAGGAGAGGAATGAAGGTCAGCAGGGCCAAAACAGAATATATGTGTGTAAATGTGAGGGAGGGTAGAGGAATGGTGAGGATGCAGGGAGTAGTTAGTAAAGGTGGATGAGTTTAAGTACTTGGGATCAACAGTTCAGAGTAATAGTGAGTGTGGAAGAGAGGTGAAGAAGAGAGTACAGACAGGGTGGAATGGATGGAGAAGAGTGTCAGGAGTGATTTGTGACAGATGGGTACCAGTAAGAGTGAAAGGGAAGGTCTACAAGAGGGTAGTGAGACCAGCTATGTTATATGGGTTGGAGACGGTGGCATTGACGAAAAGGCAGGAGTCAGAGCTGGAAGTGGCAGAGTTAAAGATGTTAAGATTTGCATTGGGTGTGACTAAGATGGACAGGATTAGGAATCAGTATATTAGAGGGTCAGCTCAGGTTGGACAATTTGGAGACAAAGCAGGAGAGGTGAGATTGCGTTGGTTTGGACATGTGCTGAGGAGGGATGCTGGGTATATTGGGAAAAGGATGCTAAGGATGGAGCTGCCAGGTAAGAGGAAAAGAGGAAGGCCTAAGATAAGGTTTATGGATAAGGTGAGAGAGGACATGCATGTGGTTGGTGTGAAAGAGCATGATGCAGATGACAGGAAGAAATGGAAACAGAAGATCCGCTGTGGCAACCTCTAACGGGAACAGCTGAAAGAAGATGAGTATGAATACCTTCTACGGTCTACCATGAAAAGAGGCCATTGTTCTAGTAGGTATAACCCAGTCAACAAAATATAAATAATAAAACAAATATATGAAGAATCACTGTAATAACCAGTAATTATACTTAAAAAAATCAATAGCATGATTCCTTGATTTCATCTCATGAAAAAGGAATTCCTTTTTTTTCAAGAACTGTAAATTGTGAATGAATGTTGAATGGAGCTAAATAATTGAAGAAAATAAAGGGATCTTTAAGTATAATCTGAAATTAGCAATGTTTGAGCAATGTATTCTGAATAAATAGTGTGCAACCAGGAAAATATTTGTAAATAGAATGGCTTTATAGCATTAACTCATGGGGACGGATTCCAAAAGATTCATGGAACTGAACTGAGTTACACCCATTTCCACGCAAGATTTGTGGGAAATCCAGTAATATGCAAATGTTTCCTGCTCTGATAAACATATCTCAGTATAATGCAGACACACAAAATAACCGACAATGTCTGTGTAACTACTGTCATAAGTGAAAAATTGTATAACGAAGAAAAGATGTTCATAAGGTGATATAATTTCCATTAGCAATATATGTGTTTGGCAGGTAGAAAAAAATCAATGGAACATGTCAGTAATTTCAGGAAAACACTGACAGAATATAAATATACATCAGCAGTAGTCCCATAAAAAAATATCCACACTATTTTGCAAATTCTAGTCAGACACACACACACACACACACACATGTCTATATATATATATATATATATATATATATATATATATATATATATATATATATATAAATATATCAGGTTACAATCAGTACATCAATGTGGGTTCAGTCAAACCCACTTCAGTCGATGTCTGGAGTCCAAACAGTGAAATGTCGAACCTGACATTGTCAAAGTACGAATCTCTCCCCCGTCTCGACCCATGTTAATGCCCATTCTGACATTTATGGCAAATCATATTTTGACAATGTCGAAATTCGACATTGTCGGTTTCGCAGAAGTGGGTCAATGATCCCATCATTCGACGATGGGGTCAGGTTCAACCTTCTGATGGTAAACCTATACATATATATATATATATATATATATATATATATATATATATATACATGGTTTATTATCAAAATTTGGAACAGCAATTGTGCATTTATGCACAATGCCAAACCAAAACTAAGAAAATGTACTCATCAATCTCTACATAAAGTCAGAAATCATCGTCGCCAACAGTCCCATTCACAACACCAAACTTTCGGAATTGAAAGTCAGTATTAGCGTCAATGTTTTGCAGGGGTCAAGC
>NC_056746.1:1482494796-1482499860 GCF_019279795.1 Protopterus annectens
TTTACCAAAAAGTAAAACAAGTTGAAAGGGCTCATTCAAAAGCATTGCCACTGACTGAAGTAGAACAATCATCTAGTGGCCAGAAAGTCAGGCAAAATAAGACAAAGGTTAAGTGAGCTTGACTCATGGCTCTTGACAACAAAAAGCTGAGCCGCTAATAGAATACGATTCCCAAGAAATGGCATGTGTAAAGTGAAGTTCAAAAGTAAACATTGTAATGATGTATAGCAGAAAATATACAATGTTTGGCACTTGAGCAACAATCAGCAGTAGCAAGACTTAGCAATATTCTCATTTAATACATCATTTCTTCATTTCTAGTTTCAAAGCTAAATTAGAATTCAGCAAACGACTTGAGAAAACCATAATCCAAACACTTGCACAAAAGTTTAATAAAACCTCTAGCGCCTCGCCGATAGCCTTCCAGGGAGAATATAAAATAGAATCTAATCTCAAGTTTAAATACTAAAATCAGTTAAACAATTAAACAATTTCAAACTCACATGACATATAACTAAATTATAACTTTCTAATTACATTCTGCATTGCTGCCATGCCAGGGGCCAGTGTACCATATTTTAATATAAACATTGTTTCTTTATACAAAATTTTTTTCTTACTGTCAAGACCATCCCCAGGATTCATGAACGCTGCGCCAGGTGGACGCATAGCGTAGGAGTTACAATGCCAAATATGGCCGCCGAGCGATTCAGGTATGATCCAATTCCACGTGCACTACCGGCGTGCACCGGATCTGCGCCGCCTCTGGCGTAGGTATGCTAAACACCCCATGTGCGGTGTTGCACCATGCAAATGAAGGCATACAGCGATCCACGATGTGGCGCAGGCGTAGCATAAGGGCACGGCAATGTAAACCAAAAAAAAACGGTTTACATTTACCCAAACATAACATAGGAGTAACGGAAGGCTGTCAACGTCAGATATCACACTGTTGCCACATGTCAATGGCGAAAGACACAGATAATGTCAAAAGAAAACATGCACAACATGTAAATAATAACATAAATGGTATGTCCACAGAAACTCACAGCAGAACCCCAGGACATGTCTGCGGAAGGTGCTAAACAATGAAATAATATGACAATGTCATAAAAGAGCAGTGTAATACACATCAGCTTCACAGCCAAAATACACCATGGTATGCATGGAAAGCCACATCCACGGTGCAAGGGTTGCCAAGGAGTCGCGGCAGTGTTTGGCGCGGTAACTATGAATTAGTAGTCAATGCCATGCAAATGAGGCAGATAATACTGAATCGCAAAACCCCCGCCGGCGTAAGGCTGTACCAAATGGCGCAGCGGTAATACACCGAGGAGTGGCTCAGAGGGAATACATGTCACCTGCAGAGGGGTGTGCCACTGTAGGAGGAAGCACATTGGAGCCCAGCAAACCTGGGCTGTACATTGCACATCACAGCTGCAGGACCTGCGTGTGGGGAAATAGTTGAGCTGAGAGCACACAATGTGCGCAGATGTGCATGTGCACAAGGATGACTACGTTCCCTTAACCCAGTCATGTGACGCTCACCCCGCAAACAACATCAGATACAGGAAGGTGATGTTGAGAATATGAGGAAATGCGGAAGCAGTGTAATTGGAGTAGTAATGAGCAATCAACAGTAATCAACCCACGAAGGCCAATCGGCGGCAGCTGACAACTCTGCATGCAGAAACCTGCAAAATGGGATAGGGGAGGCATATGAATGCAAAGAAAGTAGGGGAGGTAGCAGATTGCAAAGAGTGAAGACCTGTCACAGCAGAGCCAAGTAGACAGGCAGCATAACGGCGGCGGCACACAAAACGCACGATATGCCATGTCCCAGAAACTACACATGACAGGGCTCTGCAGGATGCATGCCAGGAAATAGTAGGTGCAACATGCAGAAACAGTAAGGTAAGGTCAAAAGCTAATCCATTGCAGGCAAGAGTAATGCAACACCAAAGGCTACAGCGTTGCAGTGCCAACGGTAAAACACGGAAGATAATCCCCAGATACGGCCGCACAGACACACCCTATGACATCACCGGGTGTACAGCACAACAGTATAAAGTGTGAATGCACACAACACACAGCCGTGTATTCCCAAATGCCGCACCATAGGTGTAAACACACGGGGAACTTTTAAAATGTACATGTTGGGTGCCACCGTGGCCGTGATCCATCAGCATGTGTTAGAGACAGACGGAGTTGTGGAGGAGGGTGCCGACAACTACTGTAGGCCTCAGAGGAGAAGGAGAGTGTTCAGACCAAGGGTAACCTATCAGGGGCTACAAGACCTGGAGATAGTAGAGCGTTACAGGGTGGATTGGGACACTTTACAGCAAATAGTGGAGCTGTGCCGGCCACGCCTGAGAACAAGAAACAACAGAGGGGAGCCCATCCCAGTGGACAAAAAGGTATGTGTATGCTTGCGAATACTGGCCACAGGTACCTTTCAAAGGCCAACTGGGGATATAATGGGCATCTCACAGGCATCAGCATCCAGGGTACTACACCAGTTTCTGGATGCCATGTTACCACATGCCAATGAGCATATATACTTCCCCAGATCTCAGGAGGAGTTGGCCAGCAATATGTGCCGCTTCCACCGTGTGGCACAATACCCGGAGGTACTGGGTGCAATAGACTGTACGCACATACAAATCAAGTCACCACCTGGGGAGCAGGGCAGACGCTACATAAACCGCAAGGGATTCCCCTCCATCAATTGCCAGGTCGTGTGCAATGCGCAGGGCATTATCATGGATGTGTGTGCTGGCAGCCCTGGAAGCTACCACGACTCCCATATCTGGCATGCCTCACAGCTGTACCAGGTATTCGCCAGGGGGGACATCCCACAAGGCCACCTTGTGGGGGATGCTGGCTATGCACTGGAGCCATGGATGATGACTCCCATCAGAAATGCACACACACAC
The DNA here is from genome assembly GCF_019279795.1 of Protopterus annectens. Taxonomy (NCBI): domain Eukaryota; kingdom Metazoa; phylum Chordata; order Ceratodontiformes; family Protopteridae; genus Protopterus; species Protopterus annectens. The sequence continues at coordinate 1,482,497,733 of NC_056746.1, forward strand.
ATGCAAGAACGCCATAATGAGGCACACGCACAAACCAGAATAATCATAGAGCGTGTGTTTGGGATGCTGAAATCACGGTTCCAGTGCTTGGATACATCCGGTGGAGCCCTGCAGTACTCTCCAGGTACATGTTCCCACATATTCATAGTATGTGCCATGCTACATAATATGATCCTGCGGAAGCAGCTGCTGCAGGGACATAATGGTGAAGGGCCACAAAGCCCACCACAACTGCCAAGGCCAGTCCAGGCACAGAGGGTTCAGGACCATGAACACACTGTGCCAGCCCCAGTAGGCAGACGGAGGTGTACCCAATATGCCTATGCCCTGGCAAAGAGGGAACATATAGCACATACTCTGATAGCGTAGGCCCCATGGACTGACACCTCCCTACCTGCACACACAGTGAAATGGACGGCACACAAACATGGCCACCCGTAAAGTGTACCGTATGGGTGGCCCCATGTGTGACTCCAACATAGGCAGCACCCAAACACTGCACACCCAACAGCCAGCGGAGCATGGAACGCCAACACCTGAACCGTACGTGGGTCCTACAGCAGACGGCATTGCTGTATGCTGCCACGTTCGCCGCAAGGTGTATACATATAGACATGTAGATATGTGCATATACAGATATGTAGATAGATATAATTACATACATAGAAATATATGTACACATATACATATAAGTACAACAGGTAAGACAGGGAATCAGAGGGATGTAAGGTGACAGAGAAGTAACACGTGATATCTGTACATAGTAAACATAGTGAAAGACAACCTGAGCATCCGGGAGGTTTAACAGAAGAGGAAACCGCCACCCATGGAAAGGTCAACATACCGAAATGCATAACCGCGAGTCGGAATGATCGCCAGGCCACAGTACAGTAACAGTACATGCGCGGGTAATACTATGATGATATGAGCGGGGAGGTAGACACTGCCGCCGGTGATGTGGCCCACGCAGGTACTGTGTGCAACCGTCCCTGTGACTGCCGCAGTATGTGTATGTGTGCGGTGAGGGTGCCATGTGTTTCGCTGTGCGAGTGTAATGTGTGTGCCACTGTAAAATGTGTATGTTGGTGCCATGTGAGAGGCGGAGTGGAATAACATGTGTAGACATACAGTACAGTAACCCCAGGCGTATGTACACCAGTAGTCCCAAAGTAGTACTGAGAGCCCCACCCTGGCTAGTCGTGTGGCGACGTATAATGATGCAAAGTGAAAATGTCCCAGAATGTACCACAGGAATATACCCCACATGAAATGGAAAGGATGTATGTACTAATCATGACCGTATGTATGACACCGATATGCTAATTGCAAACGATCGTCGGCAAAGTTACACAGCAATAGGTATGTACCGGAAATACGCATGTGCTACCCGGTACTGATCGTGGTACGTGTCGGCCCGTAAACACCGCTGTGTGTTCTACAAGTGTCAAACAAGCAATCGCCACCTGAATAGGTGGCAACCACTGGCAAACAGGCCATCCCAAGTACAGGACCACAATGACTGTAAATATCCGGGACAGAATGACAAGGGATAGTCGTCGCATTACAAACAACCGCAGATATACCACCGATGTGATGGAGGAATACATACAGGAAGCACACACGCAGGCGATACCAACACCACATGACAACAACATAACCTACACTCCCAGAACAACAGACAAGTAACTGTCAACTCCCCAGGCAGGGATGGAGCACACAGACAAGCATACCGTGTATGTAGAGATGCAAGGCCCACAACCCGTATCCGTCACCTACAACCTCCGATATTCCCCATCGCACATATCAAAGGGATACAAGCCGTAATAGCAGCACAAACATACAGGCAGTCAATGACAGCTGCATAACCGCAACATCTCGCGTGGGAAACACTATCAACAGCGGATGCATACTTGCATCCGTTGTTTAAAGGAATACAACAGCTATGTTACACATCTGAATGCAAACGCCATCAACAGGCCGTCAGGACAGGGACACCCACATGTCGAACATAATACCATACCCAACACACACAATCCACGGCTAACACCACTGCGAAATGTACCTGTCGCCACACATAGCGGCTGCAGTTTTATAACAAAAAACCCTAAGACAATAGCCACCAGGTGAG
>NC_056746.1:1482500360-1482740360 GCF_019279795.1 Protopterus annectens
CTAGCTAGGGCTTGAAATGTCTCAGTAAAGAATTGGTCAAAACTATCAGAAACATCTTCAGGGGTTTTATCAATAGTAGCAGCAGGGATTGGGGTTGAAGTTTGTCCAGGATGTAGTATATATGACATGCCACCTGACAGGGTATGGCATTACTAGGTTCAGAGAGCTCAGTCCCCAGATTGGCTGTGTGGGTGGTTGCATCCCACACATGTGTTGTACGTTCCTGGCCAAGGGTGATGGCTGACTGCATACATGTGGCAGCTGTGACATTGCCACATGACTCACATAAACCACAACTGGACCATAGAGGTGATTCACAGGTTACCTTTGCACATGCTACCCTAGTAGTGTGATTGCCATGGTGAGTACCACTACATAGGGCCAATGGGGAACAACATACTGAAGGTGTGTATGTGTGGGTGTACCGCTACTGTTTCATAGCACTGGCATATATAACTGCACAAGTGGGTAAATGCCAGGTAAGACATGTGCAATGTGTCACAGGTAACATACATGCGTACAGGACAGACAGTGACGTTCTGTCATGTGTAAAGTTGACATACGTATCGTACGCTATGGAGATGTCACTAGGAGTCTACAGAAGCACTGTAACTCAGCATTGCAGGTGTAAGCAGTGTTCCAGGGAACCCCAAGCGAACATGCATGCAAACAAAGCTACAGTAAGCAGGGCTGGAAGTAGTGCATTGTACAACAAAGAAGGGGTAACAATAACAGTAAGTAACAATGCAAATATGTAGGCACTATCAGCATGTACCCAGGAATACACAGCGCAGATGCCCATGGTAGAAATGATATTATGTCATAGTTATTTGTGATTTGGATTACATTGGTACTGCACACATATCTACATGCGCAAACATCCACATTGCATAGTCGTTGTGGGCAACTTGACACCATTACTGTACATGTCCACCATTGCATATCACTACTTGCGTTAGCTTCCCCCCTGTGCTACCCATGTATGCGGCTATCTGTTGACAACCTTACCACCGGCATGCAATTATGTGCAGCTGTTACACTTTGGTATGTACTATGGGTGCAGATAACAATTCAGGACATTCATACAGTTACTGCAGCAGGCATGCTGGGATATACACACAGTCATAGCAGCACACTGTACTGTTACCAACATGATACTACTAATACACTTCTATGTAGTCACCCTGTGCATCAGCAATGTGTTTACCTGTTCCCGCAATGATGTTGGAGATTGCAGGAAGTGGCACAGTGTCATCATATGCACAGGGTGTGAATTAGGTATGCCTGAGTCAGCCACTGATACCACCAATTGACATGTGTGTGTATGTGTGTTGGTGGGCAGCAGTACAGGGTGGGGCAGTGTTGGTGCAGTGTGTGCGTGTATGTGGTCACCCTAGGTGTTAACATTTCGCATGTGTGTATGCACGCACACAGTTCCACCTCATGGCTGCCATATACAGGGGTTTGTGGACAGCCACAGACTGCACCTGGCAGGTCATACAGATCAGTGTCTGTGGGCACGGACACGGTACCTGTGCCTGGCAGGGGTGCTATGGACCGTATCCAGTACTAAGCCAGACTGGGTACTGTCATCAGAAACGGGAGTGTGTTGACTGGACACAGGTCCCTGTTGGGTCTGTCCAGAGCCACGTGCATGTGGTCTCCTGGGGCGTTCCGATGACAGCACAGACACAGCATTGCTGGGGCTGCTGCTGGCACTATGGGGGCGTGCGCGAGCCTGTTGTCATCTGCGCCGACTGCCAGCTGCTGCTGTTGCCGGCATACGGCCACGTCGATGCTGCAAACGCCCACCATTGCCCTGGCTCATGGACATTTGGTTGTGGAACTGCTGTAATATGTCCCCACAATGTCTGTCTATGACATCGGTGAAATTACGGATAGCAGATTCACATTAAGGGAAGGCATCTGTGGTCAGCACTGGTAATACGCTACAGTCTCTCATAACAACGGCCACGGCCTACTCTGGGAGGGAAATGGCCACAAACACTATGGATGACCACAAGGCCTTCTTCAGTTATGTTACACATATGGACCAAATGCCTCAAATATGCTCTGTGCTAATACACACCTACTTAACATTCACCAAACACACAGATATTGGCAACAGTCTTGCAGACAGGTTCTGTGCACGTATCCCCCCTCCTTCTCCCCCACCAGTTGAAATAGATATCACAGCTGTATGTAACCTCCCTATCATCTCACATGTCCAGGTGAGGGCCTCCCTCAGTAGAGCAGAACACACAGCATCACTGTGACCTCATGGTATCCCTGGATGTGTGCTACCTGCACTCCAAGAGGACATACAACCGCATATAACACTGATAATTTATCTTGGCCGTACTACAGGATATGTACCTGGACAGTGGCCTACAGCGACAGTGGTCCCACACCACTAAGGAGGCACCTCAACTGACCCTGGGAACTACCACATCATATGCATAACCGGCCTGGTCTGCTAAGCTATGGAATTATGCAGTATGGGATGCATATGCAGTGATATCGAGTACCTGCAGACACTTGTTCCCAGCCAGTGTGCTTTTGTGATGGGCTGATCCTGTCTTTTGAACCTGGCTGACCTTTCAAAGCAGTCACTACAGCCATTTCTGAAGGCAACGCACAGACAACTGCTGCCAGGATCATGGCCTAACACTGATTGACATGTAATGTATGGTCATCCCCTTTTGGTGGAACTACGTACACACAACATATCACATGGACATACCTATAGATACAGACCTATGACACATTTGGAGGGTTCACAGTATGCACACTATTAACCTGCTACTTTGCATTACCTGTTTTTGTCGCAGCTGGTTGCGTTACCACTGCTTCTGATTCCTGCTGCTACTGTCACTGCTGACAGCTTAGAGTCACAGAGTCACAGTGTGTAGGGTTTTTTTTTTTGTTCTCTCTCTCAGTTTTCTCTCTCCCTCTGTCTGCTTCCAGACAGTGCAATGAATGTATTGCATGTGTGGAGTGTTAGTACTGGATGCTTTTGTAGGTATCTGCATAGGTCCATGTGATGGCCTCTGCACCAATTGTAAGCCAGCATTTGCTAATTGCATACAGCCAGTTGTGTACTGATTGCAGTTCTCACTGTGATTTCAGGTCAGTGCTATAAAAGGGTATGTGAGATAGGCGTTGCCCTTTCAGATTGTAAGAGCGGGGACCATGCTGGTATGCTGCGGACACTGTTCTGTGAGTGTAAAGGTTAGTATCTCTCTTATGATTCAGGCTGTGTTGTAGATTCACATTTCTCCATTCCTCTCTCCTGTTCCCTGTAGTAAGTATGTATGCACAATGACACCTACAACTATATATAGATATATATTTATATATATATATATGTACATATACATACATTTATATATGTACATTAACTGACATTATTACCTTCAAGCTAACAACTAGCATGGCTGTTTCTGTTCACACACTACTATTATGGGAATCCAGTAGTTTTGACAGTAATTCTACATGACATGCTTTGGGTACTACACATCCTATATTCCCTTTACATTCATCCCTACTATTACATGTTATATTTATTTTAGCACAATGTTCTTGTATAAGAGTCATGGCTTAGTAATAGGTCATACAGACTAGTGTTTCCAAGGTCCTGGGTTCGGGACTGACAGTGGGATTTTATTTTGCTTTTGAACTGAGTACAGGACCTGTCAATCAAAGTGACTAAGGCACTTTTAAGCAGTTATAACTGGGTTAGCACTGGTTTGCGCGGAGCTCACGCATGCGCACTGGCGGTTAGCTCCGCACACACACGCGCACACTCGCTTACAACTGCTTAACAGTGCTTACTCTGGCGCACACCCGCGCTATTTTCTTTGAAAGAAATGAAAATGGGGAGACAGGAAAGTGGTGAAAAAGGGGTCACAAAGAGGGTAAGACAGTAGGGAAACAAGCTTGGGATTTGCAGGAGGGATGTAGGTAAGGCCCATAGATGCCCATTTCTTCATCAGCAACAGCTGTGCATATGTATGTAATTTGGTGTGACATTTGAAACCTTCCACCCCTGAGAGAGGTGTCAGGACAACAATAATACTTGTTGTACAGCCAATTGTAATTGATAGTTTCCATGTCCAGCAGATATGTGTGTGGAATGGGCAGCTATGTATGGGGCGTAATTTTTTTGTGGGTACAGAGTGCCCCTTTTTTTTTTTCAGGTGAGATTGGTATGTCAGGTGAAGGAAGTCGGTACAGCTGGGGAGGTAGGTTGGGTAGGTAAACAGACAAGACAAACAAGACGCATACAGGTGCAGTGTATGACATGTGTGGGGGGTTACACAATTGACGGGGAGGACAGAGGTTTGGATATCCAGAGCCCATGAGCCCACAGATGGCAACAGTGGAACTGATATCCCCACCCATAGGCAGTTGCCACTGTTCCTTCACTGCCCAGGATGGGGCTGTGCTGGGGGCTGTGTAGGCCGGGCAACAGGCATGCCCGTAAGTTGTGCCACCTGTGCCTCAAGCTGGCGTAGGGGCTCGAGAACAGAGTCCCGAATCTCCCTACGCACCACAGTCCGGACGCTATGGAGGGTGAGTGGTGGTTCTCCTCCAGCCACACTTGCAGAGGGGGGGCGAGCCCCATCCCCTGCAGCGCTTCCACCCGCAGGTGGCACAGGGCCACCGGAGGAGGGTCCAGACTGGGCACTAGTGCCAGGTGCACTCGCCAGCTGAGGTGGGAGAGGTGGGTCCGCTGGAACCCGCCTTCCCTGTCGTCCTATGTTTTGCATTATGTCATGACAGTTTGGGTTAGTGACATATAATACCATTCACAATTAGTTGTAACAGCATGCATTAGTATTCCCATTAACCAAACACCCAGATATTCACACCATTGAACAGCGTGCATAACACATGCATAATTTGAACAGCAATACACAGTCCAACAACATGCAGGGTTAATTGATGGCAGCAGGCCATTAGGTTTGGATGTATGAACAGGGCAGATGCATCAACGGACATGCAAATATATATGACCCAACAGGACAAACGTCCAGGGGTGTTAATTGTGATTGCACATACCATTTTCATGTGGAATGGGCTATATGTGGTTATAGGGTGGGGTGAAGAAAATAATATTAACACCTTCAAATACCAATACATATGCTGTACATTTCTAATAGCTGCACATATATACACACTACTGTTCTAACTACAGTTTCCAATATGATAACTATTTCAACTTGGTGATAGGACTGTTACTGCAACATCAATATACATTTTATTGTTCTTCATACACATTCATATCTAGCTTTGTTCAGCTACATCATCCTGCTACATTTGCTTTATATAGCTATAGACAAGTGTGGATGTTTGGTATATCGGACAATCATACTATCTGCATATTGCAGACTGAGAGCAACATATCCAGATTTTGGGGTACACATTCCAGATGCAGCAACACTTTGAACAGATTTCACTGCTTGGTTTTGATTCTCACATGCATTTCATTCTGTCTTGACTGCAGTATACTTTATTCAGGGGTTATTACTACTGTATTGCTGGATTCATGACACTTTCTCACACTCTCTCACTTGTTTTCATTTTACTATTCAGGATGGTACTTACTTCTAGGCTTTATTGACATGTTTTACCTGTAGTTATTACAATCCTTTCCAGCAGTCTCACTTCTGTCATGTTTCAGTATTTCAACAGGGATATATTTCACACATGTGATTTCATCATCTTCTGCAGCCATACTTTTCAGCCTGCTGCAGGTTGTGTACTATTTTCTTACAGGTGGGGCATTTTTATTTCAGAATTTATGTCAGACATTTTCATTTTTCTGTTTGGCTTACAGGCTGCAACACACTTTTGTAATCAAGCAATACTTGCAGACACTTTCACACTGTTACTTGCACATTTTATTCCTTAGTGACTACACTGCACTCTTTTGCTGACTGTCATACTTTTATATTTCTTTACAGTTACTGGTAGTGGATTACTGACCTGCCTGGTGGCGCAACCGCACCAGCCTATCGCCATAGGCTCTGCGGTTCGCAGAATGGACACCTGCAGCTGTAATATAAATGAAGTAATATTGGAATACACATCTCCATAATATCAGCTAGTTTAATTTCTTACATACATAATTAAATGTAACTAATTCAGTAGTGGGGCATTGGGCATTTGCCGGGCCTCCTGGATCCAAAGGTTCAGTTGGTCCTGCTTGCGTCTCTTCAGGTCCGCATGGTGGTGACGGACCTGCTCACCTGTCCTTGGAATCCCTGTGGCACTGGTGAGATCATGAGCCAACCGGTCCCACGCCTCAGCCCTGTATGCTCCCCAGAGGACCTGACCCTGCATGAGTTGGGCCTCATGATTGTGGACTAGGAGCCAGACCATGTACCTGGACTCCACAATGCCCCACCTCTGTGCTTGAAAGCAACTACCCTCTCCTACTCCTGTCATTCTGGCTGCAGTTCAGTTCTACAATCGTTTATGCTGTGTATTCCCGCCTATGGGGCTTATATAGTCCGTTTTTCCCGCACATATCTGTGATTGGCCATTTTGGAATTGTATCAACTTCAGTAAACCTGCATTCATTCCTATATATTAGCTAGTATTGCATTTATAGGTACTGCTGTCATGGCTTAGTGGTTTAGTACCTCGACTATGGTGTATAGTATCCTGGGTTCGAACCTGGCCACTACTTTTTATTTTTTATGACTGTCTAGACAAGCTGAGGGGTGTGTCTGTGTAAAGGCAGTTTTGATACGGCTTGCTCAATGTTGCCAGTCGGTTAGCTTGTTTGCGCGGTGCGCAGCTCCGCGCAAACGGGGTACGCTGGTTTAAGCCTCATTTGGCTATCGGCATGCATATTACGCTCAGCTCAGCTAGGGGCACATAGATTCAGCGTGTTAAACCACTGCTCAGCTACGGGCACTCATTTTGCACCAGTTAAACCACTGCTCACCTACGGGCAGATGCACTCACCCTGTTAAACTGTAGCTCAGCTATGGGCACATCTGGCATTTTTTATTGCTTTGTTACCTCACATTTCTTCAATATAAATGGGCTATTTCATTACATTTTACATAAAATGTGATTTTATGTGTACATATTTGTCAGGGACTTGTTTCATGCTTATTTTGCTAAAAATAAAAATTGGTGTTGTGGGGGCTCGAACCATGAATGCCTGCTCTTCAGCCAACATCTCTACCGCTACGCTATTGCTTCTTGGCTTACTTTGCATATTTAGTTCTTATATGCTTTCCCACTGACTGCTAACTGTAGCTGCGCTATGGGCACGCCCGCGCATACGAGCGCACTCACGGTTAAACATCTTTTCAATTTAAAAAAAATTATGTAATGTTCATTTGTACATTTTATGTTCGTAGTCTGTGGGGACATGTGTTGTGTTGTGTTGTGTTTATTCACATTTCCATGGACTCTGGCGTGGGTGTTTACTTTGGGCACTTTTACTCTTCTGGGGGCGTGTCCGCTTACAGGGCTCGGCCTACGGACACGCCCCCTACTGTCTTACATGGACCGTGTTAGCCTTTGGTGTGATTCAGCATGCTCTCATGAATATGCAGAGCATGCTGACATCACTCCGTTTAACTGCAGCCTCCGTGTATGAGTTATTACTCTTACACGGAGGCTTTGTGAATCCTGCCCTAAGTCTGTTTAGCATTACACAGAGAAAAAAAAACAGGAGAGCATTTTCCTTTAAAAATATGAAGATGAAAAAGTTCTGAAAATTGGTTGTATATGCAGCGGAATTAGGACATAGTTATACAAATGTGATATATAGAACTGCAACATTGGGGTGTGGTCCTGAATTAAATTGAAATCAAGCAAAATAACATGTAAACATGTATGTTTTAGCATTTTTTTGTCACTGAAACAAATGGAACTGAACTATCACTATTTCAGTTTCAGAGTTTGTAACATGAAAGTGCCATCACACCAGAGTGCATAATGTATGCTTCCTTATAATATAATTATGAAAAGTACTATTAGAGAGAAGGAGATAGAGAGGGAAAGTAATACAGTGATAAACAGTTATTCAGTTGTGTTATGAAAGTAAATTGTGGTACCAGACATTTAAGCAAATGAAGCTCTTCAAAACAACATTTACTGTTAAGACCTGGGTTTCCATTTACTTTGAGAAAAACAATGAATATTTGGGGAGTGGAATATTGACAATGCTGTGATGAATAATACAGAATTAGCATAGCATAGCATGGCCTGATGCTGCTTTGATACATATTTTATATATATTATTTTATTTATATATTTGATATAGTGTCAGTATAGGGGGTCAGTTGGCATAATAGTTAAGGTACTTACCTCATAAAGACAATGTACAGGGTTTGATTCTCACCTTTGAAAGGGAAATTGCATAGGCTTAAAATGGCCCACAAGTGCAGATAGCCTAGTACTTATATATTAATATACAAACCTATAGTGCTTGTATGGAAAGGGCTGCACAGAAAGTGATAGCAGATGGTCTAATAGGAGTCTGAAAGCTATTACAGAGACTATGATATATGCTGTAGCATTACATAGATAGGAAGTGTAGAGAGATGACATACATGATGCTATATTGTATCATGTTTGCAACAAAGTGCCTTGTAATGGTAAAATGTGTACTTTAATCAGGCCACACAGAGACAACATCACAAAGTGCCAGCTCATCAGTGAGATGGAGAAGAAATAGGGGATATGATAGCCAGAAGAGATATATGAGCAAACAGAGGAACACACACAAGGGTAACCTGAAGGGAAGATGGGAGTAAGGAAGATGAGTATTTTTTTTTTTGAGTGGCAGGTGTCCATTTTTCATTTTATTCAAATCAGGTAGTGGGGACCATATCAAGGAGCATGTGAGAGAGGAAAGAAGAGAAAGGAAAGAGAGACTAGGGAAGGGAGCAGGGGCAGTCAAAAAATATAGGAACTGACATGGATGTACAAACACAAAATGATATAGTGGCAATAGTGGAGAGAAGTGGTTAGACATATGTTGGGAAGTTGTTGATGGGGTTAGTTGGACTGCAGACAATGCATGGTGAAGAAGACACAAGGAAGAGAAATACTATGATGTGTGTTAGGACATGTCATGTCTTGTCCACCTGCCACATCAGGCAGAAAAGAATCCGTAGAATTTAGTCTTCAACTTGGCTGACATCCAGTACAGGACCTGCCTGAGGTGGTTCTTCTGGCTTCACTACAGGGATTTCCTCCAGGCTAACCACTCTAGGTCCAGCAGTTCCACCAAATCCATGTCTGCATGTGGCCTACTGAGGACAATGTCTAGCTGTGGCTGTTCACAGGTCTTAAATATAGTACATCTAGTGCCTCTATACACAGAGGTGGCACAGATAGGGTTCCATACATGTTTCTGCAGTACTGTACCATCAAGCAGACTGAATGTTTTGATTCACTGTACTGTAGGGCCTCGTGGAACAGCCAGTGATGCATCCACTTCTGCCTTACATGCCGTATCATCTAATCTTCTTCCTCTGACCATTCATCACACAACTTCTCCATTACTACAGGTCTGTCCAACAATACTATGATGATCCCACTACATAACTGTTTTTGTGGCACTACATTGTGTTGGATGATGCAGCCCATAAGTATCTTATTGCTGTTCTTCAGTGCAAACTACAGTTTGTGCTGCTAGATTTATCCAAGCAGTGGATGTGAGTCTTCAGTAGTACAAGCACATGTTCAAAGATGTTCCAAAGCTGTTACAGTGCAGGAATGTATATTGTTTCTGCCAGGGTCTTTTAACTCTGGATGAGGGGGCATCAGTCATGGCTCCAAGGCTTGTCTATCATCACTTGCCACACACAACAGTGGACACTATTACAAGTGGCCTTCTACAGGCTGCATTTGAAGCTACATATCCAGGCCTCTGTGAATAATAATATGTGCACCTACCAACTAGATTCCCAGCTGAAAAACACCAAGAAGGAAATGCTTGTAGACACCACATGCTTGTCGTATGTGGGAATAATGGGAACTGCCTGGATGGCACACAGATACATTATACATAATACCCTGTGAAATAAATATTTGTACATTGCACGCATATGGAAGGTGATGAACTGGAAGTGTTTTCAGCTAACATTCCTGCTGTCATGTGGAGCAGGTGGGACCTTGAAGCAATATGGGTGTAGTCAGTGACCCCAGCACCTCACTGAAATGGGCAATGTTATAGAGTTCCAGTACAGTGGTGCTGTCTGTGGAAACCAAATAAGCATCTCCACATGCTGCAGCAACATTTCAAGGAACTGATGTAGTATTCACAAGGCCAGTGCCTGCAAAATTCAAAACATATACCTTGTCAAATGTAGGCAGGTCTTTATAACAATGATGGTTAATACTATACAAATCTTTGGAAAAGGATTCCAAGCAATCCCTTAATTCCATGTGATGGCACATGTGTACTAACACCTGCATGCTGTCTATGTCCACATAGTAGTTGTCAAAGATACCTTGGTTATGGAAGCAGTTTTATGTTTTTTCCTGGCAGAAGTGATATTGAGGGCAAAGTGTCCATTATCATGTAGACTGCCTATGATGGCAATCACTAGCATATGCTGCACCAGTAATGTTGAATCTACTCACAGCATCATAAAATGATTGAAAATTTTGTATGCCACACAATCTTTGTATTTGGAATAGTTGATTTGCATGTATCTCCTCAATAAATGTATATATTTCTGAACTGCTCCACTACATTTGGTTTCATCATTTCCATACGGGACTGCTCCCACTGACATGTTACCTCTCGTGTGTATCCTCTGCATACCAAGTTATTTCTACAGCAGTGTAGTCATGTTACATGTCTTTCATCCCTCCCTGCATTTCACTGCTCAGCACATTATTTCATGTAACACTCTGGGCTAATTGTTTCTGCATACCCCCATGGTGTCAAAATACAAGTAAACCAGGAGTGCAGTTCTTCAATTGGAAATTTATACAGAATATTTATAGGGTCATGACAAAAATGTGAATATTACAATGAACAAGTAAGCACAAAAAGTAGTCACTACTAAACAGAATATGCAAGAGCAAATTGTATTTTTATATAAGAAACATTAGACATGGTTGCTGAACTTGAAAAGCTGAAGGCAGAGCCAAGTATTTAGCATATACTATTCATCTGATTTAAAAACAGGTGGACTGTAAAAATTAGCTGTGCAGTTCCAAAGGTCATAACAGAGTCTACATCACCGGACACTCTGGACAGTTCTGCAGACTCCCGCCAATCCAAAGTTGAAGACCACAAAACAAATAAATAAATAAATTCAATCGTCCAAACTCCACTCTGAATGGTAATTGTAATGTCCTACTTGATACAGCTGCTAACACACAGATTGAATAAATGCAAGAGAAGAGTATTGTCATTCCAACCACAACTTTATAAATCAGTGCCAGTGTTCCATTTGAGCTCCATCAGTAACTGCCAATCATACCCACTAACAGCTTGCTTCTGGGGCAGCTGTCCCTTTTTTCCCACCCTAGGTACATCTTCTGTGTCAAAAAAGAAAAAACAGTCACCACAGAAGACAGGCTAAAAGTTTATTAGTTTAGCTCTTTCATGCGTAAAGCACAACTTCAGACCATAACAACAATGAACTCAGAGTATTTAAATACATTCAGTCATTGAGTAATGAATCAATTAAACACAATAAGCAATTTAAACCTAAATTTCAATGATGTAATCCATGTCAATAATACTAGCTTTAAAGTAATATTGTCATTCAAACAAAATTCTCTAGCAGCTTGTAATTTTATAATCCACCTTAACTCTTCATATTCCGTCCTGCCAGTTTTTAAGAATGTCAAGATTACATACAGATGAGTCAGAATTAAAGGTAGCCTACATAAATACTAGTAATGAATTTCTAGTGAGAGGTTATAATAGTTATGAAATGGACAAATCTCTCAATGACGTCAAGAATCTGAGGGAAATGAATAAGAATCAGAGGGGCTGCTGCTGACTAAGACAGAGTGTCAAGGGTAGTGTATGACTGAAGAATGCCAAAGAAGCTGAACAGGAAGGTGTAACAAAAGTGGTACAACCAGGACTACTGTATGGTAAAGAAACCTGGGCAGTAAAGGCAGAGTAGGTATGGAAGGCAGAAATGTTGGAGATGAAGCGCCTGAGATGGATGATGAGATGCACAATGTAGGACAGATGAAGAAATGAGGACATAAGAGCAGAAACCAGTGTAGCTCCAGATTACTGTGGTTCAGGCACATGTGTAGAAAAGCAGAAGAAAATCTGGTAAAGAAGATTTGTGATAGACAGGAGGAAGGCAGAAGGAAATGAGAGCATTCATCAAAGAGGTAGATGAATTGTGTGAGAGAAAACCTGTGACAGTCAGGCATGAGTGTTAAAGAAGGTAGGAGAATGGCAATGATTAGGGAGAGATGTCAATAAATGACATGGCGCACTGACCACATGTAGAAAATGGGAGATAAAAGAGGTTGATTATTCTGCTTTTCTCATTTTGCAATCTTTTCTTTACTGTTCTGGACTAACAATAATGTTTGTAAATATTAGAGATCAACACAAGCTCTTACCATGTAGTCATGCATTTACAGAATCAGATTTTAAGTAGAAAACTGCAAAATTGACTCCAAAAATGCACAAATGATAGACTATTGCCAGACCTCTGAAAGTAGCACTGTTCACAGCTTGAATGCTACCTCTCATTTCCTTAAGAGTGGGTGACTGTGTGTATGTATGTATGTGTGGGTGAGTTTAGTGAGAAAACAACTTTAATAAATGCATTGTGATGGTATTTACTACCAAGATAAATATGTTCTGTCTTCTCTGAAGTGGTAAAATGAATGGGTGGGGCTTTAATCACACTGATGCTGATAGTTATGTGACTGACAGCAGTACACATCTTCAGTCCTACTCACTATTACTAAATAAAGTGATAAACCCATAGTATTGACTTCAGCCACAGC
Source organism: Protopterus annectens (assembly GCF_019279795.1). Taxonomy (NCBI): domain Eukaryota; kingdom Metazoa; phylum Chordata; order Ceratodontiformes; family Protopteridae; genus Protopterus; species Protopterus annectens. The sequence goes on from NC_056746.1 coordinate 1,482,513,342, forward strand.
CACGAAATAATGTTATGTGCACAGGGTACAGCAATTTAATCTACACCACTAACAAGTATTTCATATGCAATGAGCAACTGGATATAAGAAATTATGACAAATATAATCCACTGTCATGGATTATGACTGACATCCATCACATCCAAAAAAGTTTAATATAGTCAATAATAAAATAACGGTTCTAATCACTGACTCTTTAGGATTTTACCCACCCCTAGTCTGAACCATGTACCTTCTAGTACAATGTCATGAGCAGTGACTGCAACTTTTGCAAATATTTTCCTCATATATACACCTTCATAATGATTCCAGGACATGGGCTACAGACATGTTTTCAGGTGACTATAGCACCTTCCAGTAATCATCTTGCATAATGCCACCAGTCAGACTACAAATCTGATACCAAGGTCTCAGTTACTCAGCATTCTCCAATCTGCCAAATAATGTTACATGATAAAAGGTGATAGCCATGCAGTCTCCCTTCAAAAATGTGGATGAGAACAGACTCTGCAGTGCTGTGATGATTTCAGTCAGTAATAAAATGGGACATCAGCCACAAGCTATTTGGAATAATAAGAATGAAAAAATAAATGAAAACTGTTATACCTCCAGAAAGAGCTGATTGCACATAAAAGGCAATGTTGCAGTTGCACAGGGAAGAAAATGTTTCATTCTGATATCCCATTTATAGCAAAAATCCAACTACATGTAATCTTGTTATTTCTAATTAATTACTGAATACTAGGCAGCAGCATTGTAGCCAAAGGTCATATGTGAGAACAAGAGGAATTCCTTGTCTTGAGAATATAAGTTGCTATTTCTTAATTGCACTTGGAGTGTTAAATTTTATTTCAGGGAACATATAGTAATAATCCACTCATGGAAGATACATGGTCTTCCTTAAAATAAATGAAAGAGAAAACATTGTGCCTACATGATTCATCTAACAAATTGAAACTGGTTATCATGTCTTCCTTTAGACTGCTGTTGTGTGCATACGTATATATATATATATATATATATATATATATATATATATATATATATATATATATATATATATATATGTATGTGTGTGCACATATATATTGCATGCTCATTCGTTGCACTTTAATATTCACAAGTGTGCATTGTGATTCATATATCCTCTCAAGCGTCATTGCACTTGACAAATTTGAAGTGTGGGTGAGATTTTTAGTACATGTAAAAGATAAAATAAAATAAAATAGTTTACTTTGTTTACTGCTGCCATTAGTGAAATTGTTGTAGTTACAATATATTTGTCGATGTCTGTGTTTATTAATGTAGCTTTCTTTAAGAGCCCAAAATTGTCAAATGTCGAGGAAAATGAATCCATCAATAGTGGATTGTTGTAATAAAATATAATGTACAATAACTGGGGAATTATACTTCCAGAATCATGAATGGTTTGTGAGCATGTCCTCTAAGGCTATGGATCATGGCTTACTAGAAACTATGACTGACCTTTATTATGTCCAGCTAACAGGTTTCCAAGTTAGTGGCCCTAACATTTTAGATGTGTTTTTTACTCACTTATAAACATAGTAATAACCTGGCTCTTTCACCTTTCAAACTCTAAATAATGTAATGGTTAAAACAACTACTGTATAATCTAAAATGCCTGCACATTATGATATCACTGTCGGTCACTTGTTATAACATGAACAGTGTACTATAGTGTTGGCAGTGAAATACTTGTTTTTCAGATCTGCAGATTCTTGATCATTCTTTTATAGTTATACAAATTAATTAATTAATAATTTCATGCTTACAGTTATTGTAATAAACCCTCTGATGGAATAAAAATGTTAACATAATTTCTAACAGGAAGCATCATCACTTCAGACTTTATACATATATATATATATATATATATATATATATATATATATATATATATATATATATATATATTTATCCAAAAGATAAAACACAAATGTGTAACCAAACAAATACCTTCTGAAGGCTGCTGATGAATATTAAAAATCTTTTATTGGAGGAATGTTCATAATACAACCACTATAAAACCATAAAAACTGTTAAGCGTTTTCGTACACCTTCTTAGGTGAACTTCTTCAGAACAATTAAGAACAATTCAGATGCACTTAAATATCTACACAGCCTATTACCAATTAAACAATTACAAATTCTTTTGGGATTTAAAGGGGAAAACTTCCCCTCTTTACAATACATAATGTTTCATCTTTAACAATGGTGCAATAGAGCAACTATCATTTAAACCAGGATATACTGTTTCTCTTAAGCTATTTTGCCATCTAGTTTCCTTAAGATTGAAATTGTAATTTGTTACTTTGCCCTGCATATCCTTTTGTATAGAATCCAATACCAAAAATTTAAACAGATGTGTTTTATTTTTTTGTATATGTCTATATAGGGCATTTGTTGATGCCTCTAAGCTGATGTCTCTCATATGATTGTAAATCCGATCCCTCAACCTCCTAGAGGTCTTCCCTACATAGAAACATGAACATTGTTGGCATAAAGCAACATATACTATATTCACTGTATTACAATTGTAATAAGATCTAGCAGTATATGTATATTTGCGAATTGTTACCTGGTTATTCACTAAAATGTGTGTGCAAAACTGACATGCCCCACATTTAAATGTGCCAGTCTTTTTATTTGGGTTTAAATTAGACTGGGAGGTAGTAGTGGCCCTTTCCAATATTTGTTTAAAGGTGGTATCTTTTTTATATATCACCTTAGGTGCTATTCCTATTTTTTCCACCATATTTGGTTCAGATAAAATCAACCAGCAGTTTTTAAAAATTACGTTGGTGATATATCTGGCATCCAAACTGTATGTGGTGATAAAGGCTCTATTACATCCCTCTTGTTCACATTGCCTATTAGTATTCACCATCCCACCATGTAGGATGATTGGTTGAATTATCCCCATTTTTCTTTTTCTTTGAACTTCTCCTAGAATATCATAGACAAAACCTTCTGGATAACCTCTCATTAGAAACATCTTTACCACTTTCCCATACATATTTGTAAAATTCCTTTCATTGGATATCATCCCAGCCAGTCTGACAAACTGGCCTTTTACAACAGCTTTTTTCTGATGAGTGGGATGATTACTGGTGTAATGTAAATATGTAACAGAAAACGTAGATTTTCTGCAAATATTGGACTCATATCTGCCTTCAATATAATTTTTACTCACTTCCACATCTAAAAACACAATTTTATGCTGGTCAACATTATGAGAAAATTGTAAAAAAGGAACTGTTTCATTCACATAATTCAAGAACTGATTTAACTCATCCCTAGTACCATTCCACACCAAAAAGAGGTCATCCAAGAATCTAACATAATTGCTACATTTGTCGAGAAATGGGCTAGTTTTGATATACATATCTTCCCATTCTGCCATAATATAATTAGCAAACATGGGGGGCATATGATGCACCCATGGCAACCCCAGTACTTTGTCTGAAATACTGCTTCTCGAAATATAAAAAAATATTTTTAAGGACTATTTCCATAAGGGCGCACATGGTAGTCACATCACACTTATGTCTAGTTCTACTTTCATATAGTTGCTCTTCAAACCATTCTACACCAACTCCATGTGGAATAACAGAAAATAAATCATGCACCTCTAATGTGACTAAAACTGCCTCCTTGTTAAATTCAAGATTCCTCCAATAAAGGATTTTTAATATTCATCAGCAGCCTTCGGAAGGTATTTGTTTGGGGATATATATATATATATATATATATATATATATATATATATATATATATATATATATATATATATATATATTTAAATTAAATGTCCTTCCTTTGGTAATAAGGTAAGATTTCACAAATAACAAAAGTCTGTCCAGAGCAATCTGTAATGGTTAACGAACTCAGCTACCACCAGCACCACTGACATTAAAAAAATGACATACACAAAAATGCAAGTAATTGGCCCAGGAAGTATTAATTAAATACTCTTTAATACTCTTTAAAGCAAAATTGTTAAAATGATCTTGAAATGACTGCATTGAGAACAAAACCCCTACCTACCTACCTAAGTACTACCTAAGTACACAGACTAGAGAACTCCACATTTTACACAAACACCATGGCACAAGTCTATTAAAAGGTTGCAGGACAACGTATAATGAATGACATCAGCAGTGGATGTTGAAGAAAAGATGTTGGGAGACCAGCATGAAATGAATAGCTAGCAATGTGCAACTGTTAAGATGTTTTACGTGGTCTGCTGAAGCAGTAACCTGAAAGCACTCACCATTACACTTTTTTTATTTTACTTGCTGCTGTGGTAGTTGATCTGCATTTGTTTTTATTTTTGTCAAGATATTAAAGTTACCAAATGATGAGTATGCAATGTGTAGTATTAGATGGTTGCGTTTTCAATTGGCAGGTATACTTTAAGAGTCAGCTTTGCAAACTATATGCCAACAGATGTCCACATTACTACAAGCATTGGAAAATCTGAATGTGTATTGTTATTCTAAAGATGTGTATGATATATATGACAGCATTTGTTATTTATTTATCTAGTGTAGTTGATATATTTGTGAAGTACTGAGAGACCAAGGTTGCAGTGCATGGGGGAGGTAACAATTGGCTGCATTGTAAATATTTGTCTTTGTTTAGATAGTGCCTTCATTTTGTTTATGTTTCCTTATGTAGTTTCATGGCATGAGCACTAAATGTAAAGTAAACAGAAATAATACATGCTATTGTCCACTTTGCATAGAGCACCATCAAGGTTTGTGAGCTGGTTGGTAAAGTGTGTGAGCATGCAAGATACACATTTATACTGCTTTCCCTGTCTGGGCATAGTTAAGCCGTGTGCAAATGCAAGTCTCACTTGAAATTCTGAGAGTTGTCAGTACTGAGGGTATGAAACATATGAAACACACCTGCTGCTTAATTCTAAAAAAGTACTAGTAGTGCAAATCTTGTTAATTAAGGAAAATGGTAAAATGGTGAGAGCTTTCACAGTAAACCAACACCACTTCTTCAGACCAAACATACAAGACTCAATCACAGTATTTATAATAAAAAACTATCAAAATCAGAATCTAAATCACATGTTTAAAAACCTAAAAAAGGACATATAGAAATAGTGAGTTCTAGGGACACCAGTCAACTTAAAAATGTCATACATTCAATATAGAGGCACCAATAGGAATATAAAAACAAACTCAAAATATAAAAAAACACCTAATAGAGAACAAAGCTCTGCACAAAAGGTGTCTCATTGGACAAAATCTACAAAAAAGAATAACTATTGGTCATTGTTAACCAATAAAGCTAAAGCACTTAAACTACTGAAGAGATGAGTACACGCTCTGATTGAAAAGATGAATAAAAATAAATGGTAAAAAATTAAAAAATGAATTCATCTGATACATGGACTAACAATAATAGGACCTAACTAGTGAAGCCAAATTGTTGACATACTCTAACCCCTGAATTCAATAAACTCCATGCAGGAATAGTGCTATTCCTGCACAGAGTGAACCATGTCCATTTACCCTTAGCTTTAACAGCAACACACCTTGCATATTCATGAAGGCACGCTGCTGCTTAGGCTAAATGGACATGAACACTACTGAATGCAGGGGACATGTTAGGTACTGCACACCCATCTAACATGCCCCCCTACACTCAGAATGTGCTGTACAGCACTTTTTAAAAGTATTTCATTGTCCACAGACATTGAAATGAAAGAAAATTAGTAAATCAGTGTCCACAGACACTGAAATAGATAGGGGAGCAAGAAAGCAATGTAGGGGGTATGTGACAGGTTCTGGCACACCCCCCCTGCATTGTAAATGTGCCATACAGCCATACCCCTCAACTGTACAGGTTTCTGCAGAATGCCCAGATGCCTGCCTCACATACCTCCCAATCTCCTAGAGCAAGAAAGCTGTACAAAGCCATAAATAATGGTGGGACAAAGGCACAAAAATAGACACTTTTTAAATATTGCACTTACAAGCCAAAAAAGTTGACAGAATAAAAGGTTTGCATTAGCATGGACTTCCTGAAGGGTATGAAGACTGAAACCCAAATGTCTGCCATTGCAAAAGTGCCGTACAGCCATATCCCTCAACTGTACAGGTTTCCGCATAATGCCCAGACACCTGCCTCACATATCTCTCAACCTAGAGCCAGAAATCCATAAAAAGCCATAAATAATGGGGAGACAAAGGCCCACAAATAGGGACACCTCTTAAATACTGCACATACAAACTTGAAAAGCTGACAGAATAACAGGTTTAGCATGTGCACAGATTTTCTGAAGGGTATGAAGTCAGAAACACAAATGTCTGTCATTATCCCCTGACCTAAACCCTAAGTGGTCTGCCAATGATTTGTCCCTATGTGTCCCCTTACACTTTCCCTTACTGTGGCTGACAAGGAGTACAGATACATGTAAATAAAGTGGGTCTATTAATCTCATTTTATTTTTACATTCTAAGATATGTTTAAGCTGAATGGGTGTGAGCATTAGGGCCCTCTGCTCAGCATTGCTTAAACATCCCATATGAGATAAATAAAAATATGCAGCTAAAGTCCTAGTGATGAGATAGTGTAGTGGCTCAAGTCCTGGGTTTGCATGCAGTCATTCATGGTTTGAATACCAAAACAGGCACTTTATTTTTAAATGGGAAAGTATTGCTAAAATTATGTTTTTATGTTAAATTATGTAGTAATCAATATTTTTCACCCAGGGTAGTGTAGCAGGTCCAAAATGTAAGGGTGAGTGCATATAATATGTGAAATCACCCATGTATACACAAGTGTCCCTTACAGTATAGTCACACCCCAAGGTAATGTAATGAAAGCACACAAGGGGATGTCATGTAAAGTAAATCATATACACTTAATAATATGTCAGTAATGATGAATTAATCTACAATCCTGATATTTTATTAAAATAAAAACTGAGCAATGGTAAGCAGTGCTCAGCTCTGCTTAGCCAGGTTAAGCATTGCTTAGATGTGACTTCTAAGCAGTGGTCAGCTCAGCTAAGTGGAATTGTGCACAGCTAAGCACTGCTCAGCATCTAGCCCTTTAAGCACAGCCTAACTCCACTTAGCAGGTTTGTGTGTTGCTAAGCTGTGCTCAACATTTTCAAAATGGTCCAATGACACCAAAGGGCAGGAATATGGCCTTATTTAAACTATGCAGGTGGGAATACAGTGATAACCTATTGTAATTTGATCTCTGCAGGAATATGTCTGGTGTTGGAGAGGGAGTCCACTTTCTGGTACAATGCTGGGGCATCCTGGAGTCCAGGGTCATGGCTGGACTCCTCATAGAACACAGTGATGACAGACTGCTGCAGGGCCAGTACCAGGGCTCTCAGTACAAAGTGGAGGCCTGGGGCCATCTAGCACACAACCTCATCAGTGCCACTGGAATCCCCTGAGCTGGTGAGCAGGTACAGCATCACTATGCTGACCTAAAGCATAGGAAGGTGGAGCTGTTGTCCCAGTGGATCCAAAATGCTCAGGACCAGCATGCTCCAGTAGTTTGTAAGTATCCCAGATATAGTTGTACCAAATTCTAGCCTGAGTATGTGATAGACAGGAATGCATAATGTCTGTTTCTCACCCTTACAGCTGCAGAGGAGAGGGCTATGAACATCGAGGCCCATGCCAACAGACTGACAAGGATGTGCTGACAGGCTGGTGAGTACAGATCTATCCTGCAGTATATAGTGCCATAAAGTAGAAGGAGTACATTGTTTACTGCCAGTAGGTATATTGTGTACTGTGTCTAATAAATAAAACACGTTTGTCACACTAATACTTATCCACAAGGTGTCCATTATTAAAAGTGTAATTTCACTGTAATAAAAATATACACCAAACTATTGTGTTTACTCTGGTATGTTGTTGTAGAAATATAATGTGTACAGGTTCTTTACAGCAAATATGGCATTGACAGCATGAAATAACTGAGGCTGTTCTGTGAAACAGCTAGTATGCATTGCAGTCTTGTTTTAACCTTTGCGTTCCAGATTGTATTATTTCAAAGAGTAATACACAGTACAATAACTATCTGTCATGCATGAATTTCAGGATTACAAGGTCAGGCTGTCCATCTCTATAGAATATTAGTCAGAAATCAGTCAAGCAAGAAACAGCACCTCCCCAGTAGCTCATGTAATGGAAAATAGCATTGTTGTTCATTTTAGCACACCCAGACATGGTTCAAATCCAGGCAGTGGTACTGAGATGTGTGCATATATACACAATAGAAACCCTGAATATTTGTAGAAACAGTCAGTTAAGTATTAACAGATATTTTCTCCACAGGTCTCACAGGTAAAGAAATGTGTATAGTAGCTGTATGAAGGATATACTAATACACCTGAATATTTGCAGAAACATTCAGAAAGTGTTAAGAGATATTTTCTACACAGGTCTTATGGGTAAAGAAATGTGTGCAGTAGCTGTATGAAGGGTATACTAATACACTGTGTACAATTATTCCACTGTCCAACCCCATGTGCCTGCAAATGACAACAGGATAGGTATATACATCATGCCCCCTCCCCGATACATGTCTCTCAAGTGTCACGCTGTCACGGCTAGTGGTCACTGCTACCTATAACCTTGGACAGAGATAGGAATCCAGGGAAGTATGCCAGTAGCAGACACACACAACTGCAGTGCAGAGTACCCCTTCCATGTCAGATATGTAACCCTGACATGTACAAGTCCTCTCTAGTAATATACCCATAGTCATCACAGTCTGCCCCATACCATTACAGGCTGACAGTTTAACATGTTGGGAGGGTGGCCTAATGGTTAAGATGTTTGCCTTACAAACACAAGGTGCAGGGTTTGAGTCTCACAAGGGATAATTCACTAGGCTTGCAAGGGCAGTTAGCCTAGTACTAAACTATGAACTTCCACTTCCTATGTATGTATGTGCTACATAAGCTATTGGCCATAGGTAGATGTAAAGTGAGGGCAGACCTCTAGAGTATTGAGCACTACTGTTGTGAAAAATAGAAGCTTATGCAGTTGTTAATGGACTTTTCTTCTCCCCCACCCCTCATCTGCATCACTAATTATTATTATTCATATACTATGGGTATGTTTTTCTCAAAACCTAACGTTGGGACATGTGTTCCATTATTGTGCATATAATTAATTGGTTGCATGTTAACATACCTTGTTCAAATACTGTCATTGGTGGCCTGTTGTCATCATTGTTACTGGCATGCTGTTACAATGCTTACTGTTGTTCCATTTATGCATGTGTTCTGTTTGCTATGCAACTGTTTGCTATGTAACTGTTTCAGATCTGTTGTTTTTGGTTAATTGGAACACCCATGCATGCTGCTAAAACTAATATTGCAATGTTTTGTTCATGAATAGCCAATATATCTGGGAAAACATCAACACCACAGCATGTTTGGGAAGGCAGATCCCAGCAGATCCACCTGTCCATCCCCATCTGGCCATAGCACCGGGCCCCAGCACATCTGGGACCAAACCTGGAACATCCTTCTCCAGTTGTCCTGCAACATGTTTGGGTAGAACCACCTCAGGTGACAGGGCCCATCCCCCCTCATGCGCAGCAGTAGAGAGGAGCGAGTCACCCGCAGAATGTTCCGGAGTATAATGCACTGCATCATCTGGTCTGAGTTGGGTGGGCAACTGCGCCAGATGGAGGGCCACCTGGTGAACCTTGATGGGCAGGCTGCCCCTCTTGTCCAGTCACCAGCACAGCCACCTTCAGGGCCGTGAAGGTGCAGTGGTGACTGCTCATGGCTAGGGACCTCAGTCCCACTGTATCCATTTCTGGATTCATGGGCATCTGATTCCCAACCACACTCCCCATCCAAGGTGTTTACCCCCCTCATGTGTCATATACTACCCCTATATGCTGTCTTGTGTGTCTTGTATGTCTGCAAATGCTACCTATCCTGCCAAACCTCCCTCCCCAAACATACCTACAGCCTTTCCTCAACATCCCACTCTCACCTAAAAAAAAAAAAAAAAAAGTGCATCTAACCCACAAAAAATCATTGCCCCATAGATAGCTCTACATTTTACCCACATGTACAGGGAAATGAATCACTCTACCCACCAATTATTCTACAAATGTCTGTTGCCAACACCCCTCCCTGTAGGGTGTGAGGCTGTAAATTTCAAATTCTACACATTACTCACAGCTGTTGCTGCAGAAGAAATGTATGCCCATCCTGCACATCCCTAGCTGGGTTTCCTAATGTTTTACCCCTGCTTGACCCCATTTCACCACTTTCCAATCACCATTTTTTCTTTTCTTTTCTTTTCTTTAATTAAAATTAGTGCGAGTGTAAGCGGGAGTAAGCTGTGCTAAGTTACACTAAGAGGAATTAACCATCTGTTTAGTATTGCTTAGCTTCATTCAAAACTGTGCAAACCTGCTTACAACTGCTTAAAAGTGCCTTAATCACTTTGTCTCCATCAGCCCTTGGTTTGACCAGCAACAAATAATCAGCCCTGCCAATTCTCAAATCCAGGATGCTGGCACTACAATCATAGCAATCTGCCACTGCATCATCTGTACTGTGGGAATTTTTAATGCATTTACAAACATATCATGCATTCTGTTCAAGTATCATTAATGGAAAAAGTCATCACTTCCAAGTCTTGAACCCAGAACCATGTGCACTACAATCACAGCATTGTATCTCTAAACCATCTGAGCTGTAGGAATTTGTGGCACACAGGGAGGGGTGTTGGCAACAGACATTTGTAACAAACATATGCACGATAGTCATTTAACATAAGGGAAAAATATATATCCGTAGTACTCTTATATACATATATATGTATATATAAATTCAAACAGGACAGCATCTTCCCCCTCAACATAGGGTAAACATCTGTGGTGGACAGAAGCAATACACAAATACCATAATAGGTGGAAAATAATTGCTGGACAAGGCCAAGAAGGAAAAGGTGCCTTATTGGAAGAAATGTCACCTTGATCTGCACAAGCTAATAAGGTCACAGGTGATGTACCCTAAGGCTATATTTGAATGCAAATTGGACACATCCACCAAGGCCAATCACTAGGCCTTACACACATATGTCTGCAATCCCAGCAGCAACACACAACTGTGCTCTGTAGTGGTGGTCAATAACACCACATGCACATACTGCATAGATATAGGTGACCGGCTCCAGGCAAATAAAGTGTAAACATCACCTCTCTGTCCCCACATTGGTACACATGTGCATGCACAGCACCTGCTTCCCTCCCCTCATCATCAGGAAGCAAGTTTATAATGCCCTCTCAAAGGCAACACACAGAAGTCTCAATAGGCTTGATACCATCCCTGGCTGCATCATACATGAACACAGGCATGAGCTCTCAGATCTATTATGCACTGTAGTCAACCAAAGCCTGAGCACCAGTGTCATCCCATCTGCACAGAGGACAGCCACTGTCATCTCTATACACAAAGGTGGAGCAATCCACCGACCCAGCCAATCATATGCACATCAGCCTAACTAGCCTGCTCTGTAAGGGCATGGAAGGCAATATCAAGGACATTATGAACAGGGACATTGACAACCTCAGAATGGCTTAGCCCAAACAGCATGGTATTGTCAAAGGAAGATCAGTCCTATTAAACCTGGTCTCTGAAGTGGTCAACAAACACAAGGCCGAGGGGAAGATGGTGAACAATACCTACCTTCACCTAGCCCAATTCTCTCACAATAATCCCCAGGTGGCCAGGATACATATGCCTACACAGCTAGGCGTCAACCTGTATATTACTAGATGGGTAGCTAACTGGCCCAATGATAGTACTCACTCAGTCAAAGTAGTGGAACTCACCTCTAATAGTAGAGTCTTCCAAGGCGGTGTACCCCAAGGATCAGTCTGGTGGCCTCTACTGTTTGAGATATACATATCTGAGGTACAGGACAAAAGCAGTGGTTTGTGGCTGACCAGGTGTACAGATGCTTGCAAACTGACCACTGTCCTACAGTCTCCCTACTGATGTGTGCAACCCCCAAGAGGCCATCACCCAATTAATGACTGGTGCAAGAAGCATTTCCACAAACTGAATGCCAGGAGAGGCATCATTCCCCTTGCTGTGGCAGATGTCATCCACACTAATTATGACAGTAATAATGTACTGAGCATGCAATTAGGTGTGAGGTGACTTGTGCACCAAGGTTGGTAGCAACCTGGCAGTTTCCCACCATGTGGGCCCCATTGTACAGAAGGCTGTCTACATGGCCCACCTCACAAATACGGGTATGTCATCCAGGAACCAGGAGGCCATAACATCCCTGTAATTCACCCTTATCAGACACATTACCAAGTACAATGGCTTCTTTGTCATGTATCTTGCCAAGCAAATGCAGCAGTTGCAGAGACCACAGAGGTTTCTGACCAGGGATATCCAGGGTCTGTAACACCTATCTAATACAGGTAGACTGAAAGCCCTGTCCCTGTACTCAGCCTCATACAGACTGATCATAGGTGACCTGTGTCTGGCATACAAGGCCATTTCCAAACCAGCCTTGATGGAGTTTCTGAATATCTGTAACACAAACCCCACTCATGCATCATGCATGCAAGGCCCTCACCTGGTCTGTGACATGTATAGTACTTGTTGGCAGGATAGAGCTAGTGTCCCACACAATACACTGTCTGTAAAATACATTCCCTCCCAATGTCTAGCAGAGTATGTGTATAGCCCTCTTGAAGAAGAAGCTGAATGACTGTATGGAAAATGGATGGGACACCCCTGGGATCCCGCGTGTGTCCCAGCTGGACTGGGGAAATAGATGCTGGCTTGGAAGGGACATGGGTGAAAGTCTGGGCCAGGCTTATGAGGACACTAGGGCCAAAAGCCTGATATCATCTTATGAGGCTATGCACCTAGTACTTTACATGCTTCCTGTATGTATTGCAGACTGTCCTGCTATGTTGTCTGAAATGAATCCCTGTGAGTCTGAACGGTGTAGGTATTGCAGTGATAGTTTATAGTCTTGTCCCTTCATCAGTTATCATCACATATCATTACACCTTGTCATTGTGTGTGCCTGTATAGCAGTAGGGCAACTCTTAGTGTACATGCATATGCACTTGGTGACACTGTATAGCTCACTCAAATAGCCTTGGTCTTGGGCACAATCACCATTCTGCTACTAGGACTGACACACAGTAGGATTTGTCATCCTTCATTGTGGACCTCACAGTAGCAGTGAAAGAGATGGATTGCGGCAGGCAGAACCACTGTAAGGTCTCCCCTGAGGGGCACAGAGGTGTCACAGCTGTGCCAGACTGTACCAAGAGTGTGTGTGTGTGTGTGTGTGTGTGTGTGTGTGTGTGTGTGTGTGTGTGTGTGTGTGTGTGTGTGTGTGTGTGTATCAGCAAACATAATGCTGCAGGGTATTAATTTATGTATGTTGTCTTTCCCTCACAGGTGACAACAGCGGTTGGTGTCCCTCCCCTTCATAACCTGATGTCAATGTCGTAGTGGACTCCCATGATGATGGTGGTCATAGTGAGGCACAGGTGGGGTTGACGGTGCCTGAATCCGTGCCATTGTTTGGTATCCAACTTTCCCCCACCATGTCCCCACATACAGTCAGTATGCCCACACATACCCAGTCCCCAGCAACCATGGATAATGGACAGGTTAAGGGTTGTGGCATGGAACAAGCTAGTGTGTTGAGTATGGTGAGTGTGAGTGCAGACACCAGCCATAAGCAGAGAGCAGGCAAAGTCACACACAGGCAGATGGACAGGGGTGCTTGACAGAGGACTGTTGCCCATCAAACCACTGTCATAAGTGCCACAGCAGGTGTCACCAGATGCATGTTATGGTCCATCATGGAAGCACATGTGCGTAATGACTGCAACACTAGACAGATGCTCAGGGTCATGAATGCAGCACTCCCTGCAATGCGTGATGACCTCCACAGCATTTGTCATGCTAGACATCATCTTGCTGATGTCATGGATAGACAGTGGGGTTAGACATTGTCACTGCTCGACTGTGCAATGTCTGTGCTTGAGCATGTGGTGGGAGTAGGGCATCGGCCAGGTGGACATAGCTCACCAACATAATTAGCTGTGAGCCCACGTGGCTGTGCACATTCACAGTCCCATAGTGGCAGTACCAACAGCACTACCAAAGGGAGGGTGCTGTCCACACCACACCTGAGCAGGCCATAGGCATGTTGTCCTGGCCAGTCCATCAGGGACATGGATCCCACAGACAGCAGTCACTATCAGGGAGTAGTACTGCATCTGTACTTGGGCCAGGTGGTGCCAGTGATACTCCTGGCAGAATCAGTTACGGTGTTCCTGCTGGGATATGGTGAACCATACATCCTGCCATGCACGGTTCATGGCTGTCCAACATAGCCCTGTGTTGGGCATCCACATCACTTGATGGTCAAACACTCACATATCCCTATCACAGTCCAGTGTCACCACCAGACATGCAAAGCTCATCTGCATGGCCCAGTTGAACATCATCACTTCAGACACACACACACACACACACACACACACACACACACACACACACACACACACACACACATGATTTCAGCCATATGGCCCAGCTTAAGCCTCTGGCAATCCAACACCACACCATGTTCATGTGATGATACTTGTGCCGCAACCCTGTTATCCATACCATTGATGCACGGACATGCTCATATGGGTCTGATGCACGGGGTGACTATAGTACAGTGTAGCAATGTCATGTGGTGTAAGGTGCTGTCTGCTGGCAGTAGTTATGGGTACACATCGAGGTGAATGCACCTTGTTAGCCATGATGCATTATTGCTGTTAGTAATGCTGACTGACTGTAGTGTCACTTACTGTATTCTGGTTGTGTTCCAGTGTCTCTGTGTCTGCAGGCTGTGGACCTGCTGACAGTAGCAATGATGAGTAAGCCAGAGTGGAAACACAGTGACTTTTTCATAGCCAAGGTACAGCTGTATATGTACATGTTTACCAGGTGTGTTTACATGCAACAGTGTGTGAGGAGCAATTGTGGCAGACAGTGTGACCTTGCATACATAGCCTTGACAGAGCCACTTTAGACTTCATGCATGTCACCTGGGTGTTCTGTAGGACTGCAGGCTCACACATACAGAGGAGATTACTTGAGAACTGGCACTAGGTCGCTCGTAAACTTAGCCATTATTTCAACTGCAACAGATTCAGCTATCAGCACCTGTTGCCCCTGCCATTTCTTTTACATCCACTTCTCCATCATACAGTTGATGAGGGTATGCTTGGCACTGTGTATGACAGGTTTGGGGTATGTATTCCTGACACAGGTCAGCCTGTGTTAGTCTAACCTGACAATCACCAGCATGTGTGTCTGCCATCTCATATGCATGCCTGGTCTCTCGTGCTGTTAGTGTACACCTAGTCATAGTCTCACACATGGGGTAGCTGATGAAAGGCTGAGCGCAGCCCCTATCTGCACAGTCTTATGAACGATAGCACTAGATACATAATACAGGTAGCACAGTGGTACTGTAGTGTGGCAGTGTCTGCCACTACTTTTGAAGTGGGTGACAATTGCAGGGGCTGTTAGGATTGCAAATGGTGGGTTTAGAGGCCCTTAACATGTTAGAGCCATCTGACACACACACACACACACACACACACACACACACACACACACACACACACACACATACATGCACACTGCTGAATGGGGACATGTATTGAAACACACGTGCACATGGAGGTGACACTTAGAGTAGATGAACTACCCATCTATTAATGTACAATACACAGTGATACAACCATTGCACCACAGTAGCTTGGTGTTAGAAACTGTGTAACTGTGCTTGTACGGTGGATGACATCTGTATGGGATGACACTTGGTTGGCAATGGGGGAATTCACATGGTAGGAGAGGCACACAAAATGGTATAGCTATCACATACACAAAATGAAGACAGCCACAAGGGCTGTGCATTCAGAAACACATACACAGTTGCCAATAGACATATTAGTAACCCTACATACTACATATCCACTTGTATGTACTATAGTGCTGCGTACACATGGCATGGTCCACAAAGATTATATGCCTGGGACATAACACACAACCTCTTATAACAGGTACTTTTGCAAATGCCTTCATGGATGATGGGATAACCCACCAGACATAGCAATTGGTCTCATCTACTGCTCCTACAAACTTGCACAAGTGATAGAGTGACATACTTTGTATCAGCATGATGTGTCAGTCAGGTATCATGTCTGATGCTGGCATGTGTGTCATTACTGTAACTGTGACATATTTGGCAATGATATCACAAGAATGCTCATTGTCAGGGACACAGACCACATATAGTTTGCAAACATGTGGATATCTCATGTATATCTGTACAGATGACTGGTATGGGCTGTATAGTGTTACATGGTGCATGTGAAGCAGATTCCATTAACGGGGTCTTTAAAGTGATGCCATGGGTAGGGGGTCAACAGGCCTTAAAATGGTATAACCTACACAGACAACAGCCACAGGGGATATGCTTCACACACACTCCTATATTTGTCAGTATTGACATCAGAACCCCTACCTATCTAAGTATTTCCACTATAGTATTAGTTATTGCACATGCCACAGAGCAATGAGATGTGTACTGGGTGGTACACACCTCAAAATGGTATGACCCACGCTCCCAGAAGATATGATTCTCACCCAAACACACACACACACACACACACACACACACACACACACACACACACACACACACACAGTTGCCAGGATTGAGTTTAGAACCCCTATCTATCTAGTTATGTATAATACAGTATTACACACTTATCACATGCACCACGGAGATTATAGGATTTAACAGTGCCACAAGGTATGTCTAAGGTGATTACATCAAGAGCCCTTGCAAAGTATGGCAATGGGAAATGTACTTTGTGGGAAGGGCATCAAAATACATTACCTTACAAACATACACACAATCACCTTCACACACACACACACACACACACACACACACACACACACACACACACACACACACACACACACACACACACACACACACACACACACACACACACACACACACACACACACATACACACTCACACACACAGACACACACTGTTGGCACAATTGAGTGTAGAACCCCTCTATATCTAGTTATCTCTACTATACTGTTATTTAGTTATTACATGCACCATGGAGCTTATAGGGCTGAGTGATGTCCAAAGGTATATCTAAGGGTAGAACTGCTAAAGTAGAGCACTGGGAAGTGTGGTGGTTGGGAAAGTCCTCAAAACACTTCATCCTACAAACATACACACTTCCAATACACTTATGCACACGCATTTACCAGAACTGATAATAGAACCCCTGCCTATTTAGTTACTTGTACTATAGTGTCATGCAGTTATCACACACTCTACAGAGCTTATAGGGCTGACAAGTGCACAAATATACTTCTTAGGTGAATGACACCAGCAGGACTGCTAAAGTTGGGCACTGGGATGTGTACCTGGTGGGAAAGTCCTCAATATACTTCAGCCTACAAATGTACACACTTATACACATGCACACATTTGCCAGAACTGAGAAGAGAACCCCTGTCTATCTAGTTATTTGTACTATACTGTTACATAGTTATTGCATGCACCACAGAGCTTATAGGGCTTGGACTGTGCAAAGGTACTTCTAAGGGGAATGACATCAGCAGGACTGCTAAAGTATTGCACTAGGAAGTGTTGTGGGTGGGGAAGTCCACAAAATATGTCATCCTATAAACATACACACTTACACACACACACTTATACACACACACACACACACACACACACACACACACACACACACACACACACACACACACACACACACACACACACACACACACACACACACACACACACACACACACACACACACACACATTTGCCAAAAACTAGGACTGGAACCCCTGCCTATCTAGTTATTTGTACTATACTGTTACATAGTTATTGCATGCAGCAGGGAGTTTATAGGGCTGGGGCTGTGCAAAGGTACTTCTAAGGGGAAATGACATCAGCAGGACTGATAAAGTGGGTCACTGGGAAGTGTACTGTGTGGGAATGGCCTAAAACTGTTTCACCTACAAACAAACAAACAAATGTACACACACACACACTTGCAAGGACTAAGATTAGAACCCCTAACCTATCTAGTGATTTGTGCTATAGTATTACGCAGTTATCGCATGCACTACAGAGATTATAGGGCTGACAGGTGTCCAATGGTACTTCTAATGTGAATGACAGCAGCAGATCTTGTGAAGTAGGGCAATGGAAAGTGTACTGAGTATGAACAGCCTCCTAATACTTAGACCTACACACACACACACACACACACACACACACA
This sequence comes from Protopterus annectens, assembly GCF_019279795.1. Taxonomy (NCBI): domain Eukaryota; kingdom Metazoa; phylum Chordata; order Ceratodontiformes; family Protopteridae; genus Protopterus; species Protopterus annectens. Next base: position 1,482,531,775 of record NC_056746.1, read on the forward strand.
CACACACACACACACACACACACACACAGGCAGGTGATGTGACATTATAACCCCCACCTCAGTACTGTTACACAATAGAGCTTACCTTCATGCTGGCAAGTGTGACTGGTTACGTCTGGTATGCCATTGTCCACAGCAGGACATCACTCTATACCATTCACTGTACCTGTGTGTGTGGCTAACTCTCTGTGTGTCCATCTGTGTCTCTCTCTCTCTCTCTCTCTATCACTGTCTGTCTCTTTCTTCCCCATGTCTATGTGTGTGCATGCTTGACATATTATCTGCTGCCCATATATATATATGTCTGTGTATCACATGCAACAGATGCAGATATATCACATATGGGCCACCTACAGCTAGCTGAGGGTACTCCTGTCTGATGGGTGTGTGTAGGGACAATTAAGGTGTACATAGCTGCCTGTATGCAAAGACATATATGCACAATACAGTTATATAGTCCAATGTAGGTTCCAACATGGCCTGTTATTCTCTAAGTATATGAGCTTGCCCAGTGAGGCCTTCTATAGTGAGAGTGGGACTCCATTCCAGAGATAGGTGAACTCCGATCTGGGGTTTTGTGTGCTACAGCCATACATCTCAAAAGTAAACAGGACTTTCCTAGAGGTACTGTGTTTGTTTTAGCAGACATTTTATGACATATCTGAAGTCTGACACTGCAATGTATTGTGTCAGAACCAAGTGACAGATATCCTCAAATTATCACAGTTGTTTACCAGAGGAATACAAGATTTATGATGCCCAGACCAATATTATGAGCCCGACTATATACATTCTTGCCCAATACTGCCAGTTGAGAGGTGTGCCTATAGCCGATTGACTGATGAAGCTGTATAAACAGTCCAGCAACTTGGTGATATACTGGCTGGAGATCTCCTGCTTGTGTGGTATTCTTCTTACATGAGAAGTCATATACTGGTGTGGCCATACCTCTCAACTGTACATTTTTTGATAGATTGTCCAGGTGTTTGTCTAGAAGTTTCATCCAGTTTACATAAACTTGTGTTTTTATGGCAAGTTAGATGCATATAATTGAAAACTGACATTAAAAATAATGACAGTCATTAGTGTTTCCGACTTCATAACCTTCAGACAATTCCTTCTAATGCAAAACCTCTTATCCTACCAACTTTCACAGTATGTAAGGGCAATATTTACAACACGTGCCTATCATTGTGCCTTTGTCTCACTTATGTTTATGACAAGGTCCAGATGTCTTGCTGTCAAAGGTTGAGATGTATGGGTGTGGGTACAGAGTGAATTCTACTGTGCAGAACTGTCCATTATATGTGTTGTATATTTCACATAACACTATGACTTCCAGGTATATCAATGGCAGAGCAGTACAGAGTAATGTGGTGAACCACTGACAGACAGTTGTACATAGGTTGATAGGTTGCTATGACATTAGTAGAATATTGGCCCTGAAGCCCTTATAACCCACGCAGATGAGAGTGTAGCCCATGTTACAACATGTCAGCACACAGAGTCCCTGTCCGACAGGGATAGAAGTGGAATCACAGGACTGTATTTTGTGTTTCCCATGCAGTTATACAGGGAGCACATCACTAGGGGTATTGAGGCACTTGGCTTGCTGTTGACAGAGAGTGTATTCCACAGATGGGGGAGTGTGTGAGGCACATATCTGTCACACTAACAAGCCATACTGATATCACAGCCCAGGTTGATGGAGTGGGCCTTGAGTTCCAGATGTGCAACAGTCCCATCAAGGCAGGGTCTAGATTGCTTTGTATGCCAGACAGGGGTAACCTCAGCAGAGTCTGTATGGAACAGGGTAGAAGGAGAGTGCTGTTAACCTATTTGTGTAGGGTAGGTGTTTGGGGTTTGTGGTAAGGCCTTACTGTTTGCAAGACCCTGGTGTGTGGAGTCTACATGGTCTGTGGTGTGTAAGTTTGTGGAGTTCTTATTTGAATTTGCCTCTGTGGTGTCCATTGTTTGGGTTTTGTTTTGTTGCAGAACTCCACTTACATGGGTGTGTGTTGTGTATTTGCAGGTGATGTTTACTGACTCCTTACACTGCACGGCACCTATGTTACTGAATAATCTGTGCTGGTGTGCACATTCTCCATTTGTCTGGCCAGTGGTTCCCCTTCCCCTTACGTGTGTCTCTTTGTCCTTCTGTAGTCCAGTCACAGGCTTTGGCCATAGTGGCTGCTATGTATTTGTAATTCTAATGTTGGCGTGGTACATGCTATTACATCAAACACAGGGTTGTGGACTTCACACCTCTGAGTGTACCTATTTAGCACTCCATTTACTGTGGTCTTTAGACGGTTTGTGTTGCTATATGTTATTATGAGGCTACATGTGGGCCTAACTGTCATACCATCACAGACCGACATCGGGACAGGTCCAAATATGACAGTCAGACTATGGCCCACACATGGGGACAGTGTGTTAATAATGTCCTACCAAACATAGACAGTTGGGAGACTGGTTAGGTAATTGCTGGTTTACTCTTATGGGGTTGACATCTGCTTCCCCACTTTCTACCATTGCTGTTTTGACATGACACTTTCTTGTTTTGCAAATAGTTGGCAGGCAAATGCAATGTTAGGACAAGCAGAACAGATACACAATTGTTCTCCTTCTGTGACAACCTGTGTCACTCCAGGGGTATGGCTGTTGGCCAGTAATGTTGTCAGTGCTGACACAGAAAGGTGGCAGCCTTTTATACACTGGCAGTACACTGACCTTCAGGTACCAGCTGTCCTACTAGCTACCATACATCTCAGCTTCTGAGAGCTAGACATCTGGACAAAGTCATAAGTGATTGGGCTACAGAGGCCTAAATATATTGACTATTTTTAAGTATTGCCCTTACAAATCTAGAAAGGTGATTTAATAACAGGTTTTGCATTAGCATGCATGTTTCTATAGGGTATGAGGTCTGACACTACAATCTGTCATTATTTTCTGACCTTAGTATTACATGATTTGCCAATGAATTGCCAGATAACTACTATTTCATGTTATATAGACCACAATTATGATGCAAACTTCTGGACATTCTGCAATAGGTCGGTACAATTGTGAGGTGTGGTAGGCACTGTGTAGGTCACTCCAAGCTGTGTACTGTCCATATGTGTGGCCCCCTGTCCATGACCTGTATAGCTTTCCTGCATTAACAGCTATTGACATCTACACAGTGTGTACAACTTCTACTGTAGGTGTAGCTGACATGCAGAATACTTGGCACTGCAGTTCTTGGAACATGGCCCTGTCAAAGACAGCTCTGTACCTAGGCCACTACAACACAACAGCCGGGAGTAAGTGATGGCTACATCCTGACAGTATTAACCACACATATGCATAGCTCATTAACCCCTGCATATTGTAGACATGCAACAAGTTATCATCTTGATTGGGACAGCCCTGGCAAGGTGTACTCAGCTGCTATTTCCCTGCAAACATACATGGTACTGGATTTCTATGGGAATATGGGTGTTGGGGGCACACCTGTCAACTGTACATATTTGCACAGACTGTGCTGATATTGGCTTTATATTTTGGTTCCATTTAGCATAGTTTTGTCCCCTGTCTTGGAGACTAGAGACATATCACTAAAGACCACAGGTCTGATTGTAATGGCATACATTTGAGTTTCAGACATCTTACCCTTCAGAGCCTTACTGCAGCTGCAAGACCTGCTGTGCTATCACTGTGCAATTCTGTAGGGGTATTTCATCATTGTCACCATTTGTGGGCCTTTGCCAGACATTTCTTTATGGTTTTCTACAGCTGACTTGCTGGGTGAGGCTGAGAGGTGAGTATGGGAGCCCCATACTAACATCCATGCATGTGACCTATGACCCCCCCCAATTAGTTGGCCCCCACATATACTGCAGTGGGATTTGTCACCTTAGGTACTACTGCATAGTGTGTGGAAGCCAGTATTGGGCAAACATTTCCTGGTGTCCCACATATCTGTTAGTTGTCAGCTGCTATCCCAGTGGGCCACCCCATTCCCTTGCATGCATGCAGCAATATCATAGATATGCTACCAAAAACATACTAATCCATTCATTTATTGTTAAGAAGGCTAACTTAGCTTGTTCCTGCACCAGTTGTGAAGACGGTGCTTGAGGGCTGGCTGTGTCATATGCATGCAGTATACTGCCTATACATGGTAAGATACAGGTAGTGTGATGTGTGTGGCATCCATTTTACTGTGTATGTGAGTCTGAGAGGTGTCAGTCCCTGGATCCCTACATTGTCAGTGTGTGTGCTATGCGTTGCCTCTTTGCCAAGGCCAGGGCATACTGGGCATGCCTCCATCTGCCTACAGGAGCTGGCTCAGGGGGTTCCTTCTCCAAGTCCCTCTGGGCTTGTGGAGACCTTGGCAATGGTGGAGGGCTGTGCGGCCCTTCCCTGTGCTGTTCCTGCTGCAGCTGTTTCTGCAGGATCATATTGTGTAGCATGGCACATACTGTGAACATGTGTGCACATGTGGCTGGAGAGTACTGCAGGGCACCACCAGATATGTCAAAGTGGTGGAACCGTGACTTGAGCATCCCAAAGACACACTCTATAATGATCCTGGTTCATGCAGCTGCCTCATTATGGCATTCTTGAGTGGGTGTGCGCACACTTCCGATGGGTGTTATCATCTATGACTCCAGTCCATTGCCAGCATCCCCCACCAGATGACCATACAGGATGTCCCCCTGGCAAATCCCTCTTACAGCTGTGAGGAATGCCAGGTGTGGGAGTCATGATAGCTTCCAGGGTTGCCAGCACACACATTAATGATAATGATCTGGGCACTGCACACAACCTGGCAGATGATCAAGTGAAAGCCCTCGTGGCTTAGGTAGACCCTACCCTGTTTACCTGGTTTTACTTTGATGTGGATGTGTGTGCAGTCTATGGCACCCAGTACCTCCGTGTTGTCTGCTATATGGTGGAAGAGGTGCATATTGCTGGTCCTCTCCTTATGGGTGCTGGGGAAGTAAATGTGTCAATTGCATGTGGTGGAAGGCTGTGTCCAGGAACTGGTGGAGTATCCTGGATGTAGATGCCTGTGAGACCCCCATGATGTCCCCAGTAGGTCTTTGGAAAGTGCTTGTAGCTAGTATTCTTAAGGCTACACATACCTTGGTATCCACTGGGATGGGTTCCCTTCTGTTGGCTCTCGGGCTGAGGTGAGGCTGGCACAGCTCGATGAGTTGCTGAAGTATGTCCCTGTCCACCCTGTAGCATTCTACTATCTCCAGATCATGTAGGCCTTGGTAGGTTACCCTGGGTCTGAACACTGTTCTCCTCCTCCTAAGTCTGGGGCAGTTGCCAGCATTATCCTCCTCACCACCCTCAGCTTCTAGCACATACTGATGTATCAAAGTGACAGCAGCCCCTAACATTTTGTCAGTTAAAATTCCCCCGAGTGTGTACACCAATGGTGCAGAGTTTGTGGAAAAAACAGACTGAAAGCTGTTTGCACAGTTTATACTGTTGTGCTACATATACTGCCTGTATGATTGGCTGGCTATGATACATTCCACCTGCCTGCTATATTATTTGTACTTGATTGCTTTTATTCTGTTATTTCCCTTTTTTACCCTGCTTATTTCTGCCCCTTTTAAGCCCCAAGGAGCATCGCGCAAACTCGTTACCCAAATGTAAACACATCTCTTATTTCCAGGGTTTTTTTTTTTTAGACACTTTACATCAGAAATGGCCCTCCCCTGGATGTGAACATGTTCTTCATTTCATGGAATAAGTCAATACAGCCTCAGACACACACCCTTGCTTAGCTGTGCTTAGCTAAGCTCAAATGGGAGCCATGGAGCTCCAATGTGCTTACACCAAGCATGACACACCCCCTTTTCATGTCAGCTGCTTCTCCTGCTTACACCGCTGCCTTATAGCTCCTACACGGTTAAGTGCAGCCAGAGAATGGTCTCCCATTTAGTGATTCAGTAAAATCTGCTCATTTGCATACTCCACTGCTTTAGTCCTTTGTTACACCACAACACCAGAACCTTCCTCCTTAGCATCCAGTTTTACCTGTTATTGTTTTGATTCTGCATGCTGTACACTACAATGGGAAATGCAGATCTCACTTAAAATTGTGTTTTCACATTTTCTTTTATTTTCGGCACAATCCCATTTGCACGACCCTGCACTATGCTTAAACGGCCAAAATCGGCCCAAAAAACCTTTTGATTTTCATATTTTTGCAACACTTTTCCATGCCAATGGCCATATTTTTGGCCATTGGCATGCCTAAGTATTATAATACATGCTTTACTTTGAGCTGTCATGCCCCCGTTTTCATTTTTGCAAAAATCTATTCGGTTATTAACCGAATAGATTTCTGCACCTCACACTATTCTGGCACAGATTCCTGTCTGTTTACTGAATCGCTAATTCACCTCATTTGCATGGTTTTCACCAGCAAATGAGGTAATTAGCATTATTCAGTGGTGTACATGCCAGAATAGTGCTGGCAGGCTCATGCACACCCCAAGCCTTGTTTACTGGATCGCTTGGCGGCCATATTCCATGCAGGAGCTGCTGTACTATTCCTGCATGTTTATTGAATCCCAGGGTAAGAGTAAAAAAACAAGCTTAGTATTGGGAATAAAACCAAAGTAGTTAAACAACAATTAAAAAAACTAATGCTTATGTCAATAAATGGCGATAGCTCAATCCGTACTTAATCTGCTCACCAGAATAAATCCAAATGACGAGGATGATATACAGTCCTTAAGAATAATAAAATCAGTTCATATTTCTTTATGGAACAATGAAGCACCAAAATTGACCTATCAGATATCAGAACCCAGCATGTCTACCAATAAGGAAAGTAGTTAAGCACTATGTCTGTATAGGAAAATTCAGCAAAAAGAGGAACCTATTGGATAGTGAATCCTCGCATATCTACCAATGGAAGACCATAAGATGACATCTGTGACATAAATGCCTTCTAAAACAAAATATAAACCAATAAAATATTAAATATTAATCATTGCAATAAATCTAAATAATAAAGACAATAGGCATCCCTAAGGAATGTAATTGGTTGATATTTCCTTATACAGCAATAAGAAACCAAAAACACCCTATCAAATAATAAAACCTGATGTATCTACCAATAAGAGAAGTAGTTTATTAATATATGCCTATAGGACAACAAAGCATAAGAGGGACCCTATTAAATAAGGAATCTTCTCGTATCTACCAATAGAAGACAAACATAATACCTAAAGACGACACCTTGAATATAAGTACCCTCAAAAAATGACTAAACAACTAAATATCAATAAAATAAGACACTTAAAAAATAACATAGGCTGAACTGCCAGGTTCGGAAACATCAAAAGCCAAATTTCAAATAAAAAAATGAGGGCAATGTGTCATCCTAAAAAGTGCAACCATATGAAATACGGCAAAGCTGAAAGCAGCCAGTAACCAAAGGAAAAGAAAGATAGCTGCTAAAAAAGTATCTAACCTTCAAAACACAAATCCTAATGTATCTATCATTAAATACAAAAACACAATACCAAAAAGGATAACATCCAAGGCAAATACACCAGTCAACAAAAATAAAAAATATGAATATCAGCCTAGACAAAATTACAAAAAAACAAAAACAGTACAGCACCATGCAGATATTACATGTTGATTGCTATGTAAAGATGCAGGGACAAGGCAAAAAACTTAAGCAATTCTACTCATTGCAACCCTGCAAAGATGAGGCAATGCCAGGAACAGCCTATTAGACAACAACAACTGATATAACAGCCTCTCAGGCAACTAGATGTATAGGATCAAAACAAAACAAAAATAAAAGCAAATAATTACAGATACTAGCAGAAGGTAAAATCATAAAGTCCAAACACACAGAAAGCACAAACAAAAAAGGAAAAAAAGGAAAACTAAAGAAATAGAATCTCTCATATAGAGGGCATATTGTTAGCACAGGCATTCACAACATAAAACAAATAAACATCCAAAATCCACAACATATATCATTAAGCAAAAAAGGGGGTGAACAACACCAAAAAATAAAAACAGACTAGAGTTTCAAAAGACATGTTTTCTAAGCAGGCTTAAGAGAAACTCTCTCATTTAGGCCGGGTTCACAAATGTTTTCAGTAAGAGAATCTATCTCTGTTCTATACACTCAGTCTTCTTCTTTATGTCTAATAAAAAACAACAAATGTGAGTCAACCAACACGGTGCAAAAATGAAGAGCAGAAAAAAATAAAATGCAGCTAAGTTTATTGAGAAAGGTTAACGCTTTCGCAGGGGTACCACTTCTTCAGACCAATATAAAAACTATAGTAAAAGTTCACAAACCTAGGATGGTTGGTTTATTTTCATTATGGCTTGTTTAACTTTGTGAACTTTTACTATAGTTTTATATTGGTCTGAAGAAGTGGTACCCCTGTGAAAGCACTAACCTTTCTCAATAAACTTAGCTGCATTTTATTTTTTGCTGCTATTCATTTTTGCACCATGTTGGTTGACTCACATTTGTTGTTTTTTTATTATTTATCATTGTTGTGGGTCACCTTTGGCAGTTGGCTAGCTTGCTTCTTTGTTTTTTTCATTCTTTATGTCTCCAGATATGTCACCAACATACACAATTTCTAATACAAAAAATTTAAAGGTTTGATGGAACCCACACTCAAGAACATGCTTAGCTAATGCATTTGCAGTCCTACCTTTATCAACATCATTCTGATGTTCTAATATCCTGTTCTTAAATAACCAATTGGTTTTAGCTATATAAAACAGATCACATACTGAGCAGAATGTCTAGTACACCATGGTTAATGGTCCTACAGTTATCAAAAAAGCTAAAGGTAATATGAAACCCATTGTGTCTATGTACAGAAGACGTACATGTATGAATAAATCTGCAAGCTGAGCAAGCAGTGCATCTTAAAGTGCCCTTATGCTCATTCAATAAACCTACATCTGGGACAGTATTCCTAAAGCACAACTGATGTTTCAAAGATAGTTGATTCCTAAAGGTGAACTTAGGTTGGACATCCACAATCTTACTGATCTCAGGGTCAGTTAATAACACTGACCAATGTTTTCTTATAAATTCACATATAATGTTAATGTTATTGGAAAAAGTAAACAGTTGTCTGTTTTGAATGATAGTGACAACTTCCTGCTCATAAGTGTCCATATACGTTCTAGAGAAATAGGGTCTTCCCTTATCATTTCTAATTTCTAAAGCTTCTATGATACACTGATCAACCTCTATATCTTTATATCCCCTTGCAATAAATCTTTCTTCAGTTTATCAAGGGCTAATTCAAGATCCGTATCATTATTATGTAGCCATATTACCCTTAGAACCTGTCCCTTAAGTATGTTGCTACACACATGTCGGGGGTGCACACTTGCCTTTTATAGAAGAGTATTCCTCTTCACTTGTTTCTATAGATACTGGTACATAAACCACAAAGCTCAGCCTTGTCAACTCTAACATCAAGGAAAGTAACAGATTCATAAGAACTATGATGACTAAATTTCAAAAAACTTGTGATACCATGTAAAAACTCTATAAACATTTCCAATTCATCAAGTCCCCCTCCTCAGACAAGAAATATATCATCTACAAAACGCTTATAAAAATGAACATAATATGCAAAATGATTGCCAGTCAGGATGGTCTCAGACTCCCATAAAGCTAACACTAAGTTGGCATAGCTATTGGCACATGTTCTATCTTATTAGCTGTAAAATTAGTCTTCAAAGTTAAATAAATTCCTAATGCTATCAATACCCGACTCATTAAGGATGACTGTGAACGATGATGCCACATTTAAGGTGACAAACATAAATTCATTTGAAGGATCAAATAACTCAACCCAGGCATACAATGACTCGAGAAAATATTTAGTGTCCCTCAGGACTGTTAGTACTGTGGCCAAGATGAGTCTTAAAGTTTTCTCTAAAAATATAGAGAGAGGTTCTGTTACCCAGCCTCTGTTAGATAGAATAGGTCTTGTAAGATGTCAAACAACATTCTTATGAATCCTAGGTAAACCATAGAGTATAGGGATCCCTGGATTTTCAACATGAAAATAATCATGTAGAGTAGCATCAATGAGACCAGTAAGTAATAAATCATGCACAAAAATGTACTCTGTCTATACAGACTTTAACAGAATATTTAACAATATATTTATATGTCTCTTCAACACTCAACATTATCATTCATGCTATGGAAGTAAGAATGTTTATCCATGACAACAACCCCATCACCTTTAGCTGCTGGTTGAAATTCAAAGTGGGACTCCCAACGAAGTTCACTCAAGGCATTCCTCTCTTCTGTACTAAGATTAAAGAACATATGTCTGTTTGATTCTGCAAGACCCTTACAAATGTCTTCATCACACAGACCAACAAACTTTAATGAAGCTATTGGAGGCAGGCATGAATGTACTAGGTTTCTTAAAAACAGGCACATCAGTTGGCTACTCTGTAAACATCAACGACAAACATAAGTTCCTGGCAAAAAGCCTAAGATCAACTAAAACATCAGTTGTCAGATGGCGGGCTCGGAATGAAACTAAGCCCTTTATTTAGAACAGAGATTTGTTGATCTGTCAGTGAATGAGATGAAAGTTTAAAAAAACAGACTAATTTCCGCTTGTGTCTTGTCCTCATGGACAGTGGTGATGTGTGAGGCTGACAACGTCCCCTACTCACTCTACTCCGAGAGTGATTCTTGTGAAATCCTTCCTCTATAGGGAGAGGCGCAGTCAACAAAAAATCTTTCTTACTCAACCCAAAGACTGGAGGTTGAAGCACAGGGATCAGAAGCAGAAATAACAGTCAAAGCAGAAACCACATTAAGATTAATCACTTCTTGTGGACACTCCTGGGTGGTATCTTGCTCAATGGTGTTCTGAGAAAACAACAGGATAATCAGTGTTGTTCATTGAAGTACAAAAACTGTAAAAATCCTTGACATTATATGTTTATAGGTTCATAGGTGTGTACTAGGCTAATGGCATGGGGGCCTTTACAAGCCTAGCCATAAGATTACCCTGGCATAAGGCCACCCAACCTTAGTTCCCAGTACCTCTGTCGAGTAGAACCACTGGTGTTGTCCACAGCATGAATTTTCTGTTTCCCATCCACTCATCAAGATTTCTCTTGAAGAGGGTCAGTGAGGTGCTCAACTTGACATGTATGGGAACTCTGTTCCATAGCATGGGCAGTCTCTGGTTATAAACCTATTCCTCCAGCATGTTCTGTTAATTGTGGTAATGAGGTTGAGGTCTCTGGAGCGTGTGGTGCTGAGGTATTGGGATTTCTTTAGATGTAGCATTTCTAACAGAGCTGGGTCAGACATGGCTTTGTAAGTCAAACAGAGATCGCCTCTAAGTAGGCGATAAGAGACAGAGAATAGTTGGAGTTTTTTTCAATCTGTCCATACAGGACAAGTGGTTAAGGCCTATGATCCTCTTTGTGAGGTACTTTTGCAGCCTCTCCAGTTGTTGCAGGTGTCTAGTGAGGTACTTGCCAAATGGGGCATTGTACTTGATGATTGGCCTAATGAGGGAAGAGTAGAAGGAGACAATGACCTCTTTCTTCCTGGATGCAAAACCCTTAGTAATGAGATGTGCCACATTGAAGGATTTTCTGACCACAGTGGCAATGTGGTGATCAAAAGAGAGGTTGCTGTCAACCTGCATTCCCAGATCTCTTATAATGTCTTCTGTGTTCAGTGGACTACCATCAGTGTGGTAATTCATGGGAACCTGTTTTTTCCCAAAGGGGATAATGACACATTTTTTGGCATGGAGCTTAAGGCCATGGTTCTGACACCAGTCGTTGGTCACAGTGAGGCCATTCTGTAGGATGTCAACATTACTTGGGGAGTTAATAATAGCTCGCAACTTGCAATCGTCTGCGAACTTTGTCACCCAGAGTTCCTTTGTGTTGGCCTGGACTTCAGAGAAGTAGATACCAAACAGGAGAGGACCCAGGACTGAACCCTGTGGGACTCCACTCATGACTAATTGGCAGTCTGACTTGGAGTCAGCTACTTTCACACTGTTGATTTTATCTATGAGTCAGATTGCAACCCACTTAGTGATATAGGGGTTGATGCCAAGCTTAGTGAGCTTTCCTATGAATCCTGAGTGGGAAATGCTATCAAAAGCCTTAGCCAGATCAAGGTAGGCTGTATGAACCACCTTGCCTTCATCCACAGCTCTGGTGACTGACTCATAGAAGTCGACCAAGTTGAGCAGGCATGATCTACCCTTCACAAAACCAAATTGTGTAGGCTCCAGAGTTTGGAGATTCCCTATAACCTTGTTTATTAGATCCATAATGACGCATACCTTAGCTTTGCATATCAGACTCATCAGGCTAATGGGGCGATAGTTCCCAGGGTCTGTAGTCACTCCTCCTTTGTGAAGAGGGATAACTGCAGCAGTGCACCATTCAGCAGGGAAAAAGCCTGAGGTGAGGCTGTGATTAAACAGAGCACACAGGTGAGGTGCCAGTTCACTCTGTAGTTCATGTAGAACACAACCAGGGATATTGTCAGGTCCCATAGAAGCTGTATTCTTGGTCTTGGACAGTGCTGTTTTAACCTGTACAGCAGTAATATTGGGTGCCAGGCAATCTACTGGTATTGTGATTATTCCTTTGGTGGGGGTAAGGTTGGCACTGAATCTGTCTGCCAGTTTACTGAGAATATCTGTTGGCTTGGTATAGGAGGTACCATTGTGAAGTAGCTCTGAGCAAATCTGCGTATTGCCGTAGAGATTCTTTACATAACTATTGAAGGCCTTGTGTTTGTCTTTACTATCTGCTGCAATTCTGTTTTCATACCTAGCTTTAGAGGATTTGATGAGGGAATCTCAACTTTTTATTGAGGCAGATAAGGGAGTTTTCCAGTCTTGGGACTTCACGGTATTCCACATCAGTTTTCTCCTTCTGTTGTGGAGTTTGTTTATGACAGGGGACCACCAGATTGGCTTCCTTTTTCTGGAGGAAAGTGTCTTGGTTCTATTGGGTATGGTGAGATCCATGCATTTGTGTACATGTTCGTACAGTGGATTGGTGTATGAGTCTGTAGTCATGCAACTATTCTCCATTTGCATGGGTGCCGTGAAGTTATCCACCTCTGTTTTTAGGATCCCAAAGTTAGCTTTCGTGAGGTTTTTCATGGTGGTTACATTTGCTGGGGGGGTGGGCGGGATGTGGATTTCCAAGGTAATTAGTTTGTCGTCAGATCTAACCAGAGAGGTGCTGACTATTGGTGTAGAGCAACGTTCGCCCATGTTAGTAATGACCAGGTCAAGGATGTTGCTGCCTCTAGTGGGGGTAAGAATGAGCTAGTCTAGGGCACTGGAATTAATGACTCAAGGAAATGTTGGGCAAGTGTATTGTACATGAGTAATTTACCCAGTTAATGGAGGGGTAGTTGAAGTCACCTAGTAAGAGATTGTTAGGTTGGACCCTAATATTCTCCAGCGTGCTTAGGAACATGGAGTGTGAGTCTTGGGACATGGTTGGGGACCTATAGCAGGCTATGACCTGAATCGCTGTCTTACCCAATGTTAGCTGCACTTGAAGTATCTCTGATGCATTATGTTGTGCTACCAGTCTGGAGGTTTGCATATCCTTTATGACTATGGAGACACCACCACCTTTGGAGCTTCAGTCTAAGTTCTGGGGCTGAAAGTACTTCTCATCTCAATTCCTGTGGTAGCAGATGTAAATGCATCAACACATTTATTTTTGAGCCCAGATGATATAGAGTTTGAATACTGATGTATGTAATACTTTTAAATAAGTGGTGATAATGCAAGGAAATAAATCTTTATACCACATTTGCCATGAGTTAATGTGTGTTGATGTAGTGCAGTTTGTTTAAACAGTATGGTGTGGAGGTAACCACACCACTGAAGAGCCATCACTAGGCATTGGTTCTTGATGCCAAACTCCACGCAAACATAGAAGCCAAAAACTGAAGGTCTCCATCTTTTTTTTTTTTTTTTGATACTTATCTGTGTTGTTTGTGAGTCTATTTTATGACCAACTTATAGGTGGTAAAATGGGGCAGATAGGAAAGTGGTGAAATGGGGCAATCAGGGGGAAGAACGAAGGAAAGCAATACAGGAATGTGTAGGAAGGAGGTAGGAAAGTAAAATAGCTATCCATTTCTTCAACAGTGTAAAATAAAAATATGTACAGAATATTAGCTGAATTTGGGCTCTCACCTCCACAAAGAGGACTGACAACAACATAATCATGTTGTATAGCCAACTGAACCAAATCAAGTGTGCCAAGAAGACATATGCAAAATGGAGAGCTATGGATAGGATGATATATTTTTTTTGTGGGACAGGTGCCCATTTTCTTTAACTTCAGTAAGAGAAGAATGCTGGTTAAGGGATACTGGTATTTCTGGGTCAGGTAAGTTGAGTAGGTGATGAAAGAAATGCAAACAAACAGGACAAACAAGACAAGATACAGGAATGGTGAGAGACACAAAAGGTTGAGGGACACCATGACTGGGGTGAGAGAGGGGACAACACAAACCCATGCCTGTCAAACATAAGGACATTTAGAATCTAGTCCTCACCCACAAGACAGTCATCACTGTCCTCTTATTTCATCGGCTGCTGGAGTGCTTGATGTCTTTTCCTCCTACAGACCATGAGAGAGAGCAGCCTCTCCATCCAGCATAGGTATACACCAATGGTGCTGTGTATGGCACTATGCACCATCCCTGTCATATCCAGGCAGGTGATGAAATCCCTACCTCCCCCATTACTCCTGGAGGGAACCACAGCACCATCTAATAAGGAAGTGCTATGAGGGCATATGTAGTACAAGGGCAACAGAGGCATCATTGCCAGTTTGGGTCCCAGATGTGCTGGGCATTGGTGCCAGAGCTAGTGGAGTGGGGACAGGTTTAGACACTGGGTTTGGCCTACTTTGCTGTGCTGTAAAGCATTTAGTGATTTGTTACAGATTGATGACACAGAGACATTTTGATGACAGATAGAAAATAGAAAAAAGAGATAAGGGTTGGGGTGAAAGAAAAAAAGAGGTAAACAAAGTACCATCATATGTGACATACAATTTATTATCACAATAATACAACAATTTTATCTGAAATTTACATTTAAGTATACTTCCAAACAACTATAAACTATAATTATGGATTGTTCAAAGTCATTCGTACAATGTACAGATACTGCACATATGCTTGGTCCAGTTATGCAGATTTCAGTTAATAGCAGGGCATTTATGCCATTTGTGTAGAATTTAATTTATGTAATATCATTAAAGAATTGCAGTAATGTATCATTGTTACTCGTGGTTTTGAAGGCCACAACCTCTGACTACAGTCTTATACTTGACTCCTAAAGTTGGTTTGTGTTACAGACTGCATACTTGCTTTTACGGTTAGGATATGCATGATTACTTTGCTACTACTGTATAGAAAATAAAAACATATTCCTTTACATTTTAAAGCTATAATAGTACTTCTCTTGTGCTGCATACTTACCACATGCTTCCCTCAGTCTTTCTAGATGATCAGCATGGGCTTGCCTGTTCACAACTATTTCAGAATTAGTTGTGAAAAGTAAAGAACAGAACAGAAAAACATTATGCATACCAGTCTTACCTATATTTAGCTTTCTATGTATTATAAATTCTCTTTATTAGCATACTTACACAACTGTGGGAGGTTGCTAGTTTGAACCTCATCCAACCACTGGTTGAGTGTCTCCCTCTTGTACATTTTTAGGTCACTGAAGTGGTGCCCACACACTGTTCTCCAATGTGTGGATGCCAGTCACACTGGATATGGAGTTAGTCAGACTATTCCATGCCTCAGACTTGTACTGGGAGACAGAGTAGCCCCCTGTAGAAGCCTTTGGCTGTGACACTTTACCAGGAGTGCAATAAATATTCTGGACCCCTGAAAACTCCACCTTTGTGGCTTAAATTGGGCACCTTCTCTTTTAACACCAGACATGTGTAATCCCAAAGCAGTGCAAAAGCAAATAATAATTTCCTGCCAATTCCTGTTATAGCTTTTACTGGTAGTGTGCAAACCCAAGCAAGATGACAACCACATTTGTGTGATATTAAGCAGACAGCAACAGTGCCAAACAGAGAGGAAATATTTTTTTTTTTAAATTGGAAGTTAATCCAACACTTGACATTAGTTTGAGAGGTGTCTGCTGCTCTAATTGTTATGTGATTTAACTTAGCAGACATGACCTGACACATGTTTGTTTGACTTTATACACTGCTAAAATTGAGTTTTCTATTGTGAGATTCAAACCTATACATAAGGGAAAAACATTTTCTTGCACAGAGGTGATTTTCCATCTTTGCTACATAAGAAGTGCTTCTTAGGTAGTCATGAATCATTTATAGATACAGATAACAGATTTAGGTGTTAATGCTGGCATATGTGTAACTTGATGAGGTCTTTGTATATACATTCATTTGTGTATGTGCCTTATTTAAGTGTGAAGGCCATCCAAGTCCAGATAGTAGAATTATACTTAAAGAAACGTAGTAGACAGTATACCCTCAGTTATACATTTGAACCTTCAAAACACAGTAAGGGTGTCTTATTCCTCATACATATAATTCATATCAGCTCCACTATTTATAATTATGTAGAAAGTGTTATAAGTGATATAATAAAATGTGAAATGGAACAATATTAAAAATGGCTGTAATTTCCTGTATTTCATCCAAGGGCCATGTGTATGGCAGCCCTACAATTACACCTGTTAACACAGGAATATTAAAAAAAAAAACACTTAGATATTTTCCTATTCACTACTATAAACTGACCTGTCACAATGGTAAAAATATGTTGCTCTTCCTGCATTAGAAGTCAGGACCATTTGTATTACAGCCCAATACTTACACCTGCTTCCACAGGACTAGATAAAAATTGCATAATTCCCTATTTATTCTTAACGTCTTTGTGTTAACTTCTGCACAATTTTGATTAGCATGTTTATACGGTGCCCAAAACAATTAGCAGAATGCATCTGTTTTGAAATTGTTGACTGTCTGATTCCTGTCTGCAAGTGTTTGATGGCTGCATGTGCTAGGAAAGTTTGCTAGCCACCACACAATGTAGCTTAGTGATGTTGCACTATGGAAAGCAAAAACTGCAACAATGTATCCTTTTTAACATTTAGAATGTCTACACCCTGTCTGCATATGTTCTGTCTTCTTCCTATTTGGGCCACTAGTCCAGATTTATGCACTGCTGAATGCCACACAAAAGGCATAAGCACAGCTGAACATGACATTCCTTGTGTTTCACAGTTTCCCCTGTTTGAGCTAATCTGCTCATCATGCAAACACTGCCATTAAAGAAAAATAAAAAAGGGAAAATTATGAGAAATGAAGAAAGAAATCTATTAAATAAACACCACTACAAAAATTTAAGTTGGTACACATGAAATATTTTCACACAGGTGTGGATTTGATTTCTCACTCGATTGAACCTTCAAAACACAATAAGAGTATCTTATCCCTCTCTTTGCCACAGAAGCAGCTTTGCAGGAGAGAATGAAAAACCTAGACTATACAAGCAAGTGCAACATCATCCACAGTATTAAAACATATAACAGTTGTTTCTACATGTATTAATTTCTGAAGCAGTGCACTGAGTGATCATGCAACCATTTATTACTATGGTTTGCATACATGCAACTCTGTCTTAGCTCTCTGTGTTTGTTGCTCATTCTTGTTTTATATGACAATTAATCTGAGACATTAATTCTGTAAGGCATTATGTATCATTGCCCTTAACATGTGTGAGGATACTAAATGGTAATAATATACAGTTAAGAAATGGAGGGGAGGTTGAAATTTTCTGAACAGAAACTGTGAAATGTGTGCCACTTACTTACATTTAAAACCTTGATGCAATTAATTCTACACTTTGTAAGTCTAACCTGGCTGACACATCCAGTGGATTCTCTAATTCTTTGGCAGTTGGTGCAAAGGGTTAAGGCTGTGAACTGTAGTATCTGTGGTACAGGGTCTGATTCTCTCTGGCAGTTGATGCAGAGGTTAAGGTGTTAAGGCTGTGAGCTGTAGTCTGGCAGTTGGAGGTAAGGTAGTTTGAATTGCTGTTGTTTTCCTTGCCACTACCAGTAATTATTCACAGTCAGAATCCATTAGCAAGAAACAATGAGGGAGTGCTTACACTATGTTTACATTTGATACAGGGAGCCAAATATTTGGGATACAGCAATTCTAATGAGTTCACACCTCAACTGCATCTTCACCATCCTCACATCCCTGAATCTACACTATAAAAAAGGAATTGTGTAGCTAGGGAACCTAAAAATGAGGAGACTTGTTTACGTGGATAACACAGAAGAAGATATTTACTTTGGGATTTATTTGCAAAAAAGACTACTGAACTTGATAAGGTGTGCTTATATTTTTCAGCTATATACTGGATTTGTTGAAATGTCACTAAGAAAACTCTAATATATACATGTATATATATATATATATATATATATATATATATATATATATATATATATATTTATTTATATTAGCAAATGCTATTTTTATCTATATGCATTTCTTAGAAGTGTTCTGATGGTATAGGCATGTTTGTCAAGGCATTTTACTTTCTCAAATGCACAGCCTTGTTAACTGTTATCATAAGTGCAAATGTTGCAGCTGTTTTTCTCTTTACATTCTTCTAATTTTACTTCAGTGAAATGTAAATATCCAACATTGTCAATGACACAGGGGTGTTAGTCTTCTAGGATGGCCCATAGACACCACTAGGGGAGTGCTTACCATGGGTAGATATGACTGACAATTGCATTAAATTAAATGTTCTGTGGTAAATGTGTACACGTTTTCAGACCAGTTTACCTGATAGCACTTTTATCAGTTCACTGATGGTTTGTTAGGAAAATGTGTCATTTGCCAGTTCGTTTGGGGGTGAGGAGCCAAGTTCCATTTCTGTGGCAGCACAATCAAAATTTGCTATTGTTACTCTCCTTGTTTTGGATCCAACCATGCTTTATGTGTGACTGTAATATGTTCCAACCACATAATTCCTTTTTTATATATTTGAATAGCTTGTCTGTTTTATGTTTCACCAGTGGGTAACATTGAAATATTATACCTTTTATGTGTTATATCTAAGCAGGAATTTTACTTTTGTGATACTTATGCATATTATCATTATTTTGTGTTTAATATCACATAGGACTATGGCACTTAGGTATCCAAATGCCTGCAAACTCATGTTCAGTGAACCTGAGAATGAAGTCCTTATGGAAACATTTAGGTGACATGGTGCCTTTATGCTTGAGAGGAGCATGGGGTTATGTCTGGCAGAATGCAAATATGACAGCAGGTAGTGACTGATGTGAATGCAGTCGGTGGTCAGAGTAGGATGTATGATCAGGTGTGCAATAGGGCCACTGACATGATTTCATCGGCCTGGAGAAAAGCAGCTCCAGTGGCCCATGAATGGATAGCTACTTGGGGGAGGGGATTGCTGACGGGTCACCACTGACACCAAATGAAGACTTCATGTCCACTGTCAGGGATCCAGACAGCTCAATGGAAAGTACACAACAGCAGGTCATTGATGATGGTGCTGCTGTTTCAGGAAGGACAAGAATGTCCCACGAGGGGCTTACAGGCATGCTTACCTATCTCAGTTGTTAAATACTTCTTGAATAGTAAAATATTGACAGCAATACTTAGTTCTGTTTAACATAATTTTCTTTGGGGGGAATTAAATGTAGATTGGTACAGTTAACAACACATTCTAGTTGATTTCACATGGGCTTGGGGTGGACGTGTCATCCAAGTTTTTGTTAAAAGTATCATTAATGGACATATAAAGGGCAAAAAGTTTTAACCCCCTGTGTTACTGTTAATTGTGATGATAGTGTCCTTACCCTCTGCTTAACTTCTTCCAGGACCATCCTCTATAGCAAGCCTACAATCATCTGCACATGGTAAGCCAAACATTTTTTTATGTCATTACTGATAAGCAGTTCAAAGAAATATTTATTTTATCCATATGTGTGATGTGGATGTCGGGCTGCTGTGTGTATTGCTGTACTGTCTATAGTAGTGGCACCAATGTTAGTTTGTTAGCATATATCGGACTATAGTAGTGTAGGTATTAATTTCTTTCCTGTGTTTGTTGCTTATTATCAAAGGTGATCCTAAGAGTGGAAGAGGAGGACTCTGATCTATACTAAATCAGCGAATGCTTAAAATAGCGAATGCTGATTTATCAACCCTTTAAAAGTGAAACCTCACAATCTCGAAGATTTGGAAAAGCAATTTTTGTTCCCAGGGAAAAAAAATTGCTGTTTCACAAAAAAAAAAAGTTCAAAACACAAAATAAAGTGGGGGGTCCCCATACCCCCTATTTAAATATACCAACTCCAAGATCGCACCACAGTGGAGGAAATGGCAAAGTACCAAAAATGACACAGTGATTTTTTTCCATGGGAAAAAAATCGCTGTTCCTTGTCTTTGGGATTGTGAGCTTTCACTCTTACAGGGTCGATAAATCAGCATTCACTATTTTAAGCATTCTCTGATTTAATATAGACCCGAGGAATCTTATCACCTGATGTTAGAAGTTTGGCAGACTCTGATGGTGATGGTGGCTAAACAGTTGCACAGTCAGTGAGGTGCAGAGGTTGAATCTGACACTGAGGTTGAGATTTAGTCATCTCCTGTAAATTCATCGGACACAACCAGTAGGCCTAAACCAACCCATCCCAGTAAGCCCTCAGATATTGGGCAGGAAGGGTAGGAAACTTGATCAGGGCAGTGTGGTTACTGCAACTTCAGTGCCTGTTGACTCTGGCTGTAGCAAAATGTGGGTGAGGTGCCACACTGGAGGCTTATTAGGGATGCTTGGAGGAGGTCTGCTGTCCATCCTCCACCTGATCCAGGTGTTTTTTCCCATGCCACTAGATGCCATCAAATGATGTTAGCTGACATGGCCATGCCCAATCACACTCTCATATTGGCACTACTTCCACTGTTCTGTCAGTGAGTGGGGTGTCCACACCCGAATGTGGCAGGCCTTGAGGTCATGGTCTTAGTCATTGTCATGAGGAGAGCTCATCCAGAAGACATCAGTCACTTTCAGGTAGCAGCAGTGCATCTTACTGTGGGCATGGATGTGCCAGTGCCACTCCAGTTGTCATGGTTGGGTATGACAATGATGAACTTCCACCTCTAATGTGTATGGCTCACACCTTTCCAACATACCAAGATGAAGAGCTAGCACAGAGCTTGGCTGTGTTCATGCAGACACTAGTAGTGCAAACACACAGCCAGTAATGAAAGCAAAGCAAAAAAAGTCACTGGAACTATGAACAACTCATTCTTCAACATGTATTAGTTATGTTAATATCTTTAAAACAGCTAGTTAAAAACTTTCACCTGACTACAGGCTTCTTCAGATATCCTGCAAGAATAGGTTACTCTCAATCCACACACTGGTGTGCTGGAACTTGGTTCCTAAAATCTGTATCAGAGATGCCCCAGATGTGTAGCATTTGTGCTGTGGTGAATGTATACTGCTTAACAGTGTAGCACAGTGCATATCACTATATTTAGAGCCCCTTTGTTGTATAGGAAAATCAGTTCTACAAATTAGAGCACCTGCACAAGGACAGGTCAATCTTTTTTATGCTCTGCCAATAAATGCTGTGCTTATCATTTCTTTAGTGGGAGTAAAGTCATAAAGACAGACCACACTTATTGTTGGTAATTTCCCTTTCAGTATATTCATCAATGATCTCTATACTGCTACAGAAAAATGATAGCCTAGTTCAATACACTGATGACTTGCCCCTAATCTACTATGACAAATATTACTCTCTAAACTCTAAGACTGTATACAACATTCCTTATTGCTTGAAACATAGCTAAATAATTCACAAGTACTAATAAATGCTAAAAAAATAAATTACTCCTCTTTACGGCAAATTACATCTCTGCCAAAACAACATTATTCATTATTGTCTCTACCAACAACAACATGATAGAACAAGTAAACCACTCGAATGATAGAGTGAGAGTGTTCAGTTGAAATTCAACCATCATGAATCACATGTGGTTAAAAACTATGTACATTACACAGAGTAAAATCTACATCACTGACATAACCAGAAGACAAATAGTCAGAATACATGCAGTCTGTACTGTCTTACTGCCATCTCTCCTCTATGCTGCCCTAATCTTCACAAAAACCTGTGTGCCTCACAATTGTCCAGACTTGAGCAGTGTTGTAATTGTTTATCTTCATATGTGAAGTACTATCAGGGTCCTTCACCATGGATATGCCACTGCCTGTATTTGGATATGAAAATGATTATGCCAATGATGGCAGTAAACAGATGGTACAATCATGGGGCAATGTGTCTGTGTAAGACACAAGGGATGTAGAATTCAGATTCCATATCCTGTCAGTGGCCTTGACCTCTGTGCCTATGGAACATTCCCCCTCAGATACACATGTTGACAGTGTAGAACAAGTTGCCACTGATAGATCTAGCTAAGAAGATATCTCTCTTCTGCATTGCAGGCTTCATTCCCTGCCACAAGCTGCATTGAGTCTAAGGAGGACAGGGTGGTCGGTGTGCTGGTGCTCATAAATATCACAGATACCTCCCCACTGCAGCCATAAAAGTACTGCATTCATTAGCCATCTTATCCCTATTAGGAGAAAACAAATTCTTCAAACCTGTTAATGTGCATAGTATAGTTTTGCAATAATCTCAGATTCATAATCAGTGTAAGGTTTTTTCATATTTTACAGCAAAAATGCTGACGGTCATTTGCTAAACAAAACAAAAGCAGTCCCACATTGAAAACAGACTTGACATGAGCAACAGTAAACTTCTCCTCCCCTGAACCTTATTTATTGAAAACACATTTGGCAACTATTAGACTACAAGAGACAGGCTGGGATTCATAGTCAAATAGCATATAGTGAAGCACTAATTAGCGACTATGTAAAGGGTGCAGGAATTCAAAAAACAAATGAGTAATGCATTTGTTTACAGATTGGTATAGTCCACTGGATTTATATATCCCTTTTGAGAGGCAGCCCAGGAGCACTGTCTGGTTAAGTGACTTAGAGTCACGCAGTAAATAAATGGCTGGAGGAATCATAACATGCACTACAGAAGCAGATCATTAACAACTTACAGCCTTACTCAGCTAAGCTAAGTACTAGACAGACTGTTGAAGTCCAATACAGTGCATTTCATACATGTGCAACTGAAAAAGAAAAATAAACATGTATTTATATTTAAAACATTAAACTTGTAAAATCATGCTGACCAGTTTATTTATAGCCAAATAAACACACTGTCAGCAGTCAACAAAAGAAGGGACCCAAAAGATCATACTGTGACAATGTGAAGTATTGTCAGCTATGACAGGAGAAGTGAGGCAGTGGATGTACAGCATATGCCAGCACAACTAGCTGGAATTTTGTAAAGAATCACTGTATAAGTCATTTGTATATCAAACTGATTTGTACAGATGCTTGTGTTGAAAAACGTATTTGTAAAGCTGCTTGTGTTAAAAATGTGCCAGCAGTATGCCCTGCTGGACAGAAAAATAAATATACATGTATTATTGTAACTGTTTAAATGTATATGTTTTAACAGAGGATTCTGGAAGAGAAGAGGTTAATCTCAATCCATCTAACTTTGAAAATAGCTTGAAATTAAATTACCTGTCTTAAGCCATAAAGATTGTATTTAACAGTTCTCAATGCAACCAGAGAAAAAAAGAGTCTGTACTACGAAACTTTCTGTATTATCTTTGTGGTGAACTAATTGCTACTCTGGAAGGGTGGAGGTTTGAATTGTTTTATGTCTTCCAGATGCTGCAACAGATCTGAGCAAACCTCTATGTGTTGTGTATTACTGACACATATGTGCTAAAGCCTGGCAGTATCTAGCAATGAGGGTAACATGGGAACCAGAAGTTAGATGACTAGATGTACATGATGTCATTCTATAATCTAGGACAAAAATGATGTTTAATAGTAGATGAGACTGAAGTCTTCATTATAGTCTGTTTTTGGAACCAGAGAGAGAAGGACCCCTCACCTACTTCATCTTGCCTTGCTCTAGTAAGTGAACTAGGGAATAGTAATTCTTTAAATCAGTCAGGAAAATATAGTGAAATTAGTTAAGTACTGTTTTTCTGTATCTGTGTGAATCTATTCATCTGTGTTATTTTAATATGCAATGTGAATGAAACTCGTGTGTTTACTGTAAATAGATATTTAGAATTTTCATGTTCTTGTCATTTATTATTAGCTAGATTAAAATTTTTCATTGTGGCTGGTCTTTTAGAGAATATTTTAATCTCTGTGAGTACTTATATATATTTGTTGACAGCTCTCGCCACTCTTGAAAACCTTGCTGTTGGTCAAACTACCATTTGTATTAACATTAATTTCACTCAGTGTAATCGGGTACCCTTTCAAGAGCCTTAAACTAGCTGGCTTTGGAGTGTCTGGTGGTGGTGTAACTAATTTATATTCTGGGCAGAAGGGGATATATCTAATAAATATGTGCCAGCCTTTTTCAGGTGTGCATATGTGTGTGTGTGTGTGTGTGTGTGTGTGTGTGTGTGTGTGTGTGTGTGTGTGTGTGTGTGTGTGTGTGTGTGTGTGTGTGTGTGTGTGTGTGTGTGTGTGTGTGTGTGTGTGTGTGCGTGTGTGTGCGTGGGTGTGTGTGTGTGTGTGGGTGTGTGTGGGTGTGTGTGTGTGCGTGTGTGTGCGTGCGTGTGCGTGTGTGTGTGTGTCTGTGTGTGTTTGTGAGTGTATGTGTGTATGTGACAATCAAATCTCAAACAGGGTGTGTGCCAGCTGTTTGAAGCAGGGATACGATGCACTGGTTTCACAGAGAGGGTGCTGAAGAACTTGGCTTGGACACTAGACTGAGGTCTCAACTCTATAGCTGTGCCAGTTGTGAGTCTTATTGGGTTCCTGGAGGGAGACATCCAGACCATGGACTGAGTGTGTTCCCTGTATTTTCTTAAGGGAAATTGTGCTTGATGCAGAGAACTGCATCTGGAAATACTGGGTGTATCCATTTTTTTCCAAGTGAACGTCACTCTCCAGTGCCAGTGATGAAGATTCAGGCTCCTTGATTACTGGCCCAGAGCAGGAACATCACACATACCCAAAAACAATGCTCAAATAATGTTGAAACCATTTGTTATAATTGATAACTACTATGGGATGCAGGAACTAAGTATTTATATATGTGTGCGTACATGCAGTAAGGCAACAACCTGTGGAAGGAGATCCTCATTGGAAAATAACTAGTACTCCAGAGAAGAATAAACTGATTACAGCTACTAACAAGGAACCGTTGACAAGAACCTCAGGCTACTCTTGCCCAAATACTATTCAGAACAAAAAGGTACAATACTAGAGACTATAGGGCTGGGGCTGAACTCTGCACAAGTCCACCTACCTAGAAAACAAACAGTATACAAAACTAAATGAGGCACTGAAAGGAGCAGATTTTGTTTTCTATTATGAGTAGTATTTTCTCTTTGTGTCCTACAAATAGACAACATCAACTTAGGATCTACCATGGCATGCACAAAATCTCAGAAGTTTTTTGTAAGCTTGGCATGCTTGTTCATGTTTGCACACTCAAGATTTCTTACAGGAATTATCAGTGTTCTGAACCCATAATGCAATTTAAGATTTCAAACTCTCTTTGGAACAATTTTCTGTTTGTGTTCCTTCCTCCCACTTGCCCATCCCTTGGTTATCATACACACTACACCTTACATTCACTAAAATGGAACTCAACTTTAATGCACTGTTTGATCTACCTGAAACTAGCAGTGAGTACCTCTGGCAGCTTCTGAACCCCATTATCTTCCAGCTGCAACTCTTCCCGGCTGTGGCTGTAGTGAACTATTTCATCTGGAACCTCAAGCAAAGAGCAGTGGTGCTTAGTGATCACCTCAGCAAGGCCATTATACCATCACACAGGTATACAGTAGAACTTCGCAAAAAATGGACAGACTGATAGTGCTGGTGTATACCAGCTACATTCCACTAACAGAATCCAGTGTGTGGAAGCATGACATAAAAGTCCTTTATTTACAATATGCCATGCCATAACCACTAGCTAAAAATGTGCAATATCAATTGCTGTTCAACTCTAAAAAGACTGCTTTTCTTTATTTGAGCTATATGAACTCCTGCTTTCTGTCTTACATTGGACAGAGAAAGAGAGAAAGAATGATGTTACATGCTGTGCTTTAGATGTCTTGAGCCAATGAGAGAGATCAGCTACAATCTGGACTAGTTGTACTTCATGTCATTTTCTATACTGCTTTGCAAAAGGACTCTTCTGTGGTGTAACTTGTGTCTTCTGTATTTTTTTGACTGTCTTAGCTGTGCCAGGGCCCCAGAAAGCATTAGGCTCTAGGCAGCTGCCTAGGCTGCCTTGTACTGAATCCAACCCAGTATGGATGTATGCAATCCTGTGACTGTGTAGAGTTACGCAGAGATACAGGCTAGCAACACCTCAGTCTTTGCAAAGATGGTATGTTTTCTTACAGGGTGTATATGATGATCTAAGGGACTGCATGCCCTGTATGTGTGACATCTTCAACATGTTCTGTCACCAGTCGACATGATTAAGGTCCTTTGTTGGTCACAGGACAAATGTGTACTCACTATGTAGCTGCTTCATATCTGCCCCAGGTATTGCTGGTCATCATGGATGTGGGATGCTTAGGTCAGTCACACGCAGCACAGCCACTTCCACTCCACCATCCAGTGTGGAGGTGAATAAGGTCAGATGAGGACTTCCATGAGGGTGTGGGGCTTGTGTTACTGATATGTTTGGAATGGCCCATTGCTCACATTCACACAGCATGTGTACCTCTATGTAAGGGCTTGTTAGTACCTGTGATACTCCAGGAAGAAGAAGCTCTCATAGATGAGGTCATGGATAGGATGCCTTCTCTTTTCTTGTGGACGCCCTGTACCTATCCATAAGATCCCTACACAGTAGTGCAGCACCTGCTGTAATGGTGTCCTGGCAAATACACATAGACACAAATGTCACTGCAGTATATAGGTATGGATATGTACGGTAACAGTGACCATTACCAGAACATTATACCTTAAGCCTTGACCTAACCTACATAACATTTATTACAGTTAAAGCAGCGCACACACACACACACACACACACACACACACACACACACACACACACACACACACACACACACACACACACACACACACACACACACACACACACACACACACACACACACACACACACACACACACACACACACACACACACACACACACACACACATTTCCCTGTGGGACAAATTGCACACTGTGTTCCCATCCTTCAGCTATGCAGATGATGATGACAGTATCTTGCCTGAGTACTTTTTGTTTGTTACTTGGGCTGCCTATATCTTATGCACTGTGAGTCAGTTTCTGCATAGGTCAGCACAGAGACTGGTTGCACAGTGCAGCAGATATAGGCAGTCATTGCATGGGTTAGAACAGTGTGGTTGTAGGTTTGCATACATTACTTTTTCTGTTGTGTATATACTTTAATTAAGACCAATGTTATTAGTCAGGTGGTGATTCTTGATCAGCGCTATGGACATACTGTTTTTGCCTTCATCGAGATTGGTCTTACCCTGCGGCTGGCTTTTCCAGCTTCACCTAGCTAACACTCCACTGCCTGCTGTGGAGTGACATGTTCCTCCTGCATGCACTTTTCCCCTGCTTCAACAGTTTCCTCAATATCATATGATATAGCATTGCATATATTGAAAATATCTTTGTAGATGTGCCAGGAACATACAGCATACCACCTCCAGATACCTTAAGGCTGCAAAGAACTGCCTATAGCACCTCAAAACCATGCTTATCAATGAGCTGTCTTTATAATAGGGCATAGTTGTAGCCATTGTCTGCCAAAGTCAGTGGACTTCTGATTAGTATCAACAACAGGGCATATCCAGCATCATCAATAAGACAATCCCGGGGAAAGTCACCCTTCAAAAGCCATTAATACTGGTGGCATGTTTGCCATATCAGGGAGTCATGGCTATTGATTGGGTGACCAATAGACACACTGTAGGTAATATTCTGTGCATTACTAATGACCAGGCGGTTCACAGAGTTCTAACCTTTATGATTAATGTAACTTCTGAACTCATCATATAGGGCCTTTATTTCAACATGAGTACAGTCTATAACCCTCAGTACCTCAGGGAAATGGGCTATGTCATAAAAGTACCACATGGTGTTTGGTCTCACCTTTGTAGTATGACAAACCCACATATGCTTCCTGGCAAGCTGTAGAATGGCATTGAGGAACTGGTGGAGAATCCTTCATTCACATGCCTGAGACTCCCATTGTGTCTCTCATTGGTGACTGTAAGGTCCCTATAGCTAGTATTCTCAAAGCTGCACATACGTTAGTATTCACTAGGATAGGTGCTCCACAGCCCCTATGAGCCTGCAGATAAGAGAAAAACATATCAACCTGCTCCTTCATAGTGACTCCATTGACATTGCAGTGGTCTATATTTGTATTGTCATGAAGGGCTTGAAATGATAAGTATGGCTAAATGACATAGTGCCTCCAAGAGTGGTAAGGAATAACATTGTGATTACCTACATTAAGTACAGCCCTCTACATTTACAGGTTTGTCATCACTGTAGCTACTATTCCCCTCTTACAACTCCAGGATTTTATGATGGACAAATTCACTGAAGGTAGCTTCTCCACTTATAGATTTTTTTACTTTTCTGAATCACTCTACTATATTGTTTAAACTGATTTGCATAGCCCAAGGCTCTCATTTTAATAATATTGCTCATTACCAGGTCATTATACTGTCAGAAACACCCACTGTGAGTAAAAATGTTGCTTGTCCTCCCCTGCCTGTACTCAATGTGTGTTTGAATCACACACACCCAACACATGCAGTAGCACAACTACCGACTCGAATGAGGCAACATTTTTGAATCCCAGCCAATACATCTTGTAATTATGCATTATAGACTCATTTCCTGTAAGCTTTAGTTGGTGTTGTCATGATATGAAATACTTTATGTGGGCCTTGACCAAAATACATAGTAATGATGTAAACATCCTCAAGTATTGTAGTTTAAAAGTAAAGATTTTCAGTATATGTCAAACATATCAGTGTTTTTAACAATTTATTTATTTTTATTTTATTTTACATTTGTTGACCGGGCTAGTCTAGCTGGATACATGTCCATTTTCAGTAGAGGCCCGGGGAGAAAAGCTTCACAAAAAGATGGGTTTATATAATCAAGAGTTGTTATACATTCAAATCAGAAATATTATACAAAAGGAAGGTGTTACAAAAAAAAAAAAAAACTGGTTCATAAGTATTACCAAGAAAAATACTTTGCAATACTTGAAATAAAAATGCAAGAAAAATTTTTTTTTGTGTGTGTGGTAGTAGTATTTCTGCAAGGCAACCACTGTTATTTGCTCAAACACCTACACAACAGATCAATGAAAAAAATAAAACAGAAATCTGCGGGCAAAACACCCTAAGCAAACCTCACAGCTATAAATCTTGCACCCTGCTTACTAAAATATGGTAGCTCAAAGTTCACCTGAACTCAAACTAAGTAATATATTTTTTCTTTAACTACTTTTTGTCTCCCCATAAGATGACAATAAACCTCCCTTCTGTGTTGTAGCCCATTTATTCCCTATCCCTGACAATGTAGCTACCAACTTGTGCAACAGGTGACTGGTGGGAGATGTTGTTCAGGCAGGTAAAGAGGTAGTCTGGTGCTGGAACCACCTGAGAGCCATCACTCGTCTGTAGTCTTACCTACTGACAGTCAGTCCAAACCAGTACTCCAAAGGACCCCCACAGGAAAGACAATCTCATCATCAGTCCTCTCTGTTCCCTTGCTGTTGCCAGTGTATCAGGTCTATCAAAAGGTAAGCCAGAAGTTATCCCAATTCAAGTGACAGGGGCATTCTTTTATGCCCTAAACCCTTCCTCATTTGGGGGCATCAGCAAGGGGATGCACTACACTTGCCACATGTTCATGTTTACTACCACACATGCACTAGTGAGGACTACTGTCATTAGTTTGCAGATGTTAAGCTCACATTCCATTCTGGCTTTTTTTGGTTCCATGTATGCCTGAACATGAATGGTGGTGATCAGCTGACTGGAACCACCTCTTACTTCCTCTGGACAGGCAAATTAGTGCCAGCTACTCACTCCCACTCCTACTCTTACTCCCTTTACTCTTCTAATGTTCAAGCCCCTAATCGAAATTGGGTTGTCAGGGTAATAGTCAGGGCTTCCCATCTCTCTGTCTGTCTGTCTGTCTCTTTTTCTCTTTCTTTCCCACAGAGCCAAACAGATTAGTACTTAATGAAGAAAATACTGGATTTCCAAAACATACATTTGCTCATGACTGAGTAGTTTTTTTCAGCCAGCTACAGTATTTCAGCTGGTTCTAAAATAACCATAAGAAAGAAAATGAGTATGCTGTAGTAACTTTTAATTTATTTTTCCTCTGACTGTTTGTCTAGTGTATTGACCATTTTCATTCAGAAGTCAGGTTATGCAGTAATACCTTTGATTGGCAAAAATATCCAGATTCATTTTTGTAAAATGTTGCATTCATTTAGTTCAGGCAGAAATTTCACATTCGGTTTACAAAGTATTGGTTGCATACAATTAGGTGCAAATTGCATTTGTCAGAAATATATTTTTACATGTATTCATTCAAATAATACAGTTGGAGAGTATACATAAAACATGTAGGTGTTTGAGCAAATAACAGTGGTTGCCTTGCAGAAAAACTAACATAATTTTTTTCTATGTCACAGTAAACCATAAACACATTGCCTCATGCCTTGTGAGTGCAGCTCATGGAGAACCAGTTTCCTGAACACTGTTCCACATGATTTAGTGCCTGCGCGATCATCATACTGTATATTTCTAGCATCAGAGGAAAATTATACAAATATAGACGGAAATTGCAAATTGACCTATAATTCTTTTAAATGTTTAATTGCATATGGAGGCATTCATTGATGCATAGAGAATATTATATTTACAGCCTGTTAGCCCTTCTGTTACATTTGCCTTTGGACCTATCTTATGATTTATCTTTATCTTTGCAACATCTGCACTAGTTGGATTCCTTGTGGTGGAACAGGAGTTTTTCCTCCAAAATATTTGTATAATACTGGTTATCATTTTACTACATAGATGCTAGTAAAGAAATAAAGATGCTGCTCTGACTCGCAAAGCTAAAAGTTACTTTGTTATGAAGTATTATTGGCAGTACTTCAGCAGCTGCTACAGTGAAGACACTGCAGCATTTATAACGCAAAGGCAAATCTGATGTGGAAGGAGAAAAACATGTCCATAGTCCCTGTATTGTTTCGTATAATTGTATCCCAGTCAATTATGTCTGAGTAAAGGCATATGGAGTGAAATTCCAGATTGTCTGGTACAAATTGATTTAAACCAGTAATGTAGCAAGGTCAGGACAAAGCGGGCAGTGACCCCAGGAGCAAAGTGTTAGAGGGTGTGATGGAGAAGTGCTGTTCTTGCATTTTTTTCTGTAATGCTAGTACATGAAGGTACTTCAGTGCTTCAGTGGTTCGTGTACCTTAAGCTAGAAAAGTATTTCTTTTTGTGTTGTTTTGTTCTTTTCCCTAACAGGGTGTGCATCTGGCTGTGGTAGCTGATTGGTACAAATGCACCCACTGATTTTCTACAATAAATGCTGAAGTCTTTTTTTTTTGGCCCGGAGGGTGCTGTCAGTTCTAATTCAAACAGAGCTTACACAGCAATGGAGACACAGAAGGGAAAAAAGTTGTAAGATGTGATCATCAACAAATGAAAATGATCAGGTAGATGATAAGTCTTTTTTTCAGTAAAAGTAAGTGCGTTTTGTATTAAGATCATACTTAGACACACATGTGCATACCCAGGTACAGATAACTTAGTGTTGAATACATAAGAGTTCAACACACAGCTTTCCCTATGGATCATCAGTGTTTAACTTGATGATGACTCATCTTAATGAGTTAAACCGATACTAATTCAACCCACAGAATAAAAGAGGACTTTTGAGTTATGCCACCCCCTGTACCTCACACACACACACACACACACACACACACACACACACACACACACACACACACGCACACACACACACACACACACACACACAGACAGACATCCTCTAGATTTATACATACTAATTCCATGGTCGCATGAACACAAAGTAGAGATAAGTCTCCCAAAACAAAGGACTCACTGTGAGGGTACAGTTAATAACTGCACTGACAGTGATCAAGTTCAGCCTTGGGGAGATGAACTCAAATTGTGGAGTCCATCTGGAGTTGAGATGTGAGAAATCTACAAAAGCCCAGCACAGCAGCACAAGTTATGATGCGCACATAAGCCAAGTTGTTCAGATGGATGGAAATATGATTCATAGTCCTATACATTCCTTGTAACACTACATCTAATTAAAAGGGATATGCCTGACTATGAATAACTCAAATAGACAGTTTAAACACCCTACCATACTGCATTAGTCAGTAAAGCTGTTATCTTGCAGATTATGCACAGTCAGATTATTTCAAACACACAGTCACAGATACACACACACACACACACACACACACACACACACACACACACACACACACACACACACACACACACACACGCACACACGCACACACACGCACACGCATGCACACACGCACACACACACACACACACACACACACACACACACACACACACACACACACACACACACACACACACACACATGCACGCACGCGCACACACACACACACACACACACACACACACACACACACACACACACACACATTACTGCACTACATCAGCAGTACTCCAGCAGTTTGAGCAGGGCGATTACATATTCTCCCCCACTGAAATTCATAAGTGTGCATAGCTAAAGTGTTACATACACTTTTGCATTTTGTGCATTTCACTGCAAGGAAATTGCCTAGTATGGATGTCTGAGAATCACCATATTGGACCATTTTCATAGCACAGCAGTGCACCTGGATGCTGATGAAGTCCATTAACATATATCACACATACACCCTACAGCATTTGGATGAAGGTATGAGCCTCACATCATATTAAAGCAGGGCTGTGTTACCTGGCAGTGAGGAGTTCTATGAATCTGGACAGCCTTGCATAGTATACAAGGCAGCTTGCACAGCATTTCATCCCAGAAAAAGTGACTATCAATCTCAAATGAAAAATCTTGTCCCCCTAGTCATCATTTGATTCACAATTATGAATTAGGATATTTTTATTCTGTTTCATTGATGACGTATAGTAACAATAAAAATTGTAATAATGATTGCTGTTTTACCACTAGTTGTAGTTTACTAGTCTGTGTATATAAGTGTAGGTGGGCAGTATATTTTTGTATGGAAAATGTACTTATTCTTCAAAATTATCAGAATTAAATGGATGAATTAGGGAAAGGTTAGTACTGTAACTATGGTTACAGAATGAACTAATCAAAAATACAGTGGAATTAATGTTTATAAAAAAGCATGCACGAATAATATCTATAAACATTTCTTCTGTAATGCAGATTATGTAACTATACAGGAATTTTGAATTATTAGTGCAACCTTTTGGAATTTAATAGACTGCAGCAAACTAAACAAAGGACACAACATATGGCACTGATTATCAGGCATTGAAAGAATAAGTCATCCATAATTATGCCTTTATTTATAGTCATGTTACTGAATCACAGAAAACTGGACTTTTTTTTTTTAAACCAAATTAATCTGTGAGTCATATTGCAAGCTATCTAGATCTGATACAACAGTACAATTATAACGCCATCTTGAAATTGAATATCACATTAATGTTAATTAAGAGTAAAGCACACTGTTTAAATAATGTAAAGTTACAAAAGCGCTAAAGTTATAAAATATTATCTACTGCAGTAATCACACAAAAATAAAGCTTATGAATATCTGCATAGTGATTAGTACTGCTGAGTCATAACATTGAATTTTACAGCTCTGTTCCCAACTGTATATTTTGTGATGAGTCCCATGTGTTTCCTATGTATTGCTGAGTTTTAAATGTCTCTAATTTTTTTCACGTCAAAAACATGTAAAAAAGTGAACTAGCAGTTTACCATGTTGCCTATCTGTCTGTGTTTTGTGTACCATGTGAGTGTGCATGTGTGTGTGTGTGTGTGTGTGTGTGTGTGTGTGTGTGTGTGTGTGTCCCATGCCTTACCTTCATTGCTTTCATGGGAAATACCCTGATTTTCTATAGCCTTAAAAAAATAAAATGGGTGGTAGAAAACAAATAAATAAACAGTTCAGTTATAGAGACATTGAATAACACTGAGTCAATATTTCATTTTTTTTTAATTGCAAGTGCACTCTTGCACTTGCTAAATATATTCAGTAAAAACACCTCTGAGTAAAGGACTTAGTGTCGCACAACAAGCAAATGGATACTGAATGGAACATAGGAATATGAAGCTCATTACCATCTCATAGCCTTCATTCTCTACATCAAACTACCAGATGTGTTAACATTTGCCTTCCTTTGTGGTGCTTCAGAACAATTAAGAAACAAAGACAAAATTAAACAGATGTTAGGAACACTTGGTGTCATGATTATATGTTTGGCATGTACACTTGCTAAAACAGTTTCCAGACCTAATGGCTGCAGCATTCTGCTATCACCAATAATGATGCCTAAATACAATCAAAAAATTATAAATTCAACAATTTACTTAATTTCTGGTGTCATTCTAAGGGATCATTATAGCTGGGAGGTGATGGTAGACAGTCTTGACTGCTTTGCCAGGGATAGCCTGTTCTTATCTCACCAAGGATTTTGTATATTTGCTTAATATCCAGTCACCCCCATAGTAACTTGTTTAGGCAATGTCAGTCTTATAAAGCTTCCAGCATAATAAAACAGAATCTGGTTAATGCTAAAGTATTGCAGCTCAGTGCTAGAACTGTTACAAAAAACTTCACTCCCTACAAACACTTCATCCATCCACCCACAACCCCTTTTCCCATTTGTACACATGGGATTAGGGTATCACTTCAACAGTGACAATCAGCTGCAGCCAAGGTTCACAATGCCAAACACTTCTCACCCTAAAAAGACTAGATATATGTACCATTACAGAGACTTGATTCAAGACCAATGACAGCACTTCATGAGTGCAGAGATTCAATGCCTACTACACCTTCAGGCCCACTGCATTAGACGGTAGTAGTATCTCAATATTCCTAAAAAAATATATATCACCACCGAACTTGTTATACGTGATAAAACCTGGAACTCCTCTTCATTTAACTTACTGTTACATAACCTCTTATCATATCGTAGCTAATATAGGACCCCTTCCATGTCCCCTTCAGCCCATCCTCCTACCTAAACCATATGGAGTCGTTATGCATTAAGCCAAACACCATTCTCTTAGGAGACATCAGTTACCTTTACATTAATTGAAATTCATCAGTACAAGCTCTTTGGACCAATTAGCCTGCACTCCAAAAATACTGGACTTGGTCCTTACCAATATGGGGTAGTTTTACTCCTTTCTAATTGTAACTTCCTCTCTGGTTAAACAGGATTACAAATATAAAGCAGGAATCATCTACCTGTGTCTCAATATTCAAAAATTTTGCCAAGGTTATTTGACAAAATCTTAGATATGATCTAGCTTCATTCAAAACCCCCTTCTGTCTCGATGATCCCACTGCTTATGTGGAATCCTTTACCACCAAATTATATCCATGTGTAAATAGCTGCATAGATGCATTGGTCCCTCACAGAAATAAATACATCTCCAAATTTAAAAATAAACTCTTGTGGTGGAACTCTAATATAAACAGGCTTTCTAATAAAAGAAAAAAGCTCATTGCATGCAAAAATAAATTTAGTTTGAAAGATACCAATAGTGCTCTTGCTAAACTTAAGGAACCCAGAAACCTGATTAAATCAGCCAAAGGCAGATATGAGGTAAAAACAGCCACATAGGTGAAAAATAACCACAAGGCATTCTTTAACTATGTTAGAAATTTCACAAACAATGTGACCACTGTGCAGAGCTAATAGTAAATAATATCACCTACTCAGACAAAAAAGGACATAGCCAATCTACTAGAGAAAAAAAAATAGTTTAGACTTCACCCCACCCCCCTCCTATATTCTTAGATCACATACCTGCAGCTACCCTCCCCCAGAACTCCCAAGAAAAAGTCCTCAAAGCACTATCCAGTGTCAAAAACACTACTTCTATGGGTCCACATGACAAACTGGGATGCCTACTGATCAGCCTGAGACATGATTTGTCAGACCCCCTCCAGACGTTATTCAGTATCAGTCAACAAATAGGCTTCATGTCAGATGAATTTAAGACAACAGCCATCACCTTGCCTAAAGGTGGAGTGCCAGTTAACCTGGGTAATTATAGACCCATAAGCCTGACCAGCCTCATCTGTAAGGTTATGGGAAGGATCATTACGGAATGAATAAATAAGGACATAAGTAGCTAGGTAACCAACAAACTCTCGACTTAAGCCAGACTGGATTCATCAAAGGAAGATCCTGCCTAATTGACCAGGGCAACTTCTTTAAGAAGGATATTGAAGCAATGGATTGTGACAAATCAATACACATTCCATATTTCGTCCTTGCAAAGACATTCAACCCCTTCCTACAATCAGGTATCATGGCTAAACTCTAACTCTCATAGCTAAAAGTAAACCCCTGTATAACTTGGCTAGTAAACTGACTCACAAAAAGAACCCAGGAAATTGGGGATGGTGGCTTCACCATCTACTCCCACAGACCTGCCAGTGGTTGTGTATCTAAGTGTTCAGTCCTTCATCCACTCCACTTTTAACATTTACTTCTCTGAGGTCAAAAGAAATGTTAAGGGTTTATGGGTGACCAAGTTTGCAGATGAGTATAATCATGATGCCATCATAAACTCACAAGATGACACCTAAATCTTCCAAGACAGCAAAATAAATAAATAAATAAATAAATAAATAACGTGAAATGAAACTAAATGAAAAGAAATGTATAAGTTATTCAATTTATTCATAGAGTATGACTGTATGAGCTATTCAGTTTAGCAAGCATGACTTCCCTTGTAACTATCACATTAACAACACACCCCTGATAGTTGATCCCATAGCCTAGATCAACAACAAACTGTTCTTTGATTACAACATATCCACTATTGTAAGGAAGTCCTTTTTCATCACGCAGCTTATAGCTAAATGAATGGTATCCAGGTTTAGAGATATAATTATTCCACTGTTCATGGCTCTCATCAGGGCAATCATTAAATATAATGCCCCACTAACTCTGTACTTGTCCAAATACTTGTCAGAGCTGAAATGACCACAATGCTTTCTCACTAAAAGAATGGGACAAAAACTATGCAGACTGTCTCAAAGCCTTGTTCCTCTTCTTGGTGTCATACAGGCTTCTGAAAGATGACCTATGTCTTACATACAGATGTTAAGCACTCTCTATCCTGTATTGCACATTTGCAAGTCCAATGGTAGCATGAACAACCAATTCATGGGATCTCAATCTCTTTTGCAATATTAATAGAACATGTTGGAGGTATAGGTTTGTATCACAGTGAATATATTTCTATAGAGTAAGCTTCTACTCTACATAAAGTAGCGTGCTTCACTTACTCTGTTCAACTGTAACTTGGATGAATGGATAGAAAACCATAAATTCATCCCTGGTTTAGCCACATGACCCTCATGAAGAGGGGTGACAAGTACATTTACAAACATATATTTGTACTTCTCTCCTCCTGATTATTTGTACACAAAATATAATGTATAAAAACTACCTTAGGATTGTAAGGCAAGTCTTAAGATCCTCGAAGATCATGTACATATGAACCTATATTCTTCATTTGAATAGTTAGATTTTTGAGGTTCCACTTAATTTTCTGCATACATAGCTTGGATAAGGGTACCATTAGATGGAGGCAGAAAAATAATCTAGCTCCTTTAAGAAGAACATTACTGATATATGTGTTTCCTGTGCCAAATGACAAAAGAAGTAATGCAGGATGGACTCTCTCTAGATAACCTGCCCATCTTGGTATCCAGTGCTGTTTCCAAGAAGGCTTGACAGAGATAATCATTACGATAGATTTCTGAATTTTTGGGGAAATGCCCAGACTGGTACAATAGAGGATAATGTATTTCATACAACTGTGAAGCTCTTTCTGAGATTTTTTCTTGGCGGAGGTAATTATCCTGTTATGGATACATATGGATTCCCTCTTGCTGATTTTAACCAGAAATGGTGCGATGCACTTGGCAAACATTCTTGGAGTACAGGAAAGCCCAAGAGTAAAAAAAAGGTGTTAAGTTATGTTAATGCTAAAAATCTGTAGAATGTTTTGTGCTCCTGTTGAAGAAAATATGAAGGTAGACATTCTGCATTGTCGGAGTGAGAAAGGCTTGCATGTTTACTATCTTGAATTCTACTATTCTCAGAAATGTGTTTGTCTTCCAGGGGAACTTCTTTTGTTTGGGAGAGAAGTAATAAAAAGTGTTTTGTATTTGTCTTTATTCTTGAAGGGATTCTTTTTTCATGTCTCCAACCTGCCTGTAGCAGCTATTGCAGAATAAAACATTCTAAGGGGATCTTGCCTGAAGAAGTGGAGGCTGGAGGACTCCGATCTCAAATTTGTAATCTAATGCAGTTGTCTTCATTCAGCATAGATTAATGACTGCACAAAACCAGTTCTTTTTGAAATGTGAATGTCTGCACCTTAAGAGATGCAGTAGAGGGGAAGACACAAAGTGAGTTAGGATGAGGCAACATTGTGGCAACCCCTCACAGCTTAGGACAGTTATTTCCTCTTCCCCCTCTTTGTTGTTTTGCCCCAGATTCTCCTTTCCATTGCTTCTTCTCAAATGCTGTCATTTGCTTAAATTGTTCTGCCCCTAAACATTTTCTCTAAAAGGACCTGATTAATTAGTTTGCACTGTGTTTTGGAATGGAATGATGAAATAACAGATTAAAATACAGAATTGTCGCGTTTTTTTCTCCTTGAGACCATGGCTTGAGAGATTAGTCCACAGGGTAATTCTTTATCCAAGGGTGTTTTTACAAGCTGCCATTGACATCTTCAGGAAGTAGGTGTATATTATAAGCTAGGTATCATTGGCATTATATCCATATTTGACAGCACTCTTTCTCAGTTTCCTGGCCATTCATGTTAGTCAGTGTAACATCTCTTAAAGGGACTCAAAAGATAAGTCAACCATTATATCCTCTATTTTTTTAAGGCTGTCCTCTCAGCTCTGTGATAAGTATCTCACAACTGCTATATCCAATGCAAACAATGAAAGCATTGAACCAGGATCAAACAGAGTTTTTTACAAAAATGTCAGAAGTAAAAAAATAGAGCACTGATGACCACATATCAAGCAACGTATTGCTCATAAAAAATCTAAAATAAAAGACACGATATGAATAAAGAGCAAAGTTGCTCAGTACTTGGTAAAGATGAAATATGAATAAACAGCTATTCAGTACATGGTCGTCAGCACTTGCTTTTTTTTTTAATTTCCAATATCTCTAATGCCCAGGTGGAAGTATTTGCTCCCTATGTATTCCAGCATCCAACTGACTCTATGTGGGAGAGTATTTAGGCCAAGAGCTAATTCTGATCCTCTTGTATCATATAGAAAAAAACTAAGATATGCTCAGCTACAAGATTTTTATGGAATATTTAAATTTGTCCTTGACCATGCAACAGCTACCTCACACTTTTAGTGGCAGGGGGCTGAGAATCTGGTTCAAAAGTGGCAGTTTTAACCATGCACTGAAATGCATTTATGATTTGAGGGTTTGCTATGAGTGTGGACTCGTCAATGTCCATAAGTTCTATGTATTTCTTATGTTTTTTTTTTTTGGAGGGGGAGTTCTTTGGTATTTCACTTGAAATAATCTCCAACTAAAATGAGGACACCCAAAAGGACACATCTTTCTGAAAAGGTCTGGAAAATATGAATTTGTTCATACATCATGTAGGACAGAAGAGAATAACTTTTGCCAGAATCCATCAGCTCTTCTTGCTTCTTAACTTTTGATTTGGATGGGTGGTTGAGTGAGAGATCGCATTTCATTTTCATTGTTCACACATTGCCAGAAATGTAGGGTTTTTCTGTTTGAAGATGTAATGTGTATATCATTTGCCAACTAGACACAAATTCATTAGCAATGTCTTTGTAATCAAAGTAAGAAAAAGCTGAGGCAAGCATATGTATGGGAAACATTCCTAGGGCAGTCTCTGTAACTGTGGATAAAAAGTTGATGTCTCTGCAGCTCCATTTTTGTTCTGATAAGGCACCATTAAAGTAATAGGATTTCCTAGTGTCTTAGATTCTTCCTCAAATAAAGTACAGTTTTAATTGAAGTTCTTAAACTTGCTGGAAAGATTATGATGAACAAGTTTATGCTAAAATCAAAACTGGCAAATATCTTCAGTGGTAATGTTTTGTTCTGATTTTAATTACTTTTAACAATAAATGTATGGAAGAAAGTTGTACAGCAAAGGACACAGTCCCTTAGCATATGACACCAAGTTTTCACGCATTCATCCTCCTGGAAACCGGCATCCAGCTTTGATGTTTTTGTATCTAAGACAAAGGTCTGGACATTCTGTCTGTAATATTTCTGCTTATATCCAGACAGGCAAAGATATGTGGAGAAGTTGTAGAAGAAGGCATCACAGCTGAGAGGTGATTCTATTATTAGCAATATGATATGAACCTCTGGGCATGAGTAAACAACCGGTTGTTATATAGCTTGTACGGACAATATAATTACTGCTCAAAATTATCAGAAGAAAATGGATAGTTAAAGGAAAGTTTAGAACTGTTGCTATGGGTACAAAATGTACCAATCAGAAATCCACTGACTTTAAAGCATATAGAAATTAGTAGTTTATTGGCCATTTTTTGGCTAATTTCTACCTCTTTCATTATCCTGCTTTTGCATTTGCCCAGTTTTGCGTATCGGGCAGTGCCAGTTAACTAGGGTACAACTATTCCCGGCTCCACAAAGTCTCCACTTCAATTTTTCCCTTGGAAATAGACAAACTTTCAACTTAAGCACTCAAGCCATTCATTTCTCAGCCCGACACTTGCTCAAAACTCATAGCAAGCACTTATAAACCCAAGCACTAGACCCCCCCATACTGTACAGAATGACAAGGTTCTCTGTTTGACCTTACTAGCCAATCAGTAAAACAGTTCACTGTACCTATCCAGGCATGTCCAAAGGTCAGTTTCAGGTGTACTCTCCAGTCCACCTGGTGAATCTGGTCATTTTGAGGCAATGGTACAACTGCCTGATGTACACAGACAACCCACTCCTCCTACCACCAAACACTAATACATGCAAGAGATGCAATTATAGAGCCAAATTGGAGGCTAAGCTCTCTCAATCCAAGACTAGATCAGATAATCAAGAGGAGAAGGGAAATACTTGCATCACACCACCAGTCTCACATAGACCCATTAAACAAGCACTGGCAAAAAACACATATAAATACACAAATACATACTCGGAGACTCTAAAAAAAATCTGCAAAAGCAATAGAGACCTCCAAAGCAGACATCCAAGCAACCTCCATCCCCCAACACAAACCATGAAACACATACTTCACAAAACCAGTGTGCCATGCAATCACAGTCCTTAAGGCAAAATAACATACCCAACATACTAGTAATAGGTGACTCTATAGTCAGGCACACTGACGTCCCACTCACTAGGCTGAATAAGGAGAAGGTTACTGTTAGCTGCCTGTCAGGTGCCAGGATCTGCCGCATAACACAAGCACTCAGGTCACTCCAGAACAAGTACAAATACGACTATGTCATTGTCCATGTTGGTGTGAATGACCTGAGCCGTACCTCCCTGGACTACATGAAAAGAGATATGGAAGAGTTTTCTGATCACGTAGCCAAGGCTGGTTTGACCCTGACCCTGAGTAGCATCCTGCCCTCACCAAGAATGGTACCATGGTATAAAGAAAAAAATTATCAAATTTAACAATTGGTTAAGTTTCTGATGTCATTCAAAGGGGATCCAGTGTCTGTCTGCCTGGGATGACATGCTCAACAAGCCATGCTGCTTCACTAGAGATGGCTTGCACCTGTCACTCTTAGGCTTTTGAATACTGGCCAAGGCTCTTGTACCCCCATAGTGCCTTTTATAGGCAAGGCTGAAAAGACAAACCCACCACCATAAATAGCACAAGTAACAAAAAACTGAGAGTAATGCTACTGAATGCCAGAAGTCTAAACTTCAAAATGCACACACTAGAGGCACTCCTCAGTATGGAGAAAAATCAATATATGTGCAGTAACAGAAACCTGGTTTAAGGCAAAGAGAGCACCCCAGCACTACCAGGCTACAACTCATACCATACATTTCAGTCACAGAACCCAGACCGAAATACAAAATGTGGGGGCGTATCCATATTCATCAAGGATACTCACACCTCCGGGTTAGTGGCACAGCATGATGCTTCAGAGATCATCCAAGTGCAACTAACAACAGGCAGAACTGCAATTCAAATTGTAGCTTGCTACAGATCACCCACCATGTCCCAGGACCCCCATTCCGCATTTCTGGAAAAACACTGGGAAATATAAAGGTCCTACCAAACACCCTAATATTGAATGAATTAAATTACCCAAACATTAACTGGGAGAACTACTCAAGTACTAACTCCCTTGCCCAACATTTCCTAGAATTTATAAACTCAAATGCCCTGGATCAACTTGTCAACACTCCCACCAGAGGTGACAACATATTGGACCTGGTCATCACCAACATGGGCGACCGGTGTTCCACACCGGAGGTCTACCCCTAACTGGTTAGATCTGACCATAAACAAATCACTTTGGATATCCACATTCCGCCCCCACCCCCGGACAAGGAAACCACAGTGAAAAACTTTTAAAAGCAAACTTCACGTTACTTAAGACCGAGGTGGAAAGTTTCAAAGTCTCCATGCTAAAGGATAATGCTGTGAGACAGTTACCAAGGCTATAGACGAGGGAAAGGTGGTACACACAGCCTACCTAGACCTCGCAAAGGCCTTTGACACCATTCCCCATTCTGGTATTATCGACAAGCTCACCAGCCTGAACATAAACCGCTATGTCACAAGATGGGTTGCCAACTGGCTCAGGGACAGAACCCACATGGTGAGAGTTGCAGGAGCTAGGTCTGACTCTAAACCGGTTACAAGTGGTGTTCCCCAGGGCTCAGTCCTAGGACCCCTCCTGTTCGGCATATACTTCTCAGAGGTACAGGCAAGCACAGGAGGACTATGGCTGACCAAGTTCACAGACGACTGCAAACTAGGGCTATAATTGACTCTCCAACTGACACAGACATCCTCCAAAAGGATCTCACTGAGACAGATAGCTGGTGTCAAAATCATGGCCTCGAGCTAAATGCCAAAAAGTGCATAGTCATCCCCTTTAGAAAAAACAAAGTACCCACAAACTACCACATAGGCGGCAGTCCCCTAAATATGAAAGACGTAATAAGGGATCTGGGGACCTAAGTAGATAGTAATCTCTCCTTTGATAATCACATTGCCAAAGTGGTTAGAAAATCCTTCTATGTGACCCAAAAGGGTTCGCATCCAGATCAAAAGAGGTCATTGTGTCCCTCTACTCATCACTCATCAGACCCATCATAGAGTACAATGCCCCATTTGGGATGTACCTTACAAGTCACCTGCAACAGCTGGAAAGATCACAGAAGTACCTCACCAAGAGGATCACTGGCCTCAAACAGATGTCCTATGCAATTTGACTGAAGAAACTCCAGCTGTACTCGGTTGCATACCGCCTACTCAGAGGTGATCTCTGCCTGACATACAAGGCCATGTCCAACCCAGAATTGATGGACATGCTCCACCTAAAGAAAACCATATCCCCTCGAGCCACGCTCTCTAAGGATCTAAACTTCACTACAACAATAAATAGGATGTGCTGGAGGGATAGATTCCTGTCCCAGAGACTTCCCATGCTTTGGAACAAGATTCCAATCTACAAGGCAGAGCTCC
This sequence comes from Protopterus annectens, assembly GCF_019279795.1. NCBI lineage: Eukaryota > Metazoa > Chordata > Ceratodontiformes > Protopteridae > Protopterus > Protopterus annectens. The sequence goes on from NC_056746.1 coordinate 1,482,576,086, forward strand.
TCACTAACACTCTTCAAGAGAAACCTTGAGGAGTGGATGGGAAACAGAAAGTTTACCCTGGGGATCACTTCAGTGGTTCTGCTGGACAGAGGCACAAAGAACTAAGGGGGTGGTGAAAGCCATCACATTCTGGCTAGGCTTATAAATGCCTTTGGGCAGATAGCCTAGTACCTACTTATGAACCTATGAATAAATAATGACTGAAGGAGGATATTTCATACTAGAGAGGCATAGAAAATAAACAAGGTATGGGGGAGTGACATACAAAGTATGTAGAAAATGAATGAGGGATAAAGCAGAAAACATGGTGGATACTGTACCAAGCCTGAGGCCAACATATGCAGATATTAGTTGATATCTTATATGGACTGTGCCTGTGAAGGCTGGGGTTGCCTGTTGCTTGACTCAGACAACCATGTAGGGAGGTGCTCCCAGACTGTGAGTTGGGTGTCCAGCTGATAGAGCTCCTGTGATGTCACCGGCTTATGCGACTGATGCAGGGACACTACACAAGACTTCTTTTGGTCCATATAAGAATAGGAGTCTCTGCTTTCGTCCTGCCACATAGGCCACCAGTGAACCTTTCAGGACTCCTTCAGAATGCAGTCCTCCATTACCCTGCTGAGAAAAAGACTTGGTGCTTACTAGTAGCCCACTGCTAGAGTTGGCAGCCAAGGCAAGCTGAAGTGACTGACCCTGCTCCTCTACTACCATTACAACTGCACCTGCAGAAGGAATGGGAATCAGAAAATGAAGTCATTAGTCTACATGTAGAACTACAGTAGTAGTGGAAAGCATAACTGTAATTGTCAAGAAACTAAGAGTTAATGTCACTCTGGGAACACAGGCAGTTTTATTCAACAGTTCAGTGCTTCTGTTTAGGTAAAGAACTTTTTCAGGACTGAGATCGATTTGCAAATGCACACATATTTATATCTCTAAATAGTCATGTGACATTCACAATAATTGAAATTGAAAGGCAACCAATAAAATATAATTTACTTGATAGTGAAATATAAGAAGTAATCTTCTTCTTTTGGCTTTTCCCAGTTAGGGGTCGTCACAGCGGATCACCTGTCCGCTCATGATTGGCAGTGGAGTTTTATGGTGTCGAGTTGCCAGCCCAGCACCAAACCATCCACAGAAGGTACACACTCACACATAGGAACAATTTACAGTGTCCAGTCTACCTACAGCATGTCTTTGGGAGGAAACCAGAGCACCCAGAGGAAACCCACACCACCACAGGGAGCATGTCTTTGGGAGGAAACCCACACCACCACAGGGAGGACATGCAGACGCCACACAGAAGGCACCCCAGCTGAGGAGTGAACAAGAAAACCTCCTGCTGTGAGGTGACAACGCTAACCACTGCACCACCATAGCCACCCGAAATATACAAAGTAATAAAGGTGTTAAACTATCAAAATAATAATAATAATAATAATAACAATAATAAAAACAATAACAATAATAATAATAATAATAATAATAACAATAACAATAACAATAATAATAATAATAATAATAATAATAAAAACACCTTTTAGAAAGATCTAAATGGCATTATGCTGCAGCTAAAAATCTCTGCAGTGACCACAAAACATTGTTAAAAATGTTGATGTGCATGCTGTTTTCTTCTTTACTTTTATAATTGTCAGAGATATATAGATTTCTTTTATTACTTTTATTTCAACTTTTACAATTGTCTAAACAAAATAAAGCATCGTTGCATTGAAAACAGGCATAACATGTCAGTGAGTAAACATCTCCCTTGAAAGTCACATTTAGTGAAAATGCATCAGGCAACACATTAAACTACAAGAAACGGGCTGGGTTTCACAATCAAACAACATATAGTGAAGCCTAATTCATGGCTATGTGAAGGGTGCAGGAATTCAAAAGACAAATGTATATCAGCTTGAGACCCACTGGCCAGAAGTGTTCCTTTTCAGGAGAAGCCCAGAAGTACTGTCTGGTAACTTGTTCAGAAAAGCACAGAAGGCAAATAATGGCTGAGGGAATCAAACCGTGTACTACAGAGAGCAGCTCTTTTCATACCTCTCAACCTCTTAGTGCAAGAAATCTGGACAAAGCCATAAAAATGAGGGGATAAGGGCTCAAAAATAGGGACATTTTTTAAATATTGTTGTTACAAACTTAGAAAGTTAAATAGAATAGGAGGTTTTGCATTCGCATTCATTTTCTGAAGGGTAGGAAATCTAAAACTCAAATACCTTTCATTATTTTCTGACTTCAGTCTTCAATTATTTGCCAATGTTTTGCCAGAAATCCACAATTTGATGAGAAACAGACCAGAAATATGAAGAACAAAATCTGGACATTCTGCAAAAATTTGGACAGTTGAGAGATATGACTCCTTTACAGCTCATAATCTTACTCATTTACATCTACTGGTAGACAAACTGCTGTAACCTGAACACATTGCATTTCACACCTGCATGTCTATAAAAAAACTAGCTAAATTAAAGATGCATTCATACTTAAAATATTGACTTTAAACCTCATAGACTTCATGTTATCAAATCTATTCATAGCAAAATAATAAACTCAGTGACAACATTCAACACAACAAGGACACCAAGGATCATGCCCCAAAAAAATGGTTCATATGATGATGCTCCCATTTACTGCAATTTCCTTTGTTTACACCATAACAGCTCTGGTTCATAGGTAGTCACTAGGTCCAGGGAACCAATGAGGAGCCTAGCCCAAATTTTCAGCTGTGCCAAAGCACTGTATGGTTAAGTGACTTGCGCAAGTTCACTCAGTAGGCAAGTGAGAGCTGAGAAAATCCCTATACCACATAAACTATAGCTCACAGTCTTAACTCTTTGCACAAATTGCCAGACTGAATTAAAAGAAGAGTGGAAGGATACAAACCTCACACTCTTGATGCAAGAAAGAGCAGAATCAGCCCGTTACTATACGTTACAAGGGTAACAGTGGGATGCAGAAGCCTTGTATTTATAAAGACACAAAGAGATGTGGCCATCAATTACAGCTTGCTCAAAGTCACACAATAGGCAAAGGAAGGTAGAAGGGTTCAAACTCTGTACTTTGGCTACACGAAATAATTCATTAACATCTCACAGTCTGAACTTTCAGAAAAGTCTAATTCACTTAAAAAATTAACAGAACAATAAGTTTTGGTGCAACATGCATTTTCTGAATAACAAATCTATGAAACTTTATACCATCTGACTGTAATCCTCTGAGATTTATCAGAAAATCCAGTGGTTAATGATGGTGATAAAGCCTACTCAACTTACTGGATGTCTTTGAGAAGTCATCCAAGCAATGGAGGAGGGCAAAACAGTGTATATTGCCTAACTTGCCCTGGCCAAAACGTTTGACACCATACCTCACTTTGGCATTGTAGAAACACTCACAAAATTAGGTATAAACCCTATGTCATCCCCTGAATAGCTAGCTGGCACAAGGTTAGAATCCAAGAAGTTAGGATAATAGTGTCTACCTCTACAAAAAGGCCAATCACTTGTGAAGTTCCTCAAGACTCAGTGCTGGGACTGCTAGCATTTGGCAACTACTTCTCTAAAGTCAAAGCCAACATCGAGGGTCTCTGGATGACCAAACTTGCAGGCAATTGCAAACTAGGTGCAATCATATAACTCCCCCAAAGACACAAATATCCCCCAAGAAGGCCTGATGTAGACATATAATGGGTGCCAGAGCCACTGTCTAAAACTCATTGCTAGAAATGTATAATAGTTTCCTTTGAGAAGATTGTTACACCTGAAAACTTCTGCATTGATAATACAGCAAAAACAGGAAACCCTAAAGGCAAGGATTTGGGAACACATGCAGACAGTAACCTGCTTTAGGCCATCATAAGTCTATGGTAGTAAGGAAATCTTTCTGTGATGCACAACTTATAAGCAAGGGCAAGGACATATAAGTCCAAGGATGTCATTGCTATACTGCACTTGGCTCACATCAGACCAACCATTGTGTCTAATGTCCTTTTAGCATGTACCTGACCAGACATATGCAACAAGGGAGAAAGAAAATTCAATCCAGGGAACACGTCAGTCACCCTGCTAGACAGGGGTCCAGGAAGTAAATAGTGTGGGATGAAATAGCCAGGGAATTGTTATGTCTAGGCTTGTATAGGCCCTAGGGCCAATAGTCTAGTACCAACCTATGAACCTATGAACTGGAGCATGTACCTGACCAGACATATGCAACAACTGGAGCATCTACAGATATTCTCACAAAAAGAATATAAGGTGTAAACAACATGTCCCACATAAACCACCACAATGCCCTGTCACTGTAATCAGTCTCCTACAAACTGCTGAGAAGTGTCTGTGCCTAGCCTAGAAAGCATCATCTGATCCAAATCTGATGGACCTGTTACACATCCACAAAGCAAATAGCGTCAAAATTACCTGATCCATGGGCATACACTTTGTCTGCAACATAAACAGGAAATTTTGAAGGGACAGGTATGTACTTCAGAGACTAATCCTTCCTAGGAATAGTCTGCCAATCCATGTGAAAATGAGGATTTTCCCTAATCCAATTCAAGAGTCACATGGACCAGTGAATGGGAAATAAGAAATTTACCCCAGGTCTGACACCTATTTCTCTACTACACAGAGGCAGCATGTAAATACTTGACTGCCCATGTCTAGGCCTATATGTATACCCCTTAAAATAACCCTAGGGTAACAGAACTTGTCAGATACACTTGGGAAGAATGGCTAGGCTTAAAAAGGCCCCCATGGGGTTGTTAGCCTAGTAAGCATCTGTGAACCTATGAACCTATAGTATTGCAGTTGGCAGACAGTTAAGGCTCCAAGATTTTAATGATCTGCTTTGTATAGTTAAAGTAATGTTTTTCACTCATTCAGCCTCACAGTGACTCTGAGCAAGTCACATAATCAAATAGTGCTCTTGAGCTCCCCCATGAGGTAACATGGGTATTTGCTGAGAAGTAACAGGATTTATGAAGTGAAACTGTAGTGATGACTTTGTATGTGATCCCGTGCAGGGCCAGTAGAGGGGATCACACATACACATATATACCCTCACGTACACACACTCACACACTCATACACACACACACATATGCAAACATATCTGTAAAACATAGTTCACCACAGTAATTGACTGCAGGAAGGTTGGGATTAGACCTTCCTGTACCTTACTCCACGAGAAAGACATACCACTACAGGCACAAATGAATTAAAGTTAACACAAAATTGTTTAATCAAAATTATTTTGATGGCTAGCCATGGGCCACCTTGAAGCTGTGGGCCCTGACAGGCCAACTGTTTTGCCAGTATTTAATCCAACATAGCTCTCCTCCTCACCTGTATATTAATGCTTTAAACATTGGCTATGAATTGAAATTGATGACAGTAGCCACTTTTGTATTTTCCAGCCTTTTTCCCAATAATGTTTCCTTGCTTTTCTTTCCTCCAACTTATCTTTGATATTACTTGCTCTTTTGTATACAAAAACAGTTTCTCACCTATTCTATTTCCTAAGTCATAAAACAAGGGAAAAAAAACTTCCAATTGGTACTTAAAATATTCTTAGTTGCCCATATCTTGGTTGTAATTCAGGATCATGACTTTTTCAAAGATTTTATCAGCAAAATATCCTGAGTACTTACCATTTTCATTCATTTCTGCATGGTGGAATAATTGTTAAAAGCTTGTGCCCCACCCATGATATTATTATTATTATTATTATTATTATTATTATTATTAATTTGACTGTTTACATTTAACAACTTATTTTACTTCTTATAATTCACTGCCAAGTATGTTAAATTGTTTTATCTGGTGCCTTTGAATTTCATTTACCATGAATGTGATGACTATTTAAATATATAAGCAAGTATGTGTGTGTGTGTGTGTGTGTGTGTGTGTGTGTGTGTGTGTGTGTGTGTGTGTGTGTGTGTGTGCACCTGTGCACGCATGAGCGCGCATGCATTCACAGGTGCAAGTTGTACTTAGTCCTGTAGAAGTCCTTTAAATAGAAGAAAGTGCTAAATTGTTGAATAAAATTTAAATTTGTTTCTACTGAGTCCTGCTTGTGGTCATAGTGTAACTTTGTTTCTTTGGCTTTTGACTTTTGCTAAATGTGGTATTAAAATCATATAGTACAGTAATGCACATGGCATATGCACACCGCTGCAGAAGGAAGTGGTATTTTTGCCTACTGTGGAATCCTTCCACATCCTTCCTTCACTCCTGTGTCGGTTCGCCCATAAGCTCTTCTTCCCAGTTTCTAATCAGGTCATGGTGACATCACTGAATTTCAATATAGTCATGCCTGCTTGCACTGCTCATCAGAGTGGGTAATGTGAATGACATCATTGTCCTGGTAAGCCTGTGGCAAGTATCAACCATCTACATAGTGCCATCATATTGGACCAGTAGGCACTCCTGAAAGTCCCAAAGGAAAAATGACAAGAAAGGTTTGATCTCCCTTAGGCATCACAAAGGACCCTGCTGTTCTCACTGCTAAAAGCTACCATGGTCACTCAAACAGGTCCATTTGAGGAATAAAACAGCAATGCTGTACATATGCATGGATGTTTATGCATCACATAATGCAAATTCAGAGCCAGCTGTGATAAATTTTCACATTAGTAAAACTACTGCATTATGTACTGTACCTTGCATGATAAAAAAGTGGCAACAGAATATCGTGAGAGATCACACTAATATGAGCAGCCATGTAATCAGGATTTAACTACATTCAGACACTGAAGTTTGAAATCAGAGATTTAAGCATGCTAACAGACAAATCACCAGGTAATGTAACCCTGGACTGTCCTGATAAGTCATAGTGTGTGGCAGCAATAGAGACATGGGATATTTGATATATGCTGGTGTGGTAATAAAACACAATGCCCTCACACAGTCACATCAGGTTGTGGATGGGATCACAAAGCTGGTAAAGTGCCTAGTGGACTGGACATACCACATAGGGCATGAATAGGCCCTGTATGTTGGTGATGCAGGACAATGCATTTTGTATGGGTCAGGTGTCAGCTACTACCACACTTGGTGTTGAGAATGGGTTTTGTACCTGTTTACATTTGCAACTGTTGCATAGATGTCCCTGTGGAAAGGCACTCTGCAAGAAACATTTGTACAAATCTGACATTTGCTAGGTTTGATATTCATGGAAACTGCTTGGATGGTATACAGATATAATACAGATTATACCTTGTGCATTGCAAACCATCCAACAACCGAGGGAGTGGGAAGCACTAAATATTGAGATGTCTGACATCCTATGGACCAGCTGGGTGATCGATGGGAGTGTGTGTGCACTCAGTGGCTACAAGCACTTCAGGCAAATGTGGTAATAACACCCACAGACTGGTGGTTCTCTGTTCTTCAGTCCTTGGAAACCACATATGCTGCTTCACATGCTGCAACATAATACGGAAGAACAGGTACAGGATACAGCTTACTTATGTCTATGAAACTGCTAACATGCCCTTTATAGGCCCTCAAAGATAATTTTAGCTTAGATGGTTAAAACTACACATATCTTAGTACCGAGTAGGATGGGATGTGCATACACCTCCTTGATTCTGCATGTGAACAACATAATTTGACAAGTTCCTATATGCTATCTCTATCTACATATCAATCTTCCATGATCTGCAGAACAGAAATATGGCGGTACATCAGACATTGACAGTATCATCTGCATTATATGCATACATAATACAAATATTTCCTACTTTGTAATGTTACTATTAATCCAAATGGTAGTCTGACCAAGAACAAGGCTATTTAGGAGTGGCCTGCACAGTGTCACCAAATACATATGCCAGTACTGTAAGAGCCTAAATATCTCTAAACAAACCGCCACAATTAAAATGTTTAAATATATTTACTAATAAATAATAAAAGAATAAGACAATACTCAGTAAGTAATCAATTACATCAGAGTTCAAAATCATGGCAAATATTTAAAACAACATTGCAGGGCAGTTTCAAATAAATAAAGAAAACATCTAAGCTCTACTTTACTATATTCCTGTCTGAATCTAAAATAGTTGCTATGCCCTAAAAACTTACTTACAACAAGGCAAGTACAAAGATGATGATTGGATGTTCTTGCTAGGTCAAAGACAAAATAACAAAATGTCCAGTCTCTCTTTGAGAGAGTTCTTAAATTAGTATCAAATATTACTAATGGGTTAGCTTGGATGACATCATTTTTTGTCTCCTGACTTTAGTTCCCAAGCAGCATTCAGCATCTCTGTTAAAATACATAGCCTTCAGATGCTTGCAACAGCTAGGAGACATAAAACAATAAAACACTTACAAAACAATGCAGAAGGCACCCTAGTTCTAGACATCCTGTTTCCTTTCTGCATTGAAATTAACTTTTATGATGCAATAATAAAACAATTTAATTTCAACTATTTTCTCTGAATTTCTTTCAAGTTAACATCCTGTGTCCTAGTTTCCATTAAACATATACATCTAAACAGTCACAATAGTGGAGGTACATTCCTGTTCTATTCCAATAGGGCATGCTGTGGTTACATTTTAGCTCAGTACTTTACACACACTTCTGTATAAATCATATCAATATTCACAAATGGCATAGAATTATTTACAAAGTTCCCAATAGCTGGGCTGGCAGTGTGACAACCTGAATAAGATCTCCTCTTAATATCTAAAAGAGACACTGTACAAGTTCATATATTTTAGTCTTTTATAATAATAAGTAAGAGGAAGCGAGGATGCCCAGCAAAGAAGTGGTTGGATTGTGTGAAACAAGTCATGCAGCAGTCAGGTATGAGTGTTGAAGAAGGCAGGAGTGCAGCACTGAATCGAGAGAGTTGGCGACAGTTAACAAGATACCCCGACCTCATGTAGAAAAAATGGGAAAGGCAGGCTGATGATAATAATAATAGTGATAATAACTTACATTTTCACACCCCTGGATATCCTTGATATATTTTCAATGTACTCTTTCCAATTTACTCATGCATTGTTTTCTTATATGGTTTCCATACTGTTATTCCATACTCAAGTTTGGATCTAATGTTATTGACAAACAATGACTTCATCATTTCTGATTTCCTAGACTTTATTAATCTTTCTATACACCCTATAGTTCTATAACTATCATTAACCAATTGGTTGATACAATCAGAAAAAAACTCAAAGCTAGATCAACCCATATATCCAGGTACTTAAATGAATCTACAGTTTCAGTCACGGTGTACTGTATTTAATATTCACCTTTTAATTTATGATCTTCATCACCATTTGTCTTATTAATACCTCTGTTTCCATTGCTTATCACATTTGGAAGCATGCAATTCTCATCCAGCTGGCTTTGTACAGCCACAGCTTGAGCCTTGTTGTCAGCATCTGCCTTTGTCATCTTTTTTCTTGCAGTAATGTTCTTCAATCCTTCCATGTTCAGTTTTGATTTCTTCCTTTTCACCTTCACCTTGTCTCTGTTTTCTGCCTGCTATTTTGGAAAAAATGCTGCCTTTTTCTGTAGACTGAAGTTTTTCTGGTAGAAAAATGTTATCATTGCCTGTAATCTGTGGGTTATATAATAAAGTAGTGTTCTTTTTAGAATGTATTCTCTTTACTTTGCAGACATTTATTAGTTTCTTTTTCTTCCTTGGTATTTGTTGTGAACTTTCTTTCTTTCTTTTTTTTATTTCCTTCTAAACACTTTGAATCCTCCGACTGCTGAATATGTGTATCCAGAATTCCAAAGTTGTCAGGGGCATCATCATGTTTCATAAGGGTTGAGAGATCTTTACAAACAATAGACACATCCTTTCCTAAATGTGTTCTGTTTGCTTTGTCTAACATTATTTATCTCACCAGTCCAGTCATTAATATACATAGCAACAGTTTTCCAAGCCATATTCATTGCACAAGTATAATCATCATCAGTAAGTCCAGATTTACTACTAATCATAGTAAGCAAATCATCCAACTTTTGATATAAGGAATAAAGTTCACCATGTTATCAGGTGTTACCTTTAAATATACATAGCAATTATTGCACTGTACAGGATATATGTCCTTTAGCAAATCATTAATAAATAGCATATTCATTTAAGGAATTTATATTTAGCTTCAAATTAATAAAAAATTATAAAGGAAAAGAATAATCAAAATCACTTACCGTATTATTCAAAGAGAGCTTACACTGACTTCTTTGAAAAAAACTCACAAACAGTACACAAATAAATGTTAAAGTAAGTACAGTAAAGTTGTTGCTCTGATCGTACAAGTTCTTAAAGTCAGAAAAAAGTTGGAATTTCTTTATGTTCAAAGCTGCACCTCTTTTTAACAGTAAAGAACAATAAATCGCATACCAGGACAGATTGTTTAGATAAGTTCTGGATTGTCCTCTCTGTAGTCAGTATGACTTTATAGTTGACTAGGTTCCTTAGGATGCCACAAGTTTGCTCATCTAAAACCTATCCTTTTCTAACACCAAGCAGTTAAAATTAAAGGAAAAGCAATATATATCAAAGTAAATCTTCTTGTCTACAAGCTATCCCCTCCTTCTTATAAACAGTGGAAAACAGAAAACAGTGAAACAAAGAAAATATAAATTCAAATAAAACTTCAGTTACTAGGCAACTCCACAGTAAATCACAAACCAAGACAGGATTGTTTAGATAAGCATTGGTGCAAAGGATGTTAGTTTGACATGTTGTCGGCATTGGCTCTGACTTTGGATACAAACAAGTTGCCCTGCTATGGCTGTTACTATAACATACATTCTTGTATCCAGTACACTTATCTGCTTTGCTCATTTCTGAGTCACCTCACCATCTTTGATGACATTGTTTGGTTACTCATTGTCCCTCACTGGTACCTGGTACTTCTTGCAGTCATTTACATGCCTTGCATGCTAATCCATTCACTCACACACCCCAATACTTCCATGCTGCTTATATCTCTGAATTGTCTTCTCCATGCTCACCACCACTTTTCACATTATTTTGGGCAAGCAATGTTCTGTTTGACACTTATGTTTGCTAACATCACTCCAAGCATATTTCTTTATTTGTTAATTTGGTTGCCTGCTTACTTGTTTATTTTATTTATATGTTTTATTTGCTTACTTGCTTTCTCAGTTATGTTCTTTATTTTGAGAAGTAGGTCTACTGGCTCACTTATTCTATTTTTTTCAGTCACAACTTAAATGTACGCCAATATGAAGCCAAGCTTGAACACTAATAATAGGTAGCATTTATTTGCAATGTTGTATGCATTCAGTCATACATTTCTGTAAGTATGATGTTTGAAATGTGTCCAGAGTTACAATAAGTAATTAACACACCAGTGTATCATCTCTGAAGTAGAATTCAGTAAAAAATAGAAAATAAAGTAATAAAATATGAATTAATTTAATAGGATGAACAGATGCCTAAATTGTCAGGCCATGACCAAGTATGTGTGCATATTCAGGCTATTCTGTAGAATGTCTGCAATCTACTAGTGAATTCAGACATGATTTGTTGAAGTGTTAAGTGATGTAAATGTAGGGAGTATTGTGCCAGAGGCCCATAAGGAATTCTAGACATTTAGTATGTTATCTGTAAATATCTTGCTGCTACTTTTTAAGGTTATGCTGTTGCACAATTTATACTTGTGACTAAGAGAAGATTGACATTAATGATCTAATGAAGGGCCATAGCATGTCCAGCAGTGGTTGAACCAAAAGTTACAACAGAGTAGGCTACAGATAATTTTGCAGGAAGTAAACAAGACTACATTGACAAAAAAATTCTACTTTGAGAGTGCCAGAACTCTTTTCTCTACAATGAGACTATATCCTGCTGCAGATTTTGTGTATAATAATCCAAAGCACAGACATGTTAAATTCTGAGTTATACAGCAGGCATGGGGAATTGTCCTCATGTGGTATGAACATTTTTTTATTTAGTGCAAGCCAGGTTTCTGCTCTTAGCAATACACAGATTCTGTAGCACTTAGCATAACTGCCTGTTTGCTCCGAATTCTGTAAATTTTTGAGGAGAATGAGAAACTGGGTCAAGGAAATCAAATTACTATTTATAGAAAACAAATGTTTCCAAGTAGGAACTATTAATAGACATTAAAGATTAATTCAAAGTTTGTTTGTGTCTTCAACTACTGATTGGTAGTTGATTTTTACATGAAGTAACATTCCTTAATTCAGAAAATCTTACGGTGAGAGCAAAGCCTTAACGCTGCCCTTTTCCCCACTTATGATAATCTTTTGAGATTTTTAGCCTGCCTATCACTGATGTTTCCTACTGATGTAGGGGTCAGTATAGAATGCAGTCCCATAATAAAAACTTAACTGAGAAAACAGTTACTGTAGCAGTCTGAAAAGTTCCAGTTTATATGGTTTAACACATGGAGAGGTAGTAGAATGCAACAGATGTCCAAAACATGCATATTGTAGAGTTGATGTTACCTTAGAATTAACAGGCGTATATACTTCAACATAAAAATAAAGAAAATGAAAATCTGGCATGAGAAATATGCTAGTTCCCCAATTCATAGATACAGATGCACTTGATATAATATACCTGACTGTAGATGTAGGTGTGAACAAATCTATACAATTAAAGTTGCATGTTTTGTTCATTTGCAAACTAAATGTTGTGACTTATTTTGCTGACACTTTGATTAAAAAAATTAGATGTTTCAGACAGTTTACCTTTGAAAGCTTGAAATGCACATTGTCGAAAGGCAGTTGTGCAGAAGTATGTTTTCAGGTTTTCGGATAACCAAAAAAAAATGCATTGAATGTGCAATGAGCGAATGCACATTGACATTCGCTCATTGCAGATTTGGCATTTTGGGTGCAGAGTGCACTATAGTGGGGATCGGGAAGTGGACCCTTTCCCCACTGTAGTGCGACCTCGGAGTTAGAATAATAAAGTAGGGGATGTGTGCAGTCCCCCTGCATTATGATATGTATTTGAAATTCTAGTTTGAAAATCAGCTAATCTGATTTTTGATTTTCTGATTTTCGAACTTTGCTGCAGTTCTGAATGACGGTTTTCGTCATTTCGGTTCGCACAAAGGGCTGTTCTGCAGGTTGATTTTCAACCTTTCAAAGGTAAACTGTTTAGACACATAGTTCTGCAAAGAAAAAGGCTATGGGTTGGGAGGGTGGCCTAATGATTAAGGTGTTTGCTTTGCAAACACAAGGTGCAGGGTTTGAGTCTCACAAGGGATAACTGGCTAAGCTTAAAATGGCTTGCAAGGGCAATTAACTTAGTACTAACCTATGAATAAGTAAGACTATAGAGCCACTAAGATACTCAGCTTTGTGCCATTCATGTCACAAAACTACATATACATATCCCATGTTCTGGGTGGCAAACTCAGTAAATGTCAGAATCACATCTTTGTTGTTCTGGTATCAGTAGAAGTCATGTGAAACTAGCTGCGGTGTGCAGTGTCCTCTAAATAGAACATAAATATATATACAGTCTGTGCACTTGGTCAGGATTAGCCTCTTGGTGGTGCAAAAATCAGCTCTACATGATTTGGTCACACTGACTAATGTTGCAAAAAGGGACATGTGTATTTCATATGTTCATAGGTAGATACTAGGCTATCTGCCTGAAGGCATTTATAAGCCTAGCCAGAATGTGTTGGCTTTCGCTGCCCCCTTAGATTAGTTCCCTGTGCCTCTGTCCAGCAGAGCCACTGAAGTGATCTCCGGGATAAACTTTCTGTTTCCCATCCACTTGTCAAGGTTTCTCTTGAAGAGTGTTAGTGAGGAGCTCTGCCTAATGTAGATTGGAATCTGGTTGCAAAGCATGGGAAGTCTCTGTGACAGGAATCTATCCCTCCAGCATGTCCTATTTATTGTTGTGGTGAGGTTTAGATCCCTAGAGCGTATGGCTCTAGGGGATAAGCTTTTCTTTAGGTAGAGCATGTTGATCAGTTCTGGGTTGGACATGGCCATGTATGTCAGGCAGAGATCACCTCTGAGTAGGTGGTATGCAACCGTGTACAGCTGGAGTTTCTTCAGTCGAGCTGCATAGGGCATCTGTTTGAGGCCAGTGATTCTCTTGGTGAGGTAATTCTGTGGTCTTTCCAGCTGTTGCAGGTGTCTTGTAAGATACATCCCAAATGGGGCATTGTACTCGATGATGGGTCTGATGAGAGATGAGTAGAGGGGCATAATGACCTCTTTTGATCTGGATGCAAACCCTTTTGTGATAAGGTGTGCCACGTAGAAGGATTTTCTAACCACTTTGGCAATGTGATTATCAAAGGAGAGTTTACTATCTACTTGGGTCCCCAGATCCCTTATTATGTCTTCCGCATTTAGGGGACTACCACCTATGTGGTAGTTTGTGAGTACTTTGTTTTTTCCAAAGGGGATGACTATGGACTTTTTGGTATTTAGCTTGAGGCCATGATTTTGACACCAGGTTTCCATCTCAGTGAGACCCTTTTGGAGGATGTCTGTGTCAGCCAGAGAGTCAATTATAGCCCCTAATTTGCAGTTGTCTGTGAACTTGGTCAGCCATAGTCCTCCTGTGCTTGCCTGTACCTCTGAGAAGTATATGCTGAACAGGAGGGGTCCTAGGAATGAGTTCTGGGGAATGCCACTTGTAACTGGTTTAGAGTCAGACCTAGCTCCTGCAACTCTTACCATGTGGGTTTTGTCCGTGAGCCAGTTGGCAACCCATCTTGTGACGCAGGGGTTTATGTTCAGGTGGTGAGCTTGTCTATAATACCAAAATGGGGAATGGTGTCAAAGGCCTTTGCAAGGTCTAGGTAGGCTGTGTGTACCACCTTTCCCTCGTCTATAGCCTTGGTATCTGTCTCAAAGAAGTCCATCAGGTTTAGGAGGCATGATCTGCCCTTAACAAAGCCGAACTGGGTAGGGTCCAGTGATTGGAGGTTCCCAATGTCTCTGTTAATGAGTTCCATGATGATGCGCTCCATACCCTTGCAGACCAAGCTAGTCAGGCTTATAGGGTGATAGTTCCCGGGGTCTGTTGTGGCTCCACCTTTGTGGAGCGGAATAACCGTTGCTGTGCGCCATTCTATGGGTACGTAACCTGTGGAGAGGCTGAGTTTGAACAGTGTGTTTAGGTGAGGGGTTAGTTCGTCTTTGAGCTCATGTAGAATGCAGCTTGGGACTCCGTCCATTCCCATTGATGCTGTGATTTTGGCTTTGAGGAGGGCTGTTTTTACCTGAGTGTCTATGATTTCAGGAGCTCTACATTCTTCTTGTATGGTTATGGGCCCTTTTGGGGGTGAGAGGGGGGTGAAGTTTGCACTGAACCTGTCTGCCAGGATGGTGACAATATCGGCCGGTTCAGTGTATTTTGTACCATTCTGCACTAACTCCGAGCAGATCTGAGCATTGCCACTTAGATTCTTGACATAGCTAAAGAATGCCTTGTGGTTATCTTTGAAGTCCTTGGCAATTTCTCTTTGGAAACTTGCCTTGGATGATTTTATGAGGGATCGTAGTTTCTTGCTGATACTGATCAGGGATGTCTTCCCTTCTTGGGATTTTACTCTTTTCTGTACTAGTTTCCTCCTTCTATTGTATAGCTTGTTTATGGCAGGAGTCCACCAGACTGGTTTCCTTTTCTTGGAGGAGTGGGTCTTGGTTTTTCTTGGGATAGCACGAGCCATGCATTCTTGTAGGTGCCCGTAGAATGCATTAGTAAAGGATTTTGCAGCTTGGACAATGTTATCCTTTAGCATGGGGCCTTTGAAACTTTCCACCTTGGTCTTAAGTAACGTGAAGTTTGCTTTTAGAAAGTTTTTCATGGTGGTTTCCTTGTCCGAGGGTGGGGGCAGAATGTGGATATCCAAAGTGATTTGTTTAAGGTCAGATCTAACCAGTGAGGGGTTGACCTCCAGTGTGGAGCACCGGTCTCCCATGTTGGTGATGACCAGGTCCAATATGTTGTCACCTCTGGTGGGAGTGTTGACCAGTTGATTCAGGGCGTTTGAGTTTATAAATTCTAGGAAATGTTGGGCAAGGGAGTTAGTACTTGAGTAGTTCTCCCAATTAATGTTTGGGTAATTGAAATCATCCAATATTAGGGTGTTTGGTAGGACCTTTATATTTCCCAGTGTTTCTAGAAATGTGGAATGGGGTCCTGGGACATGGTGGGTGATCTGGTTTACTATTAAAATAAAATAGTAATGAAACAATCTAGGAATGGTTTTAACATGGGTCGAGGTAGGTGTTCAGTATTATTCAGAACTACAAACATCTCCCCTACCTCGACCCATGTTTTTTGTCATCGACATTACTATTTTCGAACTTCCATGTTCGACTATAGTACAGTCGATGTAGTGCCATTCGACATTTCAATAGTAAACCGGGTGATCTGTAGCAAGCTACAATTTGAATTGCAGTTTTGCCCATTGTTATTTGCATGTGGATGATCTCTGAAGCATCATGCTGTGCCACTAACCTGGAGGTCTGGGTATCCCTGATGAATATGGATACGCCCACGCGTTTTGTATTTAGGTCTGGGTTCTGTGGCCGAAATGTATGGTATGAGTTGTAGCCTGGTAGTGCTGGGGTGCTCTCTGGAGCCTTAAACCAGGTTTCTGTTACTGCACATATATAGATTTTCTCCATACTGAGGAGTGCCTCGAGTGCGTACATTTTGAGGTTTAGACTTCTGGCATTGAGTAGCATCACCCTCAGTTTTTTGTTACTTGTGCTATTTATGGCGGTGGGTTTGTGTTTTGAGCCTTGCCTAAAAAAGGCACTATGGGGGTGGCAAGAGCGTTGGCCAGTATTCGAAAGCCCAAGGGTGACAGGTGCAAGCTGTCTCTAGCAAAGCAGCGTGGCTTGTTGAGCATGTCATCCCAGGTAGACAGACACTGGATCCCCTTTGAATGACACCAGAAGCTTAGCCAATTGTTGAAATTGATAATTTTTTTCTTTATACTGTGATATCATTCTTGGTGAGGGCAGGATGCTACTCAGGGTCAGGGTCATACCGGACTGGGCTACAAGATCAGAGAGCTTTTCCATGTCGCTTTTCATGCAGTCCAGGGAGGTATGGCTCAGGTCATTTACACCAACATGGACAATGACAGAGTCATATTTGTACTTGTTATGGAGTGACCTGAGTGCTTGTGTTATGTGGCAGATCCTGGCACCCGACAGACAGCTAACAGTAACCTTCTCCTTATTCAACCTAGTGAGTGGGACGTCAGTGTGCCTGACTATAGAGTCAGCTATTACTAGTATGTTGGGTATGTTATTTTGCCTTAAGGGCTGTGATTGCATGGCACACTGGTTTTGTGAAGTATGTGTTTCATGATTTGTGTTGGGGGGTGGAGGTTGCTTGGATGTCTGCTTTGGAGGTCTCTGTTGCTTTTGCAGATTTTTATTTAGAGCCTCCGAGTATGTTTTTGTGTATTTATGTGTGTTTTTTGCTGGTGCTGGTTTAATGGGTCTATGTGAGACTGGTGGCATGATGCAAGTATTTCCCTTCTCCTCTTGACTGTCTGATCCTCCCTTGTGTTGAGAGAGCTTAGCCTCCAGTTTGGCTGTATAATTGCATCTCTCACATGTATTAGTGTTTGGTGGTAGGAGGAGAGGGTTGTCTGTGTACATGAGGCATTTGTAACATTGCCTCACAATGCCCAGATTTACCAGTTGGACTGGAGAGTACACCTGAAACTGCCCTTTGGACATGCCTGGATAGGTACAGTGAACTGTTTTACTGAATGGCAGTTAAGGTTGAATAGAATGCCTTGTCCTTCTGTACAGTATAGGAGGGTCTAGTGCTAGGGTTTATACGTGCTTGCTATGAGTTTTGAGCAAATGCTGGGCTGAGAAATGAATGGCTTGAGTGCTTAAGTTGAAAGTTTGTCTAGTTCCAAGGGAAAAATTGAAGAGGAGACTTTGTGGAGCCGGGAATAGTTAAACCCTAGCTAACCGGCGCTGTATGGCGTGCAAAACCGGGCAAATGCGGTATTTATAGCGGGGAAATGAAAGAGAGAGAAATTAGACCAAAATGGCCAATAAACTACTAATTTCTGGGCTGAAACCACTCCTCCAGGGACAGATAGGCTGCATAAAGCTCCCCTCTCTCACAGGTGAACAGAGAAACTTCCTTCTATCCAGGTAATGTATGGGAAAACACATAGATTTGTAACACAGCCCTGAATTCAGCACTTAACCTGAAAACTGGACCATACTAGCTTAGAAAGGCAGGAAACAAGTTTATTTTTTTTTCAGAAAATAAAGCAGATACAATCAAAAAAACTCTTTAAATGCACAGAAAAAGATACTTATTGTTATATATCTCAGATCAGAATTGTAGTCAATGCCACTAGTAATAAAGTAGGAAGAAACATAAATACAGTAAAAGCAGATGAATAGAATGCATTTTTTATATATATAAAACAATATAAAATGAACAACTGATTTAAACAAGATAACCAATTAACCAGAAAAAAAGCTCAAGACTGAGCCCTGCTCCAGCAGTCTTCAAACAAGATTAAGTTGAGGAACAATCGTACTCCAATCTGCAGATGGAATCCATACTAATGGTGGGAGGGGTATATGTGCCCCTGTTGACCAGTGTGTGTAAGTGTGCATGTGTGTATGTGTACATGTATGCATGTGTATATGTGTGTGTGTGTGTGTGTGTGTGTGTGTGTGTGTGTGTGTGTGTGTGTGTGTGTCCACCATAAAGCCCAGCAGCTTGTCTTAGTAACCTATTGGCCAGCTGGTGTCCAGTTTCTCATCCTACACTACCTGGGATAGCACTTTTGAGTGAAAGCTGGATGTAAAATCATTCCATTTGCCAAAAGTGAATTAAGGATTGTTTCTATGAATATAGGTTCACTGATAGAAGACAACATGAAAGTGAATGACATGATGTTAAGGAGGAGACTGGATATTCTGTGTATCTATCATGGTGGAAGGACAGGGCAGCAAAGTCTATTAGTCTGGAATCCAGACTTTACTGAGCAAGCAGAGAAGATACTAGAAATGGTGTGGGAATGGTGGTGAAAATCAGTCTTCTGAAGACAGTGAAGGATGTCTTTAGAATAAGTGACAGACTCATGACTGACTCCATTGTTAAGACAAAACAGGCCTCATGGTCACAGTATATGGTACACAGCAGGAATGCAGTGAGGAGATAAAGAGGGCATTCAGGAAGTAGTTGCAGGACTTCCTTGATAAAGTGGGGCACAGTATGTTGGCCTTTATAATGGCTGACCTGAATGTTCAGAACAAGATAAGGGGAGTGCCTGGATCCATGTAGTTGAGACACCAGGAACAATGACTGAAAGGTTGTTGTAGACTTCTGTCTGGCAAATAGCCTAATTGTCATCAAAACATTGCTCACCAAGACAAACAATCACAAAAATCACATAAAAGAGTGGTTAACATCCAACTCGGGTAGACTTCATCCTAGTACGGGAATGGCACCAGGGTCAAAAAGAGATTGCAAAGTCATTCCTAGTGAATTGGTCAGCCCCAACATAAATCACAGTGGCCACAATAAGATACAAGCAGTTGTTACAGAAGTACTCTAAAGTCAACATAGACTAGGTGAATGACATGTTCTGACTGGAGAAAAAACACAGATATTGAAGGAAATATTCATGGCTGTAACACCTCAGCAAGAAAGGGAAAGGGGAGAGCACAAGAAAAATGACAGTGTCTTAATTCAATGAGGGTGAGGATGATGACAGGTCTGAAGTGGAACCTGCTGTGAAAAATTAATATATAAGGAACTGATAGAAAGCATCTGCAGATGAGACAATTATGAAAAGAGGGGATATAAGAAAGCTGGTGATAGGATGCCAAATTTCAGGACAATATCAAAAGAAGGAAAGAGTGCAGGAAGAAGTGGGAAATGGAAAAGACAGACACATCTAAGAAGGGATATTGGTTGGATAACAAACAGGTTAAAAGAGCAGTTCCAGTGGTATAGAAGAAGGCATCAGACAACATCTATTGGATTCTAGCACAAAAAAAAACTGTTACAGGTTTCAAGACAATGACAGGGCAGAACAATAAAGGAGATAATGGGTAGACGCCATTTGCAAGGGATGCAAACAACAATCTGCTCATCAATCCAGGGACATTAAGGGCAGATGGAAGGAATACCTCAAGAGGCTTCTAAATAAAGAACCCCCCTCCACAGAAGCTGTATGGCCATATTCAGAATATAAGGTGGAAGTGAGATGTGAATACAGCCTAAAAGAAGCATGAGATGCCCTTAGGAAAATGGGGTCAATGAAAGCAATAGGCTTGGCAGATATAGTCATGCTGCTTGGGCATTAAACAAGAAATGCTAGTTGAAGATACTAATTATGGAATGGAGAGAGAGATCCATATCCAAATGACCAGAGAATAAGCATTTTATCGCTAATGTAGAAAAACAGGAGGGGGTTGGTATTCACAACTGCAGGCAGTGCATAGATGTCACACTCCTGTCACAATGCATGAAAGTTCTGAAAATGGTGATTGATTAAAGAAGTATTCAGTGCAAAAACAGTAAGATGAGTGATGAGAAGTTCTGATTCTGATCAAGATGCAGTGCAACCACCACAGTGTTTGCAGTGAGAGAGGCAGTGGAGAAAATTGTTGATGAGGGAAGAGTCTGACTGAGTATTTCAAAACTTGATAAAGCATATGGCATGGTGTGACACCCCTGCAATGGCTCATTAATCAAGGAGCCTCAATCCTCATCAATAACACCAGTGAGAGATGTGCACATTGGGAGGATGACAAGTATACACACAGTAAAGTACAATTTCTCTTAAGAGCACACAAAGATCACAGTCAGTCTGGGGCTGGTTTCTCTCTCTTTCTCCAGATCCCCAATAAGACTCCCCACTGGCACAACTATAGGGTTTAGATCTCAGCCTAGTGGTCAAGCCAAAGCCTCCAACAACCTCTCTGTCCAAGTAGTGCTTCCTGTCCCTGCCCAAGTAGCTGACACACACACACACACACACACACACACACACACACACACACACACACACACACACACACACACACAGACACACACGCACACACACACACACACACACACACACACACACACACACACACACACACACACACACTTTGAGATTTGATTTATAGACAAACACGCAAACACTCCTGGGGAAGGCTGGCACAGGTTCAGTAGCTATCCCCCTTCTGCCCAAGCTATATGGTAGTACCAGCTTCCACTAACCACTCTTATCAGCTACCATAAGGCCATTCCCAAAGGATGATAAATTCTACTGTGCAATGTTACTACTATCCAAATGGTAAGTGTATCCAAGGCTAATGCTATTTAGGAGTCGCCTATACAGTGTCACCAAATAAATGCAAGTACACTAAGAGCTTAAATATCTCTAAACAAAACCAGCCACAACTAAAATGTTTAAATATATTTAATAATAAATAATAAAAGAACAAGACAATACTCAATAACTCAATACAGTGACAACAGAGGTCAGAATCACAGAGGATACTTTAAAACAACATTGCAGGACAGTCTCACATAAATACAGAAAACATCTAGACTGATTTTACTATATTCTTATCTATCTCTAAGAGAAATACTATGATCTAAATCTTACGTACAGATACAGGCAAATGCTGCTGAGATGTTTACAGGTTCAGAGACAAATACAAACTGCACTGACTTCCTCTCTGGGATAGTTTTTAAGTTACTAAGAAACATTTCTGCTGAGTCATCTCAGATTACAACATTCTTGTCAGCTCTGCTTTTAGTTTCCAGGCCAACAGGAATTTAAAATATAACACCTCAGTGTCAAGAATAATTATCTCTTAGAAGCTGACACATATCTCTTAGAAACTTGTCTGGAACTGGAAATCATAAAACTGTTAAACACCTTTACATTTGAAACCTGCAATTACCTCTGTTTCCACACAACAGGAAAGCCTACAACTCTAGACATTCCCCCGGATTCACAAATCCTCCGTGTAAGACTTAATAAGTCTTACTCGGAGGCT
Source organism: Protopterus annectens (assembly GCF_019279795.1). Lineage (NCBI taxonomy): Eukaryota > Metazoa > Chordata > Ceratodontiformes > Protopteridae > Protopterus > Protopterus annectens. The sequence continues at coordinate 1,482,598,106 of NC_056746.1, forward strand.
GCAGTTGAACGGTATGATGTCAGCGTGCCATGAATATGCATGAGGGCACGCTGACTCAACCGTACGTCTTACGCGGACTGTGTAAGAAAGCAGGGGGCGTGTCTGACAGCCGAGCAGCCTAAATGTCCACGCCCCTGCAAGTGTTTAAAATAAAAGCAAATAAACAAGAGCGAGTCCGCTCAAATGTCCCTGCACCCAACACCTCACTGTCTGATATTGTAAACCCCCATCACAGTTCTAAAATGCATAACATTAATTTTTTTTTAATTCCCAAAATAGCTGCCCGTATTTGCGCGTGTGTGCGTGGCTGTGCCCATTGCTTAGCTACAGTTAGCAATTCTGACATGGAAGAGCATAAGAAAGAATGTTTATGCAAATTGCACCAAATAGCTATAGAGTAATGGTAGAGCGTTCGCAAAAAGAAGAGGCATTCATGGTTCAAATCCCACCACTCCCTTTCGTGTTTATTTTTTAAATCAGTATATGGAATAATACCTAACAAATATGTTTAAACATAACTAAAAAGCAGTGAAATGGCCAATGTATCAGTGAACAAAATAAATATTTTAAAGGATTCCAATATAAAATTGCCTGCAGTTAAACAGCGCTTCACCCAGCGCAATAGAGTTGCCCATAGTTCAATAGCGCTTTACCCAGTGCAGTAGAATTGCCCATTGTTTAATAGCGCTTTACCCAGCACAATGTGTTTGTGCAGACGTGTGCGCGGCGCCAACCAGGGCACCATCGGGCACCGAGGAGCAACGTAGAGCAAAGTTGCTTAAATGCAGCCACACCCCGTAGCCTGTCTGGACAGTATGAAAATAAAATGAATGACAAGGTTCGAACCCAGGACTCTATGCATCAGAAGCAAAGTACAGAACCACTAAGCCATGATAACATAGGGGAAACAGTCACTGTTAACATTCATATACTTACTAATGGTAGTTTAACCATTACTAAGCAGGTCTGCAGTCAGCTGAGAATTTTACAAAACGGCCAATCACAAAAAAGTGTGGGAAATGCGACATATTTAAGCCCCACAGGCGGGAATACACGCCATAACTGATTGTAGCTCACATCTGCAGTTAGAATGTCTGGTGTCGGAGAGGGAATATGTTTCCGAGCGCAATGTTGGGGCATCGAGGAGTCAAAATACATGGTTTGGCTCCTTGTCCACCATCATGAGTCAAGACTCCTGCAGGGCCAGTTCCAAGGGATGGAGTACAAGGCAGAGGCTTGGAACCAGTTAGCTCGTGACCTCACTATTGCCACAGGCGTTCCTCGGACTGGTGAGCAGGTCCGTCACCACCATGCAGACCTGAAGAGACAAAAGCAGGACCGCCTGAACCAATGGATACAGGAGGCCAGTGAGATTCGGGATGCCCCACAACTGAGTACGTAGCCATGGAATGCAGTATGTAAGAATTGATAATGGAGTATGTATAATGGATAGGTATGTCTCAATATCCCTTCATTTACTTTACAGCAGCAGGTGACCATGCTGCGAATCAGCAAGGCTATGCTGATAGGCTGCTAAGGCTGCACCAACAGGCAGGTTATTGATTATTCTGCATGTATTGTTATATAAAATATGGGAGAGAGCATGAAAGAAAGTGTTGTAGTCCAATAATACAGCCATAAAATTGCCTGAATAAGTCATCTGCATGTACTGTCAGATAAAAATGACAGAGAGGCAGAAAAAGAGTGTAGTAACCCATTAAGAAAGGTAACATATGTCTGGAATAATATCTCTGCAGGCACTGTCATATAAATTAAGTGAGTGAGCCTGAAAAAAGAGTGTTCTAACCTATTAATATAGGTATAATATGTCTTGAACATGTCTGCCATATACACCGTTAAAAAAAATAAAGGAGTGAGCCTGTGGAAAAGTGTGTAATGTCATTAATAAAGGTCTAAAACCCAGAGTGTGTCTATGTCACAGAGTTTGAAATGTTGTTGCACCCTTGCATTATACAAACAGTACTGTTTGAAAAGGTGCTGGCAAACCAGAGTTGTGCAGTCCTATATAAAGTGGGTGATGGAAATGCTAGTAGCTGTGAAACATATATACAGTCCACAACAGTCAGTTACTGGCTAGCATGAATAAGTAAATCTGGCACATGTGTAGCATGTTATTTTTCCCCAGAAATATGAGTGTGTGTCAAGAAATGCAGGGTTCTGTACAAATTGAAGTGAAAATGGCATGTGAAAACATCCCAGATATGTAGATAAAGAAATATAAATGCAATCAAGAAATATGTAGCAGTAACATCTGCATCCTGGACAGTTAGTATGTCAGATATAGGTCAGGCATATATTGAACTAGCCAAACCCATTACACAACCTAATGTGTGGTGGCAAGTGTAATAATACATGTAGGGGATATACACTTGCAGTCACTAGGAATGTAGTGTAGACAAAAAGGTAATTATAAGATGTTAACTGAGGTTTTTTCTACACCCTACTGTATGTGCATAAACCATGCAATTCCACACCTCAATGGGTATGTGTAATCTTAAATATTTGTTGGGACATATGTCCTATTGTTCTATAAATATTTGCAATCACGTTGATGCATGTGCCCTGTTTAAACACCACAATCATGGTGGCCTGTTGCTACCAAACATCCCTGCATGCTGTTGGAATATCCACTGTGGTTCAATATATGCATGTGTTATGCTTGCTGTTCAACTGTTGTAACCTTGGTGTGTTCGGTTAATGGGAATATTACTGCATGCTGTTACAACTAATCTGGAATGCTGTTTTGCTTATGTTGTAATTAAACACACCTAATCACAGAACGTATGGGAAGGCCGGTCCCAGCGAGCCCACCTGTCCCTCCTCAGCTGGCGAGTGCACCTGGCACCAGCAGGTCCGGTGCCCAGCCCGGGCTCCCCTCCTCCATTGGTCCTGTGCCACCTTCAGATGGAAGCACTGCAGAGGATGGGGTTCGCCCAACCGTGCAAGCGTGGGCAGAGAAGGGCCACCTGTCACCCTTCAAAGGGTCCGGGTTGTGGTGCATAGGGAGATCCAGCGTTCAGTCGCTGATCCCCTATGCCAGCTCAAGGCGAGAGTGGCGCGTCTCACAGGTGAGCCTGCCCGTCCTACACAGCCCCTAGCACAGCCACCCTCGGGGGTGTGAAGGTTCAGTGGTGACTGCCCATGGGTGGGGATCTCAGTTCCACTGTTACCATCTGTGGGCTCATGGGCTTGCGAAATTAGTGCGGGGGGTTAGCTGGAGTAAGCATTTTTAAGCGGTAGTAAGCAGGTTTACGCGAGTGTGCGCATGTGTGCGCTTAGCTAAGCGTTGTGCAAACCCGCGCAAACCCACTTACAACTGCTTAAAAGTGCCTTAGTCACTCTATGGCAGGGCCCTTGTTCTGCTGAACAGCAAAAGGAAAAGCCTCTGCCAGTCTCAAACCCCAGACCATTGACACAATAGACTGCATGAATTACCACTAAGCCACAGCAGATATACAAATAACTTGCTTCTCACATAAATATATCATGCATTACAATGAATGTAAATGGAAAATAGGAATGGTGTAACACAAATCCTGTTCTGTAGGTCTTTCCCAGCAGTTGTTGTGGAATTGCATGTCATGACTGTGAAAGGAGAACCAGCCATCCTAGCAGGGAATAATGTTACAGTAGCACCTTACAAACACCACACAGTATCAGACCAGGATAAATACTGGCAAAGGTGAATAGGGCAGAGGTCATACTCCCCAACTGTAACTGATTTACAGGGATGTCTCTGATTCGTAAACTAATGTTAGCTGTGCCCCACTGAATCACTCCAAAAAGTACTAACTGTAGGCAGACAAGTGTGGAATCACACATAGTGCATAATGTCAACAGGTGAGAGTAGACACTGCATGCACGTCAGAAAAGGTGTACTTATACATATGCTCTGATTCCCAAGAAAGTATCAAATGCAATATGTCAGTAATATATTGCAGGTGTATCTCACTTATATGTACCTTTCACTGAGGCCGTTCAAATATATACCTGAGAGTATGTGAGGCCTGGCAGAGGCAGGAACACACAGGCATATCAGCATTACTGCTGTTATACACTCTGCAAATAGCTTTGGAAGGAGTTCCACAAGCATGCCCTTATGTAGGAGTACAAAACAGAAATATCACAGGATGTAGCCATATACTGCGAGTAAACAACTGTAACAATGCCAATGTGCCACTGCTGGAAATACTGGTGTGGTGCACAGACAAAGTATACTAGGCTAACCTCTAGCTACCATCCGGATATGTCCACAGGTGTGAGCTACACAGACAGACTACTTGCTTTGATAGACTAACAGGTACACAGCAACCCTGTATGTTCACCAAGATAAACCTCACATGATAATAAAAAATGCTCTTTGCAGTTCTGCACCCCTACCCAAAGGTACAACACACCTGTGTATTCAGGCAAAAACCAGGGTGTAGGTAGGCATACTCAGTACTGAAATATGTCCAGTTGTGTTGAGCAGCCTGTGCTAATGTCAACAAAAACAAACCACAAACTGTGCAGAAGTGAGTAACATAATAAGTACAGTATAGCAGTTCACAAACATTGCATGTGCTACAGGAATACAGTGCAATAACCACATTTGTATGGCAGTTAATTGTGTAAGTGAGAAAAAAGTACATACTCCCATGTATCCTGTGTTAGCATTTGGAGGGGTGCGTACATGCCTACACTGAGATGTGTGTACTGGAAGCAGCAACATTCAGGTTTGAGTACAACATGCATATAACTGGCTACAACCCAACCATCCGATAAGAAACATATACCAACCTTCAGACTGACACAACGGTGTCCAGAGCAAACAAGCATGGGCCCCACCTTGGAAAGCTGAAAGGGCTACGCCTACCTAACCTAGCATTTTATAGCAGTGGGCTGCAATCACAGTGAGTAATGCAATCACCAAATAGCAGGCTGCATGCAATTACTGAATGGTGGGCAGCAATTGGTGCAGAGGCTGTCACATGCACAAGTGCAGATACCTAGAAAAGCAGGCTGTACCTGCAGTCCACACATGCAATTATATCATTGCAGGTGCTGTGAGATAGAGAGTGAGAGAGAGAGAGACACGGACACAGGCACAGACTGAGACAGAGACAGAACAGAGTGAGAAACTGAGACAGAAAGTTAAATAGAGGGCGAAAACCCAAAACAAACCACCAATAAAAAAAAAAAACTACAAAACCATAACACACGGAGCAATGAAATACAAAGGTAAGGTATGTAACTCACATATATGTGTTGGCATGTAGAAGATGTTCCTGAAGAGTACTCTACACACTGCAAATCATCCATGTGTGGCAGCAGTATGTATCTATCTATATATGCACATGTGCATAGGGCAAGGGACATACTGCAACTGTTAGTGAAGGGTGGACAGATATCTGTCAATGAAGGTTGATATCTGCATATATCCATGTTGGTCGTAGTGTGTGGCCTAGAAAACAGCATGCAGTGCTCAGGAGCGGCCTTAGATCAACTGGTGCCCTAGGCAAAAGGGCTCCACGGTACCCCCTACCACACTTCCTGGTGCCCCCATCCTTGTCTTACTACACCACATAAATAGTGGAAAAGCACCCCTGCTAGAGCGGTGCCCTAGGTGGCCGCCCAGTTGGCCTATGCCTAAGGCCAGCTATGGTAGTGTTGATATATGTCATGTGGTGGTTAAATGCTGTGAGACAGATTTGTCAGATCTGCTGTGTTACAGCCAGTGAGGCCTACTAATGCTACAAGGGCTGAAGACACCCACATGCATTCTGCACAACACTGTGCAATTTAATCACATAGCTGTACATCCCACAACTGTTGCATAAGTGACATACCCACCATGAAAGATGGACTGTACATGTGCCTATATGTACATCCATGTGTACAGCAATGGATGTGTACATGTATGTGTATAGATATGCATATATATATATATATATATATATATATATATATATATATATATATATATATATATATATACCTATAGAGTGAGAGAGAGACACAGGGTCATATGTACCGCAACAGGTGTGTGGTGACCAAGGCATGGACTGTAGACAAGTGTTGATACTGCAGCACCATTCCACCTTCCCAAAACAGTGTACCCATTAACTACCACATAGGTAGAGATCTACCTAACAGTGAAGGTGTGATAAGGGAACATGGGACACAGGTGGACAGTAGCCTCCACTTTGATGAAGACAGTGCCACACTACACCTGTAATCTGTCTGTGTGGTATGTGTCATGACAACAGGTGTGTCATCTATGGAAGTATAGGGTAGAGTTCCCCTCTACTCATCACAATGCCCTGTGTGGTATGTACTTCACATGACAACTACACCAGGTGAACAGGCCACAGACATACCTCCCAAAGGGTAATACTGGCCGCAAACAGATGCCTTATGCAGACTGACTCACAAAACCACAACTACACTGTATTGCATACTGGCCACACAGAGGTGACCTCTGCCGGACATACAGAGGCATGTCACACCCATAGCTGGGTGACAACCACCATGGCAACATATCACAATCCCTCCGGGATACACACTCTAGGGCCCTAAACCTTGTAAGCTCACTAAACAGCACATGCTGGAGGGATAGGTTCCCATCTCAGAGATATGCCATACACCGGAATAGACCACATAGCAATAGCAAACAAGGCTCCTCCTTAGCAGTTGTTATAAATACCTCTGATGATTATGTGGGAGATTGGTAATACACCCCAGAAAACACCTCTGTGGTTCTGGTTGGCAGGGGCAAGTGAAATCAAAGTACATGTGTGTCAAAGGCCAGGGTAGCATATGGCTAGGCTGCCGTAGGCCCTAGGGCCAATAGCATATTACCTACCTATGACACTATGCACTCACACATGTACTTAATGCAATAGCTGCTGTGTGAGGTTGAAGTGTAATGATGAATGTGTGCAAGGTCTGTAAAAGTGTAATAGCTTAGTGTGACGTTGTATCTGACATGGTAGTGCCTATCCTAGCTGTGAGGACAGCAACTGATGTTTAATGTACTGTTAGGCAGACATAGTAGTACGGCATATGATATGATATAGTTCTCCATTGACGAATGTGGTGTCTCAATGTAGGCTAAAGCAATACATGTATGCTTAGTGATTGGTACTGCTGGTGACTCCATCACCAATATGAACTGTAGTACTACCTGAAGCTGTAGGCCTAAACAGCACAGTATGGTGTGTGTTCACATTGCTTGGAAACACTGTCATGTGTGTTTCCTGTAGTCTGCACAGAGGACAGAATGCAGGCATAAGGGTGCGTAAGTAGTGGCACACAGTACCATATGGTACACAGGTAATGCTCATCTGTGTTGGCATACAGTGGTGTATTGTATGTTTGTCTGATGTGTGTGTAATTATGCCTGTACAATGGCTACAATCATATATGTGTTACAGGGTAAACGTGTGTATCCAGCAACATATATACTCTGTTACAGCAGTATGCCACCTATAGTAACAACCGTACATATTGTTAGGCAGGGCTATAGCATCAATGACTAGGGTGGTTGATTGGTACTACTGTACCTGTACTTTACATCCATTGCAATGGATGACATCTCTGTTCGTGCATTGGTGTGATATACACCCCTGTCTTGAGGTTGTGCAATGTGTCACAAACAGTGTGTCGGGTACTGTTGTATAGTGGTGTGATATATAGAGTGTGCCAGGCAGTGTTAGTTAGTTGTAGCCTGAGAACCAATAAGTGGTATTGAACGTGTGTAACCTCTGACAGACAATAGGATGGTATATATGTCAGTAAAGTGATATCTGTGGGTTAAGGTGTAAAGTGTGCCACAGGACACTCTCACACATATTGTTCATATCTTTTTCAGCCAGATGGCCCACCAACGCAACCCAGCGTACACAGTGGATGAGGAAGAGGTGATACTGCAAAGCCTATTGCAGCAGTACACAATGCTGTTCTCCAGAAGCAGCCAGCACCAGCAGGAGTGGACTGCACTGTGGCAGGAACTTGTTTGTCAGGTAAATGACATAGGCATGCATAACCAGACATATGATTAGGTACACCATCACTGCAGTGATTTAATTAGACAAGTCCGGCGGCATGCATCTGATATCCAAAGACAGCAGCTTGCCACAGGTGGTGGGGTGGCCATTCATCCCCCTCTCACCAGAGTGGAGGAGCTGCTCCTAAGCATAGTGGCTCCTGGACAACAGCTACATCAACCTCTGACATGTGTTGTAATGGAGGCCGGAGCCACCCAGCACATCCACCTGGAGCAAGCAGGTAACATGCCCTATCTGTAGACTACAGTTAACTGTATTGTTAGATCATGACTACGTGAGATGTGTACTGTGTGTTTAGCAGTTCCGCTGCCTAGTGTTGTGCAATACGGATAGTTTGAATAATATCTCTACACCTGTGACTGTTGACTGTTGTTGTACTGCAGTTTAGCATACCCACTGTAGCAATGCCACAGTTGTGGCCACTGACAAACTCTCTCATATTCTCGTAGGTCCCTCTGGTGTGACTGCAGGGCAGCTGATCCATGATGGTGAGTGTGTTATACCTGCAATGTTGGTAATGAAATATGCATGTCATAGGTGAGGTGTAGACCATGTACATGTAACACACCTACGCATAATGCATGCCGTGCATGTTTGCTGTGAGACGTTGCACAACTCAGTAATGTCAGTAGCTGCCTCAATGACATGCAATACACAAAGCATAACACACAGTTGTGGCAACCCCGTACTGCACATTGGATAGGCATAGTTGCAACACCTGTACATAACATAACACATTTATCACATGCAGTACACAAAGTCATGCTACATATGGCGTAAGCACACACCCGCTGTAAGGTCACACTTCAGTATCCCACATGTCATCCACACACACATGATGTACCTCAGGGGTAGAGGCCTATCATGGGGCTGTGCAACACTCTTCAACACATAACACATTCATGTTAGGCAATGCTCCCTATTGAGCACCTCATACACCCATGTACAAAGTGGCTGTGTAATAGTGAACATAGCCACGGCACTGCAGTTCAGGTACAGCATGCTAGGCGGTGGTCATCACACAGTAGTAGCCGTGAGTGACCACAAGATGCATGATGATGATGATGGCACATGGTACTACACCTCATCTGGTTACAGTGACCACAGTACTACACATAATGGCCTTTGCTGTGCACCTCATTGTTCTGTATGTGCAAACATATGCACATATGCACATATACACACTATGCATAGCATGTTGTGTGTGTGCTCACATATGCCAGTATACACATTTTGCACAGCAGTTGCCATCTGTACAAAGAGTCACATATATGTCCTGGAATGCTATTGGGTGTATAGGTCACATGACACACATTGGGTATGTGTGGTGTTTAATGCTGCAGTCGTGTAGCATGCCATGTCATGGCTGGCACCGACATATCTGCAATATGTCCCACACTCACCATAACCACTGTACAATGTCCATGTCGAGCATTGGGATTCCTTCACATCTACATGCACCACTTATCCCATGTCTGTACATTGCATGGATTTGCTACACCTGTGCCCACTATTATGTGCTATGGACACAGACACTGTCATCAGACATGGCAATCTATGTGTCACACAGATAACACATGCAGCCATGGTATGTATACCATTGAGTGATGGTGCACATGACACTGTAGAGGAGATAATACTTGCACAGCAATGCTGTGTCCATGTACACATTGTGTTCCAGGGTGTAGCCAATCATTGAACAACTACACACATGCATCAAAGCCATGTATAATGTCATTAGATAGGGCTGTCTACACTTGCACTGCATGGTGTTGAGCAACACATAGTCTGCATGCTGACACATGTGTGGTGACTGTTTGCCTTGTGATACTGTCACCCACCATCACCCACTATTGTGTATGTGTTGGATTGCTGGTGTGTGTGTGTGTATGTGCTGTGGTGAGCAGTGTATTTCTGTGCATGTGTTCATGTGTGCATGTGTGTATGTGTTCATGTGTGCATGTGTGCATGTGTTCATGCGCACGTGTTCATGTGTGCATGTGTGCATGTGTACATGTGTGCATGTGTACATGTGTTCATTTGTACATGTGTTCATGTGTGCATGTGTGCATGTGTGCATGTGTGCTAACATCATGTACAGATTGTAAAGTGTGTTTCCTGTCTTCCTTCCACAGGTGCTGAGTTAGGGGTGGCTGAATGCAGCAGGGAACCTGATGCCACCGCCACTAATAGTGGAGATGAGACATGTATTGTGGTACAGGATGGTCTGACAGGGTCTGTCGTTGGTCCACCGATCGACAGTATACAGCGGTCAACCCCATCTATGCTCACACTCATACTGCCAATACATCCCTCGTCACCAATGGCCGTAGCTGAGGGACAGCATACAGTTGGCATTGACCAGGAGAGTGTGGTACCTATGGCACGTGCATCCCCTCACAGCAGCCATAGCTGGATTACTGGAACGGTACCACATAGGCGGATGTCCAGGGGTTCTCGGGGGAGCACCACTGGTCGTATTGCCCCTGGCAGACATGCCCCCAGAGGTATTACAACCTCCAGTATGTTCTGGGCTGTAATGCAGGCACAGCACGTATAGAACAGTACACCCAACAGGGACTAAGGGTGCAGAGGGCCCATTACACTGCTATCAATGACAGCATCCGTGACCTTGCCGGTGCCATCCAGAATTACACCGAGGTCATTGATAGCCACTGGAGGGAGAAATTAGATGTCCTCCACAATGTGTTAGCCATAAGCCTGGACCATGTGGGACGGATGAGAAGCCGACGCGGATGCATGCCAGCAACAGCATCAGCTGGCAGTCGTTGCGGATGGACCATGGATCACAGCCACTCCCATAAAGGCAGTACCAGCCCCAGCAATGCTGGGGCTGGCCTGTCCATTGACCATCCTACTAGACCACGTGCATGTGGCACTGGCCAGACCTGCAGGGACATGGGTCCAGTCATCATACCTCTGCCTCTGATGATAGTACCCAGTCAAGGTTGGTACCCGATACTGCCCGTAGCACCCCTGCTAGGTACAGGTACTGTGTCCAGAGACAGTGATCTGTATGGCCTAGCAGGTACAGTCTGTGGCTGTCCCACAACCGCCCATATATGGCAGCCACATGGTTGAGTTGTGTCCATGCAGACACACACACATTTACCATACAACTAGGGCTCACACATACACACACACATTACATCAACATTGGCCCATGCAGTACTGTTGCCCCTCACACACACAGATATGCCGACTGGATGGATCAATGTTGGGCTCTGGCAAACCTACAACACACCCTGTGTATATGATGACACCTGTGTCACCTTCTGTCATCTGTAACATTGATGCAGGAACAGGCTAACATGGTTCTGATGCACAGGGTGACATTATAGCAGTGTAGCAATAGTAGCAAGTTGCCAACAGGAAAGTGTAATGATATCCTTGTAGGTATATCTGAGCAGGCATTATGCATCACAGCTGTAATAGTCATTGTAGCATTGTTTACACCAGTGTTAGGTCTGAGTATGTATTGTCCACCCATGTGCCACTTGGCTGAAGTGTACAGTGTTGCCAGCATGTGTTAGTGAGTGGACAGTACGTGTGTGATGTGTGCATTACAAATTAGCGGGTGTACATCTGTGAACATGGTGTGTGCACACTGTCTGCATGTACGTGCATAGTGGACATGTGGGATGTGCGACATACCCTGTTCTACATATTGTTAACATCTCATGGTATCTTTCGATGGCCAGTATGCATTCTACTACAGATATGTACTAACATGGGTACACATGTGTGTATGACATGGGTTGGCACTATGCTGTGGGTGATACTGTTGATATCTGTCAATGATCTGTAGTCTGGTAGTATACACCACCTCAACAGCATGACTATAACCAATCATTAGATGATGTCCTGACAAATGACTCACAGTTGTAGGGAACTAAGTAACAGTTGGATCCTTCCAATACTATACTATAACAGTAACCAGTGGTATTGACCGCCACATGTTCCTGGGACCACACCTGTGTGGCATATAGCCCTCTTAGGTACATGCAAACACACTAGGGATATGTCCCTCCACATCTGGAAATGCATGCATTGGCCTACACTGCATTCCCTGGAAGGGACGCATATCCTACACAAGGGTATAATACAGACAGATACCTGTTGTCCAATACATGCTGTATAGCAGTAAGCTGTCAATGGCATAGTCATCCACATTTACTATACATACTATCCCAACAGTACCACATAGGTGGTAGCCCTGAACATGTATGTTGGGTACCAATGTGTACAGACAGACACGTGTTATGTCATCTGTCCCTTGGTATCCACATATCCATAGGTATTGTGGGGTCCCTCTGTGTTTCACATAACACATTAGGGGCCTGCATGCATATCCACAGGGCTGGTGTACACCTATAATAACTGTCCATTATTGCCAGTTGTTGTTGTGTATGAACATGTCTGACATATACCCCAGCAATTATCCTCACTCACAGTACTCTATAGTATGTGTCATGGGTGTGTGTGGCAGAGATGTCCTTGGCCACGGATCACTACATTGGCCGGGCTTGAGGCATATATACATATGTGGCCTATGATCTGAGAAGCAGCATCACAATCTGTCGAAGGGTACAAATGTATTCATGTAGTATGCAGGCTTCACACCTATGTACTGATTGAGGTCACATGTACACAAATTTATTTGACATGCAGATACCTGATGTGTGCAATGCACATACTGTTTGAAACATATGTCATACCGTAGTAAAAGCAAAACCCACTCTGCATTGACCACCTGTGGCACACACACACACACACTCAGCATTTGCAGGTCTCAATCCCCAACCTAACTATGTTATGATACTAGAGAGAAACACATTAAAACGGCTGCTATATGCATTACTGGGTGGTTTCTGTTCTTCTTGAATATTTGTAGGATGCTGACATCATCAGATGTGTTTTCCCAGTCTCCAAATGACACACACACACACTTGGCATTTGCAGGACTCAAACCCCTACATGACTGTGATATGATACTAGAGAGATACGCATTAACACGGACACACACACTGGGTGTTTGCAGGACTCAAACCCCTACCTGACTGTGTTATGATACTAGAGAGATACGCATTAACATGGCGCGCTATATGCATTACTGGGTGGTTTCAGTTCTCCTTGAATATTTGTAGGATGCTGACATCATCAGACTTTCCAAAGAGGGATGTACCTCTTTTAATGTGTTTTCCCAGTCTCCAAAAAGGCTACTCCTCTCAAAGGAAATCACACACATACACCCCCCACACACACTTGGCGTTTGTAGGACTCAAACCCCTACCTAACTGTGTTATGATACTAGAGAGATATGCATTAACATGGCACACTATATGCATTACTGGGTGGTTTCTGTTCTCCTTGAACATTTGTAGGATGCTGACATCATCAGACTTTCCAAAGAGGGATGTACCTCTTTTAATGTGTTTTCCCAGTCTCCAAAAAGGATACTCTTGTCAAAGGAGATCATACACAAACACTTGGCATTTGCAGGACTTAAACCCCTACCAAACTATGTTATAATACTAGAGAGATACGCATTAACACAGCACGCTATATGCTTTATTGGGTGGTGTCTGTTCTCCTGGTATATTTGTAGGATGATGACATCATCAGACTGGACATGGTAATGTGTGTACACATTTTTATGCAATCCCAGGAATGATCCATGTAGGTCGGCAGGTATCAACAGCTTGTACAGGACCCCGTGAGTCTCACCTTGTGTGATCTATCTGTGGACACATTGACATCCCTTCATATGTCAACACATATCTATGCACAGATTGTTGGTTTTGTGGATACGACATGTGTCTGTGATGTTGATGAAGAGCTGTTCAAAGTCTATGTGGGACATGTGTAGCTCTGTTCCATGATGTATGTCCTGGGTGGCTGCCTTGCAGACAGTGTAGCATTCTTGGGAACCATGATCTGCACATGAACATACTGCAGTTGGTAGGGTTGTGTGTTTGTCGGTTTCCAATAGCTCTGTTTATGACTTCTGCCATGATGCACTCCATGGCCTTGCAAATCAGACTTTATAGGCTTACTGGACTATACTTCCCACGGTGTGTTGTGAACCAACACATGTGGGGAGTGCCATATATTGCTGCAACACATTTGACGGTTCCAGGTCCTGTGGAGTGGGTGAGCCTCAACAGACTGTTCAGGTGCAGGGTCTGTTTGTTCTGTAGTGAATGCATGACACATATTGGGAAACAATGTAATCCAATTGCTGCCATGCTTTTGGCTTTGTGGGGAGCTGTTCAGCCATTCTACACGTGATATCTCATGGTATGATGTCAGGGACTATCATCAGTGGGAGGTGGGTATGTATACATGTCCAGGGGTCGGTTTCATGTGTACTCTGCAGTCCAGCTAGTGAATATTGTGGTTATGACACAATGTCACATCTGCCTCATGTACACAGACAACCCTCTCCTCTTCACATCACACTCACATATATGTGGGAGATGTAACAATATTGACATACAGGACGCTGAGCTCTCTCGACCCATGACTGGCATAGTCTATCAGGTGGTGAGGGTGACCAAACACACCACATATCAGTCTCAAATACACCGACAGTGACAGCAAACAAACCACATTATCACACATACACATATTCGGAGGCTCTACATACACTCTGCCTAAGCAGCAGAGACCTCCAAAGCAGACACACATACAACTGCTACCCCACTACAATGCCCACATGTCACACAGTTCACAATGTCAGTGTGCCACACAGTCACTGCCCTTTGGGCTAAACAACACACCTGATACACTTGTTATAGGTGACACTTAATGTCAAACACACTGTCATCCCACTCACCAGGCCAAACAAGGGAATAGTCACTTTGAGCTGTCTCTCAGGTGCCATAATCCGCCACATAACACATGCACTCAGGTCACTCCAAAGCAAGTCCAGGACTGGCTCCATCATTGTCCATGCTGGTGCGTACAACCTCAGATGTTGCTCCCTGGACCACATGACATGAAACATAGAGGAACTCTGTGATAATGTAGCCCAGCCCAGTATTACCCTGACCTTGTCTAGCACCTTACACTCACCAAGTATGATGTCACAGTATAACAAACTGATCACGTTTAACAGTTGGCTAACATATTGGTGTTATTCAAAGGGGATACAGTGTCTGTCACCCTGGGGTGACATGCTCGACATGCCACGTAGCTTCCCTATGTACAGCTTGCACCTGTCACCCTTGGACTTTTGAATACTGGCTAGGGCACTTGCTGCCACCATACTGCCTTATTTAAGCGGGGCTCAAAGGACAGAACCTCCTCCATAGACATTACAGAGTACACAACACTCAGGGTAATGCTGCTCAACACCAGATGTATTACCCTCAAATTGCGCCCACTCAGGAATCTCCTCAGTATGGAGGATAACAATATCTGTGCACTAACAGACACATGGTTGAGGCTCCCACATGCACACCAGCACTACCAGGTTGTATTTCGTACCATGCTTTCTGACCACATAACTCAGAATGGCCAACACAAATAGGGGGAGTATCCATATACATCACAGATACACATACCTCCGGGTTGGTAGCACTGCACAATGCATCACAGACCATACATATGCACCTAACATTGTGCAAATCTGCCTTTTGGTTTGTTGCCTGCTACAGACCACACTCCCCAACTCAGCAACCTCACTCAGCTTTTCTGGGAACATTGGACAATATGAAGGTCTCCCCAAACACCATTATATTGGGTGACGTCAAATACCCACACATTGACTGTGGATAGTACTCAGGCCTCAACACCCTCGCCAAACAGTTGCTACTATTTCTAAACTCATATGCTATGGCACAACCGGTCACCACACCCACAAGAGGGGACAACATATTGGGCATGATCATCACCGACATGGAGACTCTATGTTCCACACCTGTGATATACCCCTCATTGGTAAGGGCAGAACATACTTTATCTCACTGGACATCCATATCCCGTCCCCACACCCATCCTGGGTAATCTTGGTGAACTTCCCAAAAGCAAACGTCACACTCCTGCAAACCACGGTGGTATCCTTCAGAGACCCTGGGTCAGTGGTAAGTATGGCTCAGACTGCTGAATCCTTTACATACACATTCTATGGACACCTAGTGGACCACATGGATCGTTACATCCAAAATAACAACTGGACTCACTCCTCCAATGGCAGTGGACCTGTCTGGTAGACCCCAGCCATTAATACACTTTACAACAAATGGAGGAAGCTACTACATGATAGAGCACAATCCCAGACAGGGAAGGCATCTGTGATCTGTACTAGCAGACTTCTACAATCACTCGGGTATTTATGTCAGGCACGCTTCTAACGGACAATTGCACCAGACACGTCGGACACTCACAAGGCCTTCTTCAGTTAATTCAGGTACCTGGCTGGACACTCACTGATATGCTGTGTGTTACTGCATACTGACTAAACATACCCTGAACCCACTGACATTGCCATCAACTTGGCAAACAGGTTCAGTGCAGATGTGTCCCCCCATCCCCTCTAAGGTGGTACTGTCCATACAACAGATTGTAACCTCCCATACATCACGAGTAAACAGGTGAGTGCTGCCCTCCCCACAGCGGACAACACAGCATCAATGGGACCAGACGGTGTCCCGGCCTGTGTCGTACACAGACTTCATGACAGACATAACACTCACATTATGTCACTGTTCGATATAAGAGTTACTGCAGGATATGTACCCATGGAATAGCATACAGCGATAGTGGCCCCGCTCCACTGAATACTGCCACAACAGACCACAGACAATATTGGCCTAAAAGGCTAACTAGCCTGTTCTGCAAAGCTATGGAGTGTATTGTAATGGGACTCATGCACATAGACATGGAAAACCTACAGACACTGGGTCCTACACATTACAGCATTGTTGTGGGCAGATCTTGCCTGTTGGACCTGTTCATATTCTTTCAACAGTTACCAGGTTCATCAGTATTGGGACGGTTGTCCACACAGCCTGCCTGCACCTTGCACAACCCTTCAACACAATACCCCACTCGGCCATTATGTATAGGCTCACCAGCATCAATATTGACACATATCTGACACGATGGATTGCTACCTGGATCAGGGATAGCACCCACATGCTCAGTGTTGCAGGTGCCATGTCTGACTATACACCAGTTACACATGGCATCCCACAAGGCTCTGTCCTGGGACCTCTCTTGTTCAGTATATAGTTGTGTGATGTACTGGCTATCACAGGAGGGATATGGCTGCCCATGTTCGCAGATGACTGCAAACTGGGTGCCATAATCAGCTCTCCTGCTGGCACATGCATACTCATACAGGGTCTCACAGAGATAGGTTGACTGGTGCCTGAGCCATGACCCAAGGCTACATGCCATTAGTTCCATAGTCATCCCCTTTGAGGATGACAAGATGCCCACACATTACCACATAGGTTGTAATCCATTACATACAGTAGTAGTTGTTACGGGTTTGGGGACATGACCTGTTCGTACTCTCGCCTTTGACAATCCTATTGCCATAGTGGTTAGACAGTACGTCTACATAGCCCACCATATCCCACATGGTTTCACATGTTGATCACATGTGGTCATTGTGCCCCTATACTCTTCACGACCATGCTTGGTTACTATGCCACATTTGGGATGTATCTTACCTGACACCTGCAGCAACTGTAATGGCCGCAAATGTTACTCATCGAGCAGATGTAGGGACTCACACAGATGCCCTGCACAGCTCCGATACAGTAACTCCAGCTCTACTCAATCACTTTCCACCTACACGGATGTGTTATGTGCCTGTAGTTGAAGGCAATATCTGACCCAGACTTACTGGACATGCTCCACCTCAGGATATCCGACTCCCTTGGTGCTACACACTCCAGGGACATATACCTCAGCACTGATGTTAAAAAGACATGCTGGGGGGACAGATTATTATCAGAAAGCCTCCTCTCACTCCGGAGTGTAGTCCCAGTTTTGCATAGGCAGAGCCACCCACTGACCACCTACAGGTGACATCTTGACAAGTGGATGGGTGATTGCATGTTTACCCATGGGATATCTTCTGGGTCCCTGCTAGACAGAGGCACAATACACTGAATGTAAATGGGCTATCTTGTGTGACCTACTATTCACAGGCACAGTGTTCTGATTTGACTGGGTTGCAGAAGCCAAACACACTCTGGCTATGCTTGTACACGCCCTAGAGCAGATAGCCTAGTATCAACCTCTGAACCTATGATAATTTTCATGATGCACAATGTTTATTGCTGATACTGTTTGCAGGTTTTTATCATCTTTGCTTTCACACTTTATATGAACCGCTTAGGTATCTGAAGAACATATTTGCTTATGGCAGGGTTCCACTATATGATATATGTGTCTGTTGTCATATAAGTGTGTGCACAGGGCAGATTGCTGGGTAGTGAAAGGTTCCTGGGTTAACACATGCAACTGCCTGCTATGTGTGGCCCAGTGCTGTACTCCAACATGGCCTAAGTGTGTGAGCATGCCCAGTTCAGACTGTCAGTGTTCTGTTGCCTGACATTTGTCTCATGTATTCAAGTGTGTGAGTATGCCCAGTCTGACCTTTCAGTATGTTGCTGTCTGAGGTCCACTACATTTGTTGATGTATGTCTACATGTCCAATATTAACATTTGTACTGTGTGTGTTGAAAGTCAGGTTCTATTCTTATGCAGGACTCACCTTTGCGTCATAACTCGACAGGGATTATGCTGTGCCTGCAGGGTTTCCATGGAATACTTTGCATAGACTTATCAACATTTCTTCATACAGGTTAAGCACTGCACTACTGTCATGGTTTAGTGGTTCAGTGCTATGACTATAGTGCACAGTATACTGGGTTTGAGGCCCATTGCCACTTATATTCTCATACTGAGCAGACCAGACTGCTTAGGGGCCAATAGAGCAAATATGAGCATGTTGGCTATTGTTCAGCTATGCCCTACCTAGACCCAGCTTGTCCAACATTGCTCAGTATTAACCACCATTGCTGGACATTGGCTAATATTACTCTACATTGACTACATTTGTAGTAGTTGGTGTGTGCAATTTTGTTTACATTGACTTCATGATGGTAAATGCTGTTTAGCACTGCTATATTGCTTAACACATGGCAATCTTGCCTCAGGTGTTGATGCAGGGCTGCCTATGTCGGATGCACATACTACACTCCCTATACATGTTTGAAAGCAGGTAGTGTCAATGTAGGCATCCCTTTTACTATATGTGCGGGTCAGAGAGAGGTATCATTTCCAGAGTTCCTACTGAGTCAGTGTATGTGCTATTCGTTGCCTCTTTGCCAAGGCCAAAGCATACTGGGCATGCCTCCTTCTGCCTACTGGGGAAGGCTCAGGTTGTTCCTCCTCCGAGTCACGCTCTGCCTGTGATGGCCTTGGCAATGGTGGGGGGCTGTTTGGCCCAGGCCTATGCTGGTCCTGCTGCAGCTGTTTTCGCAGGATCATATTATGTAGCATAGCACATACCATGACAATTTGGGTACATGTAGTTGGTGAGTACTGCAAGGCTCCACCAGATGTGTCCAGGCACCGGAACCGTGACTTGAGCAGCCCAAACACATGCTCGATTACATTTCGTGTTTGTGCGTGTGCCTCATTATGGCATTCCTGTTCAGGTGTGTGTGCGTTTCTGATGGGTGTCATCAGCCACGGCTCCAGTGCATAGCCAGCATTCCTCACTAGGTGACCATGTAGGATGTCCCCATTGGCAAATATCTGGCACAGCTGCGTCAGATGCCAGATATGGGAATCATGGTAGCTTCCAGGGCAGCCAGCACACATATTCAGTATTATGCCTTGGGCATCACACACAACCTGGCAGTTGATGGAGGGGAAGCCCTTGAGGTTGAAGAAGACCCTACCCCGCTCACCGGCTGATGCTTTGATGCGTATGCGCGTGCAGTCTATTGCACCCACTACCTCAGGGTATTCCGCTATTTGCTGGAAGAGATGCATATTGCTGGCCAATACCTCACGGGAATTGGGGAAATATACATGATCACAGACATGCGCTGACATGGCATGCAGGAACTGGTGCAGTACCCTGGATGCTGATGCCTGTGATATCCCCATCATATCACCAGTTGGTCTCTGGAAGGTACCTGTTGCTAATATTCTTAGGCCAACACATACCTTAGTTTCCACTGGGATGGGTTCCCCTCTGTTGGTTCTGTGTGTGAGGCGTGGCCTGCACAGCTCAACAATTTGCTGCAAGAGGTCTCTGTCCACTCTATAGCGATCCACTATCTCCAGCGCATGTAGCCCCTGGTAGGTAACCCTAGGCCTGTACACTCTTCTCCGTCTCCTCACTGTGGGTTGTCCAGCAGCATTTGCATTATCACCACCCTCAGCATGTTGCATACATCACCTTATAACAGCAATGGCAGCAGCTAACATTTTTTGTCTCAGTGAAGCCTTTTCATTTTTCACTTCTATTAGCTTACTGCAGTGTTGCAGGGTCTCTTGAGAGAAACATAATGGACTGTTGTTTGCAGAGTTTTAAGCGCTGGGCTGGGCTGGGCTGGGCTAGTGTTCTGCATGGGTAATTGCCTGCTTCTGATTGTTTTCACCTGCTAGTACTCCCTGGTAACTTCCACTATTTGCTGTGCTTCCTTTTTCCTTACTGTTTCCTCGGAGGGGGGTGGTGGCCGCCGCGCACACAAGCGCAAACACGTGCACAGCAGCTAACACGCGCGCACACATGCTTACACGGACTAAAGCTTGCTTATTCTTGTTAAAATGCGTGCACACCGGCGCAAACGTGCTTACAACTGTTTACACAGCCTTACATATGCTTACTCAAGCCTACACGCGTGGACACATGCTTACATGCGCGGCCATTGTCTTACATGGGTTTACTGGTGCGCACACGCATGCATGCACGCCCAGCAAGAAACTTTGGTGTTATCCACGGCATACACCTTCGATTTCTTGACTTTACCTGGCCTACCTGTTGACACACCTCTTTCACTATTATGTAAATGTAAGCTGACACTTGACACTCTTCTCCAATGAGCTTCACTCCTTTCATACATACCCCCCTCGTGATGTCACCTATCTTCTACTCTGTTACTCCCCTTATCCTACTCCTACACTCCACCGACTATGCACATTTGCTATGTAAACTTGAGATTCACTATCCTAACTCTCATTTGCATAGGATTGCCTAATAATGCTTAGTTACATCTCTTAGACTGAGCTTCCCCCTTTAGCAACCTCTACTCGGTGGCCATATTGTCTTCAGTCTGCCATTCCCTTGCATTGTAAATTCATTTTAGCTATAAAATCCACATTTGTGGATCTTAATTATTAATTTTCCGATTTTTAGGGCGCAGCGCATTCACGCGGCGCTGCGCTATGGTTAAACCCTAGAGATCGGGATAAAAAAAGTTATTTTATTTTTAATTTGCATCACTTCCTGTTGCCAATGGCTGTATTTTTGGCCATTGGCATGCTTCCTCCTGTGAATGCATGTTTTTTTTCCAGCTGACACTGCTCCGTTTTTCTATTTGCAGAACCATACTCAGTTATCAACTGAGTACATTTCTGCAAATAACACTACTCCTACTCGGACAGGTTCGGGTTTCCTGGATCGCAAATTTACCTCATTTGCATAGCTTTCACCTGCAATTGAGGTAATTTGCATATCCCAGCCCTGTCCATGTAGGACTAGTTTGGAGAGCTCAGTTGCACGCCCCTACCGGCTGTTCCTGGATCGCTCAGCGGACTTGTTGGGCTGCATGGAGTCTTACTCTACTCTAAGACTCTGTGCAAGCCTTCGTGAATCCGGACCATTGTGTATGCTTTGAGCTGAAACAGCGATAACAGAGTCATAAACAATTTCCACTTATTTTCTTAGAGTTTGCAAGTTAACTCTGTATATTCCAGCTTTTACCATCAACACATACATTTGCATATGCATATAGTTTATACACATTTCTGCTCTTTTCCAGCAGGGTGCACTATTGTTACATTCTTGAAGCGCAGTACAGAACATATAGTTTTCTTACATTTCTAAGGCAAGCATACAAATCGTATTACTAATATTACTATTCACCAATGAATTATTTACAATATTCTAGCTGGCTGCACTGGCAGCCTTCACAGAAGGTTCCAAGAAAGTCAAACTGGGTAGTTCTGTCATAGTCCAAAGTACCTAAAACATAGGTAGATTTGGTGCAGGTTGTGTTGAAGGACCCAATGACACAAGTATGAATGCAGATGAGGTTCACAGAAGGATTCACAATAGCAGTGGGTATGCATCAGGGGTCAGCACAGACACCACTCCTGTTAATAGTCATAATGGTTAACATCAACAAACACATCAGAACAGGAGTGATCAAGAAAACTGTTTAATGCAGATGATATCACACTACAACAGGTTCGGATCAGGAAATTCAGCAGACAATAGATAAACTGAATGAAAAACTGAAGGCCTATGGAGTGAAACTGATCACAGACAAGACAGAGGTCATGAAAGCAAAAGGAAGAAAGAAAAGAAGTTAAAAGCTGGAACAGAAAGGAAAATAGATGGATAGATTAACAGCTTCAAGTATCTGGAAAGTGTTGAGGAGAAAAGAAATATAAATCAGGAGGTCAAAGGCAGTATCAGAAGAGTGTCAGCCAGCTGGCACAAAATGCCAGGGGTAATGCATGACAGAAGAAAGTCAATAAGTCGAAAAGTAAGATGTACAAAATAGTGGTGTGACCAGTGCTTCTTTATGGCACAGAAATTTCAGCAGTGAAGCCATATCAGCTGAGGGCACTTGATGTAATGGAGATGAAGTGCTTGCAATGGCTAGTAGATGCACACTGATGCATAGATGAGGTCAATAGAGCAGAAGACAACTTAGATTAATAATCTTTGTGTAATTTTGCTAATTACTCTGTGCCCTTTCTAATACTGTCTATTATTACCTGGTAAGTCACTATATTAAAGATGCAAGTCCCAAAAAAGGTCTGGATATCATAAATAGCTTTAAGTATTAACTGTAAGTATAAAAATAAAAACAACACAATAGGCTTGGATGTGATGATAATCTTTATACAGAGGAAATTTGATAATAGATGATGATAGATAATACTAATACACCATCAGCCAACTCATTCATTGTCCAACCTGTACCTACCTTTCTGATCTTGAAACTCTTAAAGCTACGCAAACCTAGTACACTTTCTGCAGATAATCTTCCCTCAGAATATCTGCAACTAGCAGCTACTACAATAGCATATCCAGTTACCACTCTCATAAATCGCTCTCTCCCTGAATCCTATGTTTCCTATCTATGGAAAAATCCATTATTACCCCACTACACAAAGGGTGAACTACCATGACCTTTCTAACTACCGCCCTATCTCTATACTCTCTCCACTATCAAAAATCCTGGAAAAAAATGTGTTCACACACAACTACTTAAACAACTCTCAGATAATGCTCTTCTATCCCGTACCCAGCATGGGTTCCATCCAGGGCATAGCACTATTACTGCCCTACTCTCTTTTTCTGACACTGCGAACAAAGCCATAGCTGCAGGTCATCTTATCTCAGCAAACTTACTAGACCTATTAAAGGCTTTTGACATAGTGTCACATACTAAGCTACTAACTCAGCTATCAAAACTAGGTTGCTCCCCAAAATCCTTCAACTGGTTTACCTTTTACCTACAAAATACAGAACAATCAATAAGGTGGCTTAATGTACAATCCTTTTATCAATCTAACAATATAGGAGTACCACAAGGATCCATTTTAGGTCCACTACTGTTTAATATCTTCATCAATGACCTGCACAAAGCCCCCCTCATCCAAAATCGCATCCAATATGCCGATGAGTCTACACTGATATCCACCTCCAACAACTTTTCAGATCTCCTCACAGTTACACAGCAAACCTTTACTTCTATTGAATCATGGCTTATTAATGCACAACTTATATTAAACCCCAAAGAACGAAACGTTTACTTTTCTCTACAAAATTACCTGACATTGACTTCAAAATATTTCCTAAAGATGGCACAGAAATAGAATTAGTGAAAACAGCCAAACTACTAGGTATAACAATAGGCAACAAACTCATTTATGAACAACACATCCTGAATGCAATAAAGAAAACACACTTCATATTAGGCAAACTATATAACCAGAAGCTTTACCTGGATAAATGCATCAAAACAAAACTCGCCAATGCCTTTCTCATCCCTTCCTTTCTATATGGTAGTGCCACTATTACTAACCTTCACTCAGCCCTTAGTAACAAATTACAATCCTGCTACTATAAAATAACCAAATTTACCTCTGAAAAACCGCACTGTTGTCATCATCGCCAAGCTATCACTGAAGTGAAATGGCTAGAGTTTTTCCACCCTCTCCAATACACCCAACTAACCTTAGCCCACAAACTAATCTGCAAACCTAATGACTGCCCAGCCCTCAACTCACTCCTACAAACATACACTCCTACAAGAACACTAAGGTTTTCCTTGTAAATTCATGCTTACTGTAACAAAACCCAACAAAAGAGCTGGACAATGCCAGTACTCCCATATCATCGCCAAACTATGGAACAACCTTTCATCTGAAATAACCCAAATTGACCACCCAAAAACCTTTAAGTTAGCTCTAAAATCATATTATCAAAATAATCCATTCTGCACCTGCCACAGAAGCAAACCACCTTAAACAGCACATTCACCAAATACTAGGATGGTAGACCTTGTAATATCCAGTCTTACAATAACTACTGTATGCCTACTATGCATTATACTTTACTCTCACCAAAGTTAGTACTGTTTCATAATCCATGCTTTTTCTATAGATGTAACATTATACCCCCATTTAATGATTCCTAATGCATATTAATGTAAACCTTATGAAATGTTAATTGTTCTATGTTCTGCCTGTTTTATCTGTAATACTTGTTAAATTTATGTTAAACATTGTCAGCTTTGTGATGCTTGTGGAGCTTTTCTCCCCGGGCCTCCACTGTAAATGGGTTTCTGACCCAGTGGACCTAGATTTACTTTCAAGCGAAATAGTAACATAAAACATATGCTATGCATAGAACCTAGGTTAAAAAATAAGAAGGCTAACTATGTTTCCTCTGCACATATGAGAACAGGGACCTTTCCCTGCAGGCATTGTAAAGCATGTTCAAATGTGAATGGTTTAAATTACTTTATACATCCTGTTACAAATAAAAAATATACATTTGAGTTTTATGCAGATTGCCACACAGAGAATGTGGTTTACTTGGCATGCTGTAAGTCATGTCCGAGTTTCTATGTTGGAAAAACTAATTGTAAGTTAAAAACAAGAATGCTGCACCACTTGTCATCCATTAGACAGAAGGATAAACACAATGCATTATACCAACATGTTTCTAGCTTTCCAGATCACACTTTTGTTTTTATGGTTCTGCATATTACACAGATGAAAAAAAAGGGGCGGGGTATTGTTAATGATACAGAGTATGCAGAATTAAGATGTATCATACAGTTGGCTGCTGATAACCCACCTGGGTTAAATAGTTCTGTACCTTTAAAACCAGCCCTAAAGAAAAGGCGGGGAAAGTATTGAAAGTGACTGGTTGTTTTTAAAATTGTTTTAGCATTTAAAGACTGTCATGGTTATGTGAAGTTTGTCTGATGAAGGTTTTTTTTTAACCTGAAAGGGTTTACATTTAGTAATAAAAGATTACGGCAGGTTTGGACTCTGTTTAGTTTGTTTTTGGATCTGTTCTTACAAGAGATTCGAAAGGATTCCTTAAGGGAAGTTAAGAGGCTTGTGTTTTTCTACATTTTGGTGTGTTAAGAAAAGGTGTAGTAAGAATATGGGGTTTTGCAGCCCAAGCTAGAAGATGGAGAAATAAAAAGTAGTCTGGTTGTGTTAAGAGACTTGGACACTCAAGGCAATGGCTATGCAGAAGAGAATTTTTTGTAAGAATTGTTTCAAGAGAAGAAATCTGGAAACTGTTTGCCTAAAGGAAGGCAGAAAAAGAAGCTTTGTATTATCAGATGAGTTCAGCTTGTACTTTATGTTTTTTTATGTCAGAACAGGTTAAGGAACAGGTTAAATACAGTTGAAATTTGGTTAAAAATGAAGTAGATTTTTTAAGTAATAAAAAAATAAGTTTTTCGTATAAACGGGGTAGAAGTATAAAATATTTTATTGTACATAGTCGTTTTAAAATGCCAAATATGACAATGGTAAGGCAAATAGAACATTTAGGTACGAAAGCATGTGGCAAATGTAGTATTTGTAAGTATATAGTTAAGGAATTTAATACCATAAATGGGATTTCCTTTGTTACAAATGGTACATTTAACTGCAATACAGAGAGAGTTATTTATGGTATGAGATGTCCATGTAACAAATTTTATGTGGGAGAAACTAAAAGGTCTCTGGCATGTAGAATTAAAGAACATGTCAGAGACATAAAAAATAATAAACAAACCAGCTCTATAGCTTTGCATTTTTATAAATTTCATAATGGTAAACCAGAAGGATTAATTGTAACAGTTTTGGATAGTGTAAAAGGAAATACTTACTCAAATGAGCAACATGTTAAATATATATTAAGAAAGAAAGAGTTATGCTTAATTTTGAAATTTAATACATTAAATCCTAGTGGGTTAAATTATGACTGTTCATGGAAAAGTATGTTATAAGTATAGGAATTGTTGATATTGTTTTATGTGCTAGAATGCTGTTTCTTTATTTGTTAATTGATAACTTAAGAGGGTGTGGCATGTGTTAGTATATAGGTGAAGCAAATGCATACAATAAGTTTTTACTCTGTTAAAGGCAAGTTTGCTGAGGCACTAGAGATTTCTTCAGTTTTTGTATCATATGTGGATCAATTATAGGCAATTTCTTGCCATTCGAGTGTTTTTTGGAATAAATCCTTTTTACTGAATTGGATTCGCTTTTTGTGGTGCAGTACAGTTTTTACGGTTCTTTTGTGGTTCTACAAATTGTACTTTATGTTTGTTGTAGACCACTGGAATTATGTATATGTGTTTGTGGCTGTGTAATAAGGCACATTTGTGCATCTTACAGATATTGCTGCACATTCAGTATTGTTGTGAGTCATGGGCCCAAGGGTTGAGTACATTAAAATTCTTTGGTATTTGGTAATATTTGTACCATACACAACCCAAAGTTCCTCACTGAACTTATAAAATGGACATCTGTATTTTTGCATTTTGACTCTTATAGTAGTTTATTATGTATGACAATTACACGTTTTGCAGTTTTTTTAAATTGCAAAATAGTTCTTCAACTCATTTTATCAAAATGATTGATGTGGATGGTTATATATTGTTTAACTATTTGAATTAAATATTCAGGGTATTCATTTCAGATGAAGGACAATGTATGAGCCATTTGTGAATAATATGATATTATGTTTAACAAAATTACAGTGAGATCTCACCTTTTTTTTTACTGTTCCACATGCATTTAGCTCAATATCTGGGTGCAAGATTATTACAGCAAAAATTAGATTAATTTCAATAAACTGTACTCCTGAAAACTTAAAGCTGAATTATCATTATCTCCGAGGTGTAAATGGACTACTGATATCAAATTCATTGGGCAGGGAGTTTGAATTTCCCTGCAATCATTTATTTGCAATATTAAGGAAGTGTTATTTTCCAGAAGAAATAGAAAATGTTAGTGTTCTAAACCATACCAGGGGATGTATTTTGTTTTCAGAAATGGAAAACATTACCTTTATAAACCGATCAAAGGGTAGAAGCAGCACAGATGTTGATATCATCTCAGTTTGTGCATGTTGGGTAGGCATTTGTTGGTCAGACTGCAAAGAATGCCATGGCTGGCCTACACAGACTGTCAAAAGAACTTATATGGCAATGAACATTCTTAAATTAGCTGGGATAAACTGCTGCTACCTACGCAGGTAGGAGGACAGGGAATATCCAGAGATAAATAATACTTTCAGGCTATGACTGAAAATGTCTTATTTACTTTTTGCTGGTGGTATACCACACGGATACTATACCCCTGGGAGAGATAAGACAATATTCATTGTAGTAGAAAACCTGCAGCTGCACTTTAGGAGGAGGTTCTGAGATGCTAAGGTACTGCGCTTGGTTCAAGACTGGGGTATGGGTAATGGTGAAACGTATTTTGCAAATGAAGGTTGAGGCTTTAGAGCAAATATTTGCATCAGTTAAGAAATAAAGAAGAAGTAGTTCCTTGATCAGTAATTCAAATGAAGGAGAAAGATAGCATGTTATTTTAGGAGCTGAGTAGGTAAGCAAAAAGAATTGGCAGGTGAAGGCTGGATTTTGGAGAGCCAGTATTAGTTGATTGTATTGAAAAAGCAAGAGAAAGCTAGTCAGAGGTAAGAGCTTGGTAGCTTAGGTTTATACATTGCAGTTTGATTTTAAGCTGAAGGACAGCTGAGCACAGCTACTTGACTTCTAGTGTTAAAGGAAGTGAAGTACAGGATTTGCTCAGCTACCCTCTGTCTTTCACTGTCCTGTTCCCCTTCCCATCCACCTATTGAAATTACCCTGAAAAGTTTACCTGTTTTGGCCACATTTGTTACCTCTGGCTGGTGACATCCAGATCAGTCCTCAAACCTGAAAGCAATCTTTGTTAACAATAGGTTATGAAAATAGAATATGATTTCTGCAAATGATTTTTTACATGCAAAGTGTATATGTATATATTTATGTATATTTTTTGATTGCCAAATGGACTAAGGGTGATATATTTCCAGCCATGTAGTATATTGTCTTGGATAAAATCACAGACTTAATAATCTGGTTAAATAAGAGGTATCACATCATTATAAATTTTATTTAATGTACATAAGAGTTATATTATTATGACAACTACTAAGTAGGGCAGGACCAGCTCAAATGTCACACTGATGGGGGAAGGGATTTGAATTTAACATGTGTACCAATAACACTTTGTTTTACAGCACAATAAACCACTCCCTTGCCTGATAAAAAGTATATATATATTTAGAAAGCTTGTGAGGTAACAATTACTCTGTTAATTTTGTTTTACTTGAATCGATTGTCTGTGTACTTAATAAAGGGTTTTCGACTGGAAACAGACCCACCTGCCTTGCTTGGATTACTTTCGAATACTTAGTAATTCTGTACAATATTTCATATTATATATATTTTTTTGATTTAAGACAAGTTTATGTTCGCTACTTCTACTATTATTGTCTGATCTGATTAATATACACTGATTAAGTCGAGATATTTGGACTGAAAATCTTCCAAACAAAGAAGTTTCTTACACTCTTTTGGTTTTCAGTTATTCAATACTATATGATCTAATCAAAGCAGGATACTTGAATTAGTACTAATAACACTAAAGTTGAATACTGCAAAAATCTGCAGATCACTTAGACTAACTGAAATGATTCTGAAAAGAAATAAAAAGCTGGGCAATACCAAAATCTTTCCATAAAGTTGTCATGGACATAATCTCAGTGCATGTCTGATCAGTGATCTTATAGAGAACATAAATAAACCGCCCCGTCTTTAACTTGCTATTAAACAAACATCTCACTACAACACCACGCTAACCCTTACATATGGTTCTCCAGTCCCTCCACCCCCTCATTTTACTTCAAATGAAATAGTTCTGACCTGCACCTTAGATTACTGCTATGGATACATTTTACACCTTAAATGTATCTCTACACCCAGAAAGTAAAAAATATATATTGCTCTGGCTTTACGTTAATATTTCTCTTGCTAGAACTGTGTTTGAAGCATTGTTACTTTAAGCACATTATTTTGTTCCTTAATTTTATTTGTTTTAGTAGTTCTGTTGCTGGAACTATGCTTGATGCATTGTTACAGTAAGTGCATCATTTTATTATTATCTTATTTTCTACAATTTTCCATGTCTGACTACTACAGGCCTGTTACATATCTGTTTGCTGATAGGTTTTCTTGTTAAATTTGTTTCATTTAACTACTAGTTATAGAATGGCCAAGTGTTTCTTTCTGTCCTCTGTGGCTAGTTTTGAATCTGCACCTCATTGTACTGTTATGGATACATTTTAAACCTACAAGGCAATTTTTTCTGAGTATCTCTATACCAGAAAAATACAACACTTATATCGCACGTTTTTTTTTTTTTTTTTCAATATTTCAGTTTCTGGAACTATTTTGAAGGATTTTACTGTAGGCGTATTATTTTACACTTTAAATCAGTTTGCTCAACCAGTTGTTGAGCCTGCTGGATCTGTAGTACCTAGCCTTGCTTGTGGAAGTTCTTTGCTACAATTTTCAGTGTCACACTACCTCTAAATTGTTGCAGATCCATTTACTGATTAGTTTTCTTGATATATTTGTTTTATTTTAACTGCTATTTATAGAATGGACTAGTGTTACTGTGTGTCTGTTGTGTCTAGTTCTGAACCTACCCATCAGAGTACTGCAGTGGATACATTTTAAACATAACAATATATTTTTTCTTATAATCTCTGCACCAGAAAAGTTAAACACAATATTGCCCTTGTTTTATTCTAATATTTCATATACTGGAACTGTTTTTGAAGCAGTTTTGGTCAGAATGTATGATTTTGTTCTTTAGCAAACTCTGGCTGAAAATGTTTCTCATGCTGCTCTTGTCGTGACATTAAAGCTAGTGCATCTGTTACTATTTGACCCTTATGTTAAATAAACCACAAAATTCCCTTCCTCTCATCTTTAATTGCTGTTTTCAGCAAACTCAGAAGTATAATTTGTAGAGTAACTCTCTTTAAATCCTAGAG
Organism: Protopterus annectens; assembly: GCF_019279795.1. Taxonomy (NCBI): domain Eukaryota; kingdom Metazoa; phylum Chordata; order Ceratodontiformes; family Protopteridae; genus Protopterus; species Protopterus annectens. The sequence continues at coordinate 1,482,629,039 of NC_056746.1, forward strand.
CCCTCCTTTCATGTTACATAGATTCAGAAAACTGTGTGCCTACCCATTCAACAGTCTTGCTCCTGAATTGACTGCAGTTAATAAAAATTGTCTTTGCAAGCTCCAAGTCTCATCTCATCTGCATGTACTAATATGCACTGAAAGACCAAACTGGGAACTTCCTGTCATTAGACTGCTAAATCCTGAGTTACTCTTCCTTCTCTATCATCCTACTAGCTTAGTGCACAGTGCATTACCTGAAAGGTTTAATCCATTATTTCAACATACTTTTAAAATCTGCAATATCTGGGACAAGACTATCATTCACTTGGGAACCTTCTGATATTTGTTATAGTTTACCATTGTTAAATACACCCTCAGCTGCATTTACACTATTCACTGAATTACCTAAATGCTGAACAAGATGGAAGGTCAGCCGGCAAATTTCTACTATATTGCCTGCTTTTAGCACTAGGTTCCCAAGCACATTGTACTAACTAACATATAATGAATGTATTATCATCATTAATAATTCCAGCTGTGAAAGGCTTCCCTCTCACCTAAAAGGTTACCCTGTGAGCTTCACACATCTCCACCACAATAGTTTACTAATCACACCAAAGTGTCTCACACCGAAACTGTAAAAGATCGCTTCCAAAGCCTCCTGGAAATTAGAGCATTAAGTCTCAGCAAAAATAGGACCACTTATGCAACACTACAATAAACAGTCTTCCCGAGCAAAAACACTTCATATCTTTCTCCTTGAACCACAGCATCAACAGAAATGTTTTAGTCATAAAACCAGGAACCAGTACACAAGTAAAAAACAAATGAAGAAAACTCAACAGGAAGTCCCAAGAGAGAACGCCAGCAGACTGTGTTGTAAAGTATTAACGCAGTTTTATTTTTTTAAGAAAAAGCGTTTTCGCCACACAAAAAGATTACGTCATTAAAAACAAATTTTAAATACTTTATTACTGAGGTATTTAAAATTCCTTATAAGTGACTTTATCAACTGATTTTATGGTCATTGTTTATTACTGTTGAGTCACTTTAATATGAGTTAAATGACTAATATTGTTTTTAATGACGTAATTACATTTCCGGTTGTGTGTGTATTTAAACTCATTGATTTTTTTACATTTCATCTGAAGAAGCTGCATTGCTTTTTGTGTGGCGAAAACGCTTTTTCTTAAAAAAATAAAACTGCGTTAATACTTTACAACACAGTCTGCTGGCGTTCTCTCTTGGGACTTCCTGTTGAGTTTTCTAGAAATGTTTTAGTGATAGGTTACTCTGTTGCCAAGCCCACTTACTCATCACTCACAGGACTGAATTACTAGACTGCTCTTCCAGGTGCCAGGACTTTTGGAATTACAGTGGCCCTAAGCCATAGCAATGGATCCTTGTGGGAATTAATTACTTGAGACACAAAACCCAGAGACATAGGGAGGTAGACATGTCAGAATGTTCCATGCATGTTCAAAAAACAGTGAAGACACTGATCCAGAACAGAATTCTTCCCTTCACTCAAAAGAAACCTATATAAAAAGAAAAAAAAACAATCAGTTTTGATGGTCAGTTAGATAGCTGGCGTCATTCCAGGGTGGATCCACCAAGGGTGTGTCATTATAGAACAATATGCTTGCTATTCAAGATTGCTTCTCTAAAGATGAACTGCACCTTTCATTCAAAGTCTTCTGCATACTGGCTAACAACTTTGCTGCCCACACAGTGCTTTTGTAAGAAAATTCCAGCTGATGGACATTCCAATATAACTAACAAATCAATTCTAAGCTCAGATCACATTAAGGTAGCTCTTCTCAATAATAGAAGTCTAAACAATAAATTGCCTGATCTTGAGGCAATTTTGCATTTGGGAAGCATCTGTGTTGGTATGGCTACTGAGACTTGTTTTCAGTACAAAGAGATCAGTCATTCTGTATCTAGGTTTTACATTGTTCATGTTAAAGACATGATGGCAACAGTTGTGGGGTCTTTGTGTTTGTCAAAGAATGTATTACCTCCAAGCAGTTCTCGAGAGAACCTTAAACTGAGATCATTGAACTAAGAATCATTCTAGATAGGATTATCAATTAAAAACTTGCTACAGAACACTTTTAGTTCCCTTATGTTGTTGTTAGTCTTCTTTTGGCTTTTCCCAGTTAGGGGTCGCCACAGCGGAACTCTGGTCTGCTAATGATTGGCAGTAGATTTTTACGGTGCCAGTTTGATGCCCAACCTTCAACAAAGGCACACCCTACACATGTATTTCAAATGCCACTCGACTGCAGGGGACATGCAGACTCCACACAGAAGGTGCTCCAGCTGAGACTCGAACGGGAGAACCTCTTGCTGTGAGGCAACAACGCTACCACTGCACCACCGCGGCTACTACTTTTAGTTCTCTTATGACAACCTTTAATTCTTCAGTGTTCTAAATGATCTCCTTGTAAAATACCTTCATTATTTTAGGTAGCTTTATATACTTACTGTTCAATGAACTGGGACACCAGTACCACCAATCTAGGATATACCGCCAAATTCCTAGACCTTATAAACAAAGCCTGCCTTGATCATGTGGTAAACAAACCTTCTAGAGGACATAGCATTCAAGATCAGATACTTACAATATGGCTACCTCATGCAATACTCCTCTGGTACCTCTTTATTTATTTGATTGTTTGTTTGTTTTATTTATGTATGTATTTATTTATTTATTTATTTTATGCAGTTTGTTGACTTGGGTTAATATTGATCCCTTTGGACCAGTTTCAGTCTTAACCCAGACTTTCCTTGTCCAGTGAAGTCAAACCACAAACCTGTGACTTTCTTCTTTAAGTTCCAAACAATCCCTATAGCAACCCTCACTGAATTTAAAGACAATAAGCTTGCCAACCTCAACCTACTCTGTAATTAAATATCAAAATTCAGTTTTGGCTGCACTATTCCTGACCATGACACTGCAACAAGTTTCACTAAGACATTCTACATCAACTTAAAAAAATGCATAGAGCTAATAGAATCTAGCAGTCCCTACTACAACCAGGTATCAATGAGAATTCAAAAATAAACCACCTTGGTGGTCTACTACCATAAACAAAATGCAAAACAACAGTAAGAAAAAAAAAACTCCTTCATTTATATAGTAGTAGATCCAAAATATGTTATCCTTAATGGAAAAATATAGGCATTAGAAAAAAAATGAAAATCATTATCAGGTCCATTAAAGGAACCTACAAACCTAGGCTGATCTCTTAAGCTTGAATTAACTACAAATCTTTCTTTAGTTATATTAGAAATCTATTCAAAATGACGTCTGTATTCTGACCAATAGACATTGCCAATATACTTGCAAACAAATTCAATAACAACTTCATACTGCTATAGCTGTGATAGAACTGTCTCTTTAAATTCATGGGTTACCTAAATTAGCCAGTACATAACACTAAGTAAGTTTTTTTTTTATGCCAAGGGCTTCATGTGGAAATGCAATAACAGTTGCCTGAGCCTTTTTTACTAAACACTTTGCACCTCTGTAAATAGTATAACATGCTGCTACTCTTAAACCCAATACCCTTCCTGCCTGGGTGATAATTTATTATTTCAGTTACTTTTTACAGCACTTCTCTCTCATTCCCCTTTCAGAAACCTTAACGTAATAATTATTGTTGCCTCCATCTTTTCATTTAGTGACCATTGTCCCTGCGAACGGGTTCTCTCTCAGTCCCCCACTTGCTGAATCCTTGGCCATTGACTGCATCTGCAGTGAAAAAAACAGCCACAAGAAATCAAGGGCTTTAAAAATAAAATAAGTTACTGTAGGTGTCTAGCTACATTTCACTCTTAGCATGCTACTGTAGAAAGTACCTGGTCTAAAGCAGAAATAACTGGCTCTACCCACAGCTAGGGACAGCAGCTGCTCCCCACCCCCATCAGCTGTAAATACACTCCCCAATTAAATTTTTTTCTTTTTAGTTATCAGTAAACCAAGATAAAGCTCTAGGCAAAAAAAAGGTAACCTAATAGATACACTGGAGCTGCCCACTTAAAATAGAGGCAAAAAAGGTACTTAAACTGCCACTTTTTGTCTGCTTCAAACTAGATATCTACCCAGAAAGGACACAGCTGAAATCAGGTCTAAAGATTGTTTTTCCCTACTAGATTCTAATAACTCCTAACAATTTGGCTATTTAGACACTTACCCTGCAATCTTTAGCCTGGGGGGTTCTAGCCCACCCGTTCGCTACACTCTCTTTGCTCCTCTCCCTGCCCCCTATTCCCACCCACCCCCAGTACCTCTACATTTATTCTAAGCCTTAACCTCACCCCTAATTACCACCAATTAGGCTATACCACTAGTCACCCCCTCCCCCTACATCCAACACAAACATGCTACTACCTAATATAATAACAATCCTAACCTGCATAGTTCTAGCTCACATTACATCCTACCAAGCCTCCACAGTCAAATGCCCCAACAACTTCCACTGTATACTCTCAACACCCTCTCTCAAACATTTACACTATAACTACACAACCCCTGCCACCAAAAACGTCCTCTCAATACACACACTCCATTACCAAACACCTAACACACTCAAAAATAAAATATCCCTAAGATACCACAAGCAATTTACTATGTATATAAAACATATCCTAAACACCCTCTATAAAGTAGCCCTCACTGGAAACATTGATCCAAACCCTGGTCCTCCCAAATCCAACCCAACCACAAACTCTAGTCCAAGCAACCCCCCACAACTCAACTCCTAGCCAACAAAAAAGCAACATACCTGCGAATAATGTTCCTAAACATTAGAAGCATATGCAATAAAATCCAAGGACTACATGCCAGCATAAGCATATGTTCCCCATATATTTTCTTCATAACTGAAACCTGGCTCAAACCTCACATCAGAAGTGAGGAAATACTTCCAACTGAACACAACATCCTTTGCATAGACAGATTGTCCAAAAAAGGAGGTGATGTAGCATTGATATTTAAACACCACCTCAATATTAAACTCCTGAACACATCTGCCCCTCACCATAACAATGAAGAAATCTGTTATGCCAATCTCAAACTAAACCCAAAGAAAACAATCAATATCATAGGATGCTATTTCCCACCAGGGCAAAATATTACACCCATAGAAAATCTCTTGAGCTGGGCTACTTTATCTCTACCCCAGGAAACCATCATTCTCGGTGACTTTAACATCAACTGGCTGTCCTGTAATAACAATCTCCCAACCATTCACCTTAATCTCCATGGGTTCGCTCAACTCATCCAATCCGCTACCTGAATTAACAAAAATCTTAACAATCATACCTTATTTGATTGGATCCTAGTCAACAAAGCCACTCACTCTTACCTAGCAGGCTGCTTACTTGACAGTCTTAGTGACCACTCCCCCGCTTTCCTAATTCAGCACCACACAAACAGTCTCAAGCCCATTATCCACAGGCAAATACGGAACAAGTCCAACTTCAACTCCAGCTTCTTAATCTCCTCCCTGCAAAAAATTAACTGGTCACCACTAAAATACCTCAACCTAGATGAGGCTGTCCACTTCTTCAACAGTACCTTCCTCTCCATCCTAAACACCCATGCTCCTGTAAGAAATGCCAAAGTCAGATCCAGGCATGTCCCATGGTTACAAAAGACCACCAGAACCCTAATGAAATCCAGAGATAAGGCCTGAGAGCACTTGCGACTAACAAAAAATAACTCAGATAGGCAATCATTCCTTGAACTGCACAATAAAGCCAAAAAGCAAATAAAATTAGACAAATCCCTCTACTATCAATCCACCCTGTACTCTACCAATCACAACCCTAAGCAAGTCTGCTCCACTATTAACACTATCCTCCACCCAGGGAAGGTTGATACCCCCCAGCCATCCATTCCCCCCTCCTCCAGCAGTATTGCTGAATCCTATAACAAACACTTCACTGAATCTATAACATCTCTAAACAAACCCTTCCCCTACAACAGCCCCCCCAACACCTAACCCTAAACCCCCACTCCTCTTTTCTTTTTCACCTCAGTACCTACCTCCAAAATCTCTTGAGCTGGGCTACTCTATCTCTACCCCAGGAAACCATCATTCTTGGTGACTTTAACATCAACTGGCTGTCCTGTAATAACAATCTCCCAACCATTCACCTTAATCTCCATGTGTTCACTCAACTCATCCAGTCCCCTACCTGAGTTAACAAAAATCCTAACAATCATACCTTACTTGACTGGATCCTAGTCAACAAAGCCCCTCACTCTTACCTAGCAGGCTGCTTACCTGACAGTCTTAGTGACCACTCCCCCACTTTCCTCATTCGGCACCACACAAACAGTCTCAAGCCCATTATCCACAGGCAAATATGGAACAAGTCCAACTTCATCCCCAACTCCTTCATCTCCTCCCTGCAAAGAATTAACTGGTCACCACTAAAATACCTCAACCTAGATGAGGCTGTCCAGTTCTTCAACAGTACCTTCCTCTCCATCCTAAACAACCATGCTCCTGTAAGAAATGCCAAAGTCAGATCCAGGCATGTCCCATGGTTACAAAAGACAACCAGAACCCTAATGAAATCCAGATATAAGGCCTGAGAGCACTGGCGACTAACAAAAAATAACTCAGATAGGCAATCATTCCTTGAACTGCACAATAAAGCCAAAAAGCAAATAAAATTAGACAAATCCCTTTACTATAAATCCACCCTAATTTCTACCAACCACAATCCTAAGCAATTCTGGTTCACTATTAACACTATCCTCCACCCAGGGAAGGTTGATACCCCCCAGCCATCCATTCCCCCCTCCTCCAGCAGTATTGCTGAATCCTATAACAAACATTTCACTGAAACTATAACATCTCTAAACAAACACTTCCCCTATAACAGCCCCTCAACTCCTAACCCTAAACCCCCCACTCCTCTTTTCTTCTTCCCCTCAGTACCTACCTCCAACATAAAAAGACTATTGTCAAAACTTAAACTCACCAAACTCACAGCTGACAACCTCCCCACTGAATACTTGAAAATTGCAGCTGATACACTAGCCTACCTAATTTCAATTTTAATCAACCATTCCATAACAAAAGGCTGTGTTCCCTCAATATGGAAAATATCCCACATCATTCCCCTCCACAAAGGCACCCCCTCCACCGATCTCTCCAATTACTGCCCCATTGCTATCCTCTTCCCTCTCTCCAAGATACTTGTAAAATGTATCAACACCCAGGTCTCCAACTACCTCCTAGCTAATAATCTCATCTCCAAAACCCAACATGGTTTCAGGCCATATCTCAGCACTACCTCCTCTCTGCTCTCCTTCAGCAACACTATACTTCATCACAAAAGCAATGGCCTCTTCTCCACTGCCATATTTCTAGATCTCTCAAAGGCCTTTGACATGGTATTTCATGAGCTACTTCTCTCTACTCTCCCCAACCTCTCCTTCTCACAATCAGCCTGCAACTAGTTCCACAGCTATCTACATGAATGCTAGCAATCAATAATCTGGGATGATAACCTATCATCTCACCTCCCAGTTACTCTCGGTGTTCCCCAAGGGTCTATTCTTGGCCCTCTGCTATTCTCACATTTCATTAACAACCTACATACTGTCACCACACAAGCATCTCTTATGCAGTACACATATGACTCTTCTCTCATCTGCTCTGCCCCCACTCTACCAGAACTACAACAAATCACAAAGGAATCATTCTCTTCTGTAGAAAGCTGGCTAGCCAATGCTCAGCTCCTACTCAAACCCAAGTAAGACAAAACTTATCCTGTTCCAACTTTCCAAAGCCACACAAAACACCCCCCACTTCAACATTTTCACCAAAGACAATACCATCATCTCTCCATCAGAACACACAAAATTACTCAGTGTAGAAATAGACAACAAACTTAGATTTGGCACCTGCATATCTCTCACAGTAAAAGAAGTTCACAAGAAACTTGGTGCATTATATCGAAGCCGCCAATTCCTAACCAAGGTGGTTAGAATCTCCATAGCCAATTCCCAGCTAATCTCCACCCATATAACTATGCATCCCCCATACTTACCAACCTTAGACAGACAGACCTACACAATTTGGATGCTTGTTACAACAAAATTGCTAAATATGCCACTGGAACCTCCTACCGCAGCCATCATTGTATCTCCCTTAAAGAACTAAACTGGCTAGAACTCACACAACTCCTTCATTTTAATCAACTCACCCTAGCTCATAAACTTATTAACCACCCCGTAACATCCCTTCCCTTCAAACCCTTCTCCAACCCTAGCACTCCACTAGCCCTTAAGATCAAGTAACAAAAATCAACTCACTGTTATCAAACCCAAAAACTCAGCAAGAGAAGCCATATTTTCATGTACCATATCTAAACTTTGGGATAATCTTCCACCCTCTATAACTACTCTACCTTCCAGCAGTCTTTTAAAGACTGTGCTCAAATTCCACTTAAATTTACACTGGATCTGTCCTTGTTCTAATCCAGACTAACACCCCCACCCTTACCCCCCCACCTAGACTCTTAACCCAACTATACTACCGCCACTACTAACCACAGTCAGAATTAGCTAGTTGTCTTTACATACTTTAAAATTATGTCCGATAACTTTGTTACTAATATTATAAACAGCAAGAAACTATCTTAACTTGCAACATTTACTGTATATACTGTTGATAATCAATATCTTGTTATTGTATTAAAGCCAACAACCTGTAATGTTGTTTACTATTGCTGCAACTTTGTATCTCTATCATGTACATGATGTGGAGCTTTTCTCCCCGGGCATCTGCTGAAAAAGGACCTGTGTCCAGTCGGAATTTCCCAGTAAACAAATGTAAATAAATAAATGCTCAGGACTTCTCTACAAAGCCCTGAAATACATGAGCCCCTTAATCCCCCATGTATCAATAAGGATCATTTTCAGAAAGTGTTAACTAAGACCAAATATACTTACTCCAGAGAATGTGACAATATACCTTGTTACTTAATTAATATTGTTAAACGTGCCATTGCAAATCCATTATTTAAACGAATTAACCAAAGTTAAGATACTAGTTTTATCCTTGATGAATGTTGCACTGCATTTGTGATGTCCCTCTACAAAGGTGGCTTTACAACTGACCCAAATAATTACAGACCTTTCTTTCTTATAAACCTCATCTGAAAAGCAAAGGGAATGTATTATAATTTATTATTTATTTATTTTATTTTATTTTATTTTACATTTGTTGACCAGGCTAGTCTGGCTGGATATATGTCCATTTTCAGCAGAGACCCGAGGAGAAAAGCTTCACTATATACTGGTATATTACATAAAATACATCACTGTAAGATACAAATTATAAGGATCTAAAGAATTATTTGAATGTAGGATAGTCACAATACAGAAGCATTTTTACAGAAATGTAAAATTCTTAAAAAACTTTGTGGATTCCTATTCCCATATTATTAGCAAAAGCAGGAGTAGTAATATTGAAAGTGAGAAGGTGGTAACACACACAAAGGTCTAAACAATATAAATAGTATTAATAGTTATGATAAAACATTTGTGCCAGGGCACAAGTTTTAAAAAATAGATTTCCACAGCAGGGAGCAATGTGTAGGTTTAAGTGAGAGGAGAGATGACAGGTTGCAGTAGTGTATCAAGTAAAGAGAAGAGACGTTATAGGAAAAGTAATATCTAAGTGGATACTAGGTGAGATACAGAGGAGGAGTGAATACTAGTAGTAGAGACAAAGTAGAAAAGTAATGGAGAGAGCTGTAACAAGAGTTGGGTGCTGAGGTCAGGCAGGATTAGAGCAAGGGCATAGCCAGGTAGATTTGAAATGGTTTCTTAGTTGTTTCTTGAAAAGTTTTGATGAGACTAGGGAGGTCAGTTCTATGGGAAGTTTGTTCCAGTATGAGCCAACAACATTTGTAAACAAGGAGTCACCAGCTCTATTGTGTGATTTGAGAGTGGCGACTAGCAGTTTGTTTGCTGAGCGGAGGGAAGTAAGATTCCTGTATGGGGTGACACGGTTATTAAGTATTGGTGTATTGTTAGGGTAATGGAGAATTTTATGGGTGATAACTAATTGATGGAGGAGAATAAGATTTTGAAGTTCAAGCCAATCGAGTTTTTTGAGATTAACACAATGATGGGTACGAAATGGGGAACCTGTGGCAAATCTGGCAATGCTATGGTAGGCTGTGGCTAGTTTCTGAAGGTTAGATTTTGAAAGGCTGATAATGGATGGGGAGGCATACAATAGTGTAGAGATGATATGAGTTTGGGCTAGAGACATCCTGCTAGTTGGTGTAAGAAAGGGCTTGTGTCTATAGAGGGCACCTATCTTTTTATTAACAGCTTTGATGGTTAGGTCAATGTGGCAATCAAAGTTTAGTTGATTATCTATTGTAAAGCCTAGTAGTTTAGTGGAATAATCAGGTGTAATGATAGTGCCATTGTCAGACACAATAGAGAAGGAGAAGGGGGCAGACTTAAAGGTAGGTGAGAAAAGTAATAATTTGTTTTTTTTTGGAATTGAGGAGGAGACAGATATGTTGGAACCATTTTTCTGCTGCTGTAAAGACTTTTTGGGTGGAAGAATGGAGTTCAGCTGGAGATACAGCAGAACAAATGAGAGTTGAATCATCTGCATACTGAATACATGTGGATGTTGGGAGTGAAATAGATAGGTCATTTATAAATATGGAGAAAAGAAGGGGACCTAGGATGGATCCTTGAGGGACACCTATAGTGACAGGGAGCTGAGAGGATAGGTGGCTGGCCCAAAGCACTGCTTGTTTTCTATCTTTCAAGTAAGAGTCAAACCAGTGCAATGCCATAGAGTCAAGTGAGAGAGATTTCAAAGTGTCTAGCAGAAGTTGATGGTTCACCATATCAAAGACTTTAGAGAGGTAAAGGAATAAAGCAAAGGAGAAAAGGTTGTTATTGCGATTTTTGTTGATATTGTCTGAGAAGGAGAGAAGAGCAGTGGAAGTGCTATGGAAAGGTCTAAAGCCATGTTGGGAGTCTGCAAGTAGGCTATTATGTAAGAGATGATTTAAAAGTTGTTGGTGTATACAAAGTTATAACCGACTTCATTAACTAAAATATAAAGAATATTTTCTAACTTGACCCTGTCAGTTTGGCTTTATGAGCAGCAGATCATATCTATTGAATCTGACTAAATTCTCTGAAAGGATTACACAGACTATAGAAAGTGGCCATGTGGTACACAGGGTAAATCTTGACCTGGCCAACACCCCTGATACCATTCCCCTATGGCTTCATGCAAAAGTTAATTTGTTAAAATTCGCCCATATGTGATGAGGTGGATATCAAGCTGGCTGACTGACAAAACCTTCACTGTGTGAGTTGCAGGAGCCTCATCAGAATGTAGAAAAGTGACCATCAAATTCCCTAATGGTGTGTTGCTGGGGCCTTGCCATATTTTGTCTTTAGTTCTCAAATTTCCAAGCAAAGAAATAATTACTCTGGCTAATAAAGATTGCAGACAATTGTATACTGAATTTTTTTATGTCACTCTCTGACACCCAAACTCTCCAGCATGAACTCTCCCTGGTAAGCTGATCATGTAATAAAAATGGAGTTCAAGCAAAATGCTGACAAGTATAGTACTATATAGATAACTAACCACTACAAATATAAATGTTGTCGGGGACCTAATAACCTGTGTTGATAACTTCTTTTCTTTTGACCAAAATGTGACCATCATTGTCAGGAAATCTTTTTATATAGCACTGCTGATTGAAAAAAAGAAAATAAAAACTTCAAGATCTAAGGAGGTAGTTGCTCTGTTATACTCAGCATTGATTACACCAATTAATAAGTAAACTTCCTTCCAGTATGCACTTCACTAAGTATATAAAAGAATTTGGAGTCTTTTTAATTTTCTAATTGAAAAGAATCACAGACCTAAAGTCCCTGAACTACCAAGGCAGGCTATGCAAGCTCTGTTACTCTATACAGTATCTCTATCTCTTACTATACCATAAGAGACTCAGTTTTCTTAGATCTTCTGTATGTCTGCAAGTCCAATGCCTCCACCAGAATATGAACCATGGACCTAAATATTCACCATCTGATAAACAAAACATGGTGGAGGGAGAGATTTATAACTTAGTGCCTTCCAAATTTCTGGAATAATGTCCACTTTCATGTAAAGCAGTGCAACTCACTATCTTCCCTTAAGCATAACCTAGATGACCAGATGGGTTTTCACAAATTACTCCAGGACTGACTGAACATGTTTTATAGGAGGAGGACGTTGCAGCCTGAGACAGGGTAATGGCAGGATGCAAATGGTCGTAAGACTAAATGGACTAGGAATATCTATGACTCTAAGAATATATGAAAAAGCATCCTTATATCACAAGTACAAAATCATCTGAAAAAAATAAAGCCAGAGACAATAAATCCTACATTAGTCCACTAATTGTGTTTGCATTGTGGTGTGACACACACATGGTAGTGCACTGTTTTGTATTCAGTAAGCAGTTCTACATGGTGTGTAGAGCCACGCAGCAATGGAAAACACCATGGCATGCTAATTATAGCATAAGCAGCTGAATTGCATGCTAATCAACCAAATCAAGATAGAGGAGCTATTCAACAAGCTATAAAGCAAATTTGTAGACTCAGTGCAGGTTTTTCCCTCAAATTTCAAAACCTATTGGAATACAACCATGGAAAGGAATCTACACAGAAAGAATGTTAGGGGCTGGTGTTACTTTAATTCATGTGTATGTGGAACAGGCTGAAGTCTATGCTACTGCTAGTCTACCAATGCCAAGAAGGAGAAGACTTTTCAGACCCTGTTTAACTTATCACAATCTGCATGAAGTGGAAATTGTAGAACACCACAGGATGGTAAAGACTCACTGCAGGAACTCTGCAACCTCTGTTGTCCTCGACTCAGACCCAGGACAAACCAAAGGGAGCCCATACCAGTGGAGGCAAAGTTATGTGTTGTAGTACTTAGAATTTTAGCTAACAAAACCTTTCAGAGACCAACAGGGGGCATGTTAGGGGTGTCACAGGCATCAGCATCCAGCATACTCCATCAGTTCCTGAATGCTATGCTCCAACATGCCAGTGACCACATATATTTTCCCCATACTCATGAGGACAAGGCTACAAATATGCAGGAGTTATACCCTATAGCATACTACCCTGAAGTACTGGGTGCCATAGATTGTACACATATAGAAATTAAGACACAACCCAGGAAACAGGGAAGGCTCTACTTACTATAGAAAGGGCTTCCACTCTATTATCTGCCAAGTCATGTGTAATACTAAGGGAATCATCTTGAATGTGTATGCTGGCAACCCAGGCAGTTACCATGACTCACATATTTGGCACACCTCCCACCTGTATCAGATGTTCAGTAGGGGTGATATCTCACAGAGTCATTTACTGGGGGATGCAGGTTATGTACTGGAACCATGGCTGACGATGCCCATCAGAAATGCACATACACCCGCTAAAGAACATCATAATGAGGCACATGCTCAAACAAGATATATCATAGAACGTGTGTTTGATCTGTTGAAGTTGTGGTTCAAGTGCCTATTTCCATCTAGGGGGAGCCTTGCAGCAAAATCCATGTACATGTACTGAAATTTTCACTGTCCGTGCCATGCTTCACAGCATCATCCTGAGAAAACAGCTTCAGCAGGATCAGCAAAGAGAAAGGGGAACACATCCCACCACTAATGGCTAAGTCAGCACAGCCACATGCAGGTGAGGAGTTAGATGGGAAGCAAGCAGCTGCTGTAGGTGTAGGCAGACATAGGCATGCACAATATGCCCTTACACTGGCTAAGAGGCAATACATAGCAGACTACCTCACCACCTAAGAGGCTAAAACCTTCATCTTATGCACATACATATAGTAACATTGATGTCAGGCAATGCTCATAACCTTTACTTACCCATGTAATGGCTTTGTACTCCTAGCATCAGACAGAGTCAACCCTGAACTAAAACTGTTGCAACTGGTGGATTTACAAAGTAAATGTTGAACCTGAAGTGTGTTTTGTAGTAATATGAATGAATTGTATATCCTTGTATGTTGTTACTTGGTAATGTAAGAAGTAAAAGGTGGGTGATTTGTACAGCAATGACTTTATCATGTGAGCAGAGACTTATGTGAATACATGTGTTCTCTATCAAGTAGTAGGCCTCAGGCATCAAATATTTACACATTCATATGTTTCAAAAGTACTGATGGTCACAGAATGTCCTCCGTTTGGCCTCATACTTTTGTACTGGAAAATCATTAAAGGGAGAAGTTAGAAAGTAATGAGATACCTTTCAGTTTAAGACTTCACAACCTTCAGAAGACTGTTGAAAATAATGATGCAAAAAATCCTCTAATTCTATCAACTGTCTTTCTAAGACCAAAATATGTCAAATGTACAATTAACAAAACAACATTACAAATGTATATATACTAAGCATGAAGTCAGTTATACACCAGAGCATCAGACAAAAATTTTACGTATACCTGAATCCAAAAAGACAGAAAACAAGGATATGGCAGAGTTATCATCATTTGTACAGGGTTTTGTGGAAGGGCAGGAAGCCTAGGCTGACACAAAACATCGATGAGTGCATGTCAATAAGAAAGAGAAGCAGGAAGACATTCAGATAAAGTAACAAATAGCCAGTGAGACAAAATAAACTTTAAACTTCACAGCTGAACCATGTAACTCTTGCATGTGTGTCTGTATGGGCCCTCCAGGTGAAATTTGTCTGTGAGCGTCTGCAAGAACACAGCCAATCCCTGTGCCAGCTCTACATCTTGGTATGTAGGATAGGTGTGATCCATGCATGGCAATGGTGGCAGTTAATTGTTGTCGTACCCAACCACAAGAACTGGCTCTGCCAGAAGTTGCACTGGCATGTCAACATCCAGTCAGATGCACTGCTGCTACCTGGACATGACTGATGTCGGCTGGGCTAGCTCCCCTAATGAACACATCCAGGACCACATCCCCATGGCCTGCCACGGCTGGATGTGGACACCTCAACCACAGACAGAGCTGAGGAAGTAGTGCCTCAATGAGAGCATGATCAGGCATGGCCACTTCGGCTAACATCAGACGATGTTGCTGACCTACGGCCACCTGGATGCCGTCTCTCTTCCAGCAGACAATCCATCACAGACAGTGTCTGTTCCAATGTGTCATTCATCCAATCCATTCAATCGGCAACATGGTGGAGGCAGTTACACATGTCAGGCTGTGCCTCATTTACAACTATAAAAATTTCTCTGGGGGATCTATTGGAACATGCCTGCATCTCCATGATGGCCCTAAACATACGTCAAGTGGCATGGAAGACACACCTGGATCAGGTGGAGGATGGACAGCAGGCCTCCTCCAAGCACCCCTACAACCTTCCTGTGTGGCACCTCACCCACATTATAGCTATGGCCAGACTCAACAGGCAATGAAGCTGCAGTAACCACACTGCCCTGATCAAGTTTCTCACCCTCCACCTGTCCAATATCTGAAGGATCAGTGGAATGGGGTGGCATAGGCCTACTGGCTTTGTCTGACGGGATTACAGGAGATGGCTGAACGTCAACCTCAGTGTCAGATTCAACTTCTGCACCCCCCAACTGTGCCTCTCTTTAGCCACCATCATCTTCAGATTCTGCTGATGCTCTGACATCAGGTGGTTGGAGTCCCGCACTTCCACTGTCAGGATCACCTATGATAATAAGCAACAAACACAGAAAAAAAATAAGGCCTACAATACTATAGTCCAGTATATGTTAACAAACTACCAGTGGTGCCACTATTACAGATAGTACAGCAATACACCCAACAGTCCTGACAACCACATCACAAACTAATTATTTCTTTGAACTACTCATTAGTACAGACATAAAAATGTTTGTCTTACAATGTGCAGATGATTGGATGGTCCTGGAAGAAGTTAAGCAAAAGGTAAGGACACCATCAACAGAATGAACACTAACACAGAGAGGTTATAACTTTTTGCCCTCTATATGTCCATTAACAATACTTGTAACAAGAACTTGGATGACACATCCACCTCAAGCCCACGTGTAATCAACCAGAATGTGTTGTTAACTGTATCAAGCTACAATTATTCCCCCCGAACAAATTTAATGTTAAACAGAACTTAAATATTTCTGTCAATATTTTACTATACAAGAAGTATTTAACAATTGAGATAGATAAGCTTATCTGGAAGCTTGTGCTGGGATATACCTGTTCAGCCTGAAACACCACCACCAATCAATCATCAATCAATGTCAATGACCTGTACTTTCTAGTGAGCTGTCTAGATCATTAGCAGTGGACAGGAACTCTTCATTTTGTGTCAGTAGTGGCTCTATAGCAGGGCCACACCCCCGCCTGGAAGCAATCTGTTCATGGGCCAGTGCAGCTGCTCTCCTCTGGACTGAGGAAATCATATCTGTGGCTCTATGGCACACCTGATCTTATATCCTGCTCTTTCAACCTACTCTGTTCACATCAAAAACTATCTGTTGCCAAATTTGGATTCTGCCAGACATATCCCCACATCCCCTATCAAACCGAAAGGCACCATGATGCCAAAATGCTTCTAAAATTACTTCATTTTCAGGGTCAGTGAAGGGGGGGTTGGGAATTGGGGTGCCTGGGTGTCATAGTCTGAGGTGACATAAAATACAAAAGAAGACTAATACACATAAATATCACATAAATAATAGTCCTGCTTCAATGTAACACATAGAAGGTAGTATTTCAGTATTACCCACTGTAGAAACATAAAACAGCCAAGATATTCAAATATAAAAAAGGCACTGTGTGGTTGTAACATTACAATCACACACAAAGCAGGGTTAGATACAAAACAAGGAGAGTAACAACAGAAAATAAACTGCCCCTGAAACATGTGTACAGATTTAACACAGAACATTCCTTTTTAAGCAATTGTCAGTCATGTCTACCTGTGGCTAGCACTCCCTTAGAGGTGTGTATGTTAGATCCTAGAAGGCTAACACCCCTGTGTCATTGACAATATAGGACATATACATTTCATGGAAATAACAATAGAAGAGTGTGCAGAGAAAAACAGTTGTAACATTAGCACTTGTGATGAGAGTTAATAAGGCTGGGCATCTGAGAAAGTAAAATGCCCTAACAAACAAGCCTATGCCATCACTACACTTCTAAGAAATGCGTACAGAAAAAAGTAGCATTTGCTAATATATATATATATATATATATATATATATATATATATATATATATATATATATAAATATAAATTTATATAAGTGCCAAAACTGCTGGAAGAAACAAACGAGGTTGAATTTCAAAGTAAATTTATTCCAAAAGTATAGATATTCCACATAAAATACTGCGTATCAGTGCAGCAAACAACAAACACATGAACGCCTTTACACAACATGCGTTTTCTCTCAGTTTCCCGACTTCATCAGATAACCAGTAATTTCATCAATTAAACTTTATATCATCTAATTAATACAAAAACACCCAATCCCATTCAAGATCTGAATTTAAAAATTTAAAAAGACAGTGAACATTATTTTTTTACATTCACTAGATACGTATACTGTCATTATGTTTCTCCATTAAATAAATAATACAATTCTCAGTAATTGATTTAAAATAGATCGATATACATTTAATTCAAATCAAATAAATAACTATTATGTACTGGAATAACTTCATAAATATTTTAAAACCTATTTTAATATTAGTGAACAGGAAGAAATATCTTGCCATCTGTTAAATAAAGTGCTTAGTGCAACACTATTTCTAAAGTTTTGCAGATCTTAATTTTTGTTTCAGTTTTATCTAGTGAATGCAAATAAAAGAATGTTCACTGTCTTTTTAAATTTTTAAATTCAGATCTCGAATGGGATTGGGTGTTTTTGTATTAATTAGATGATATAAAGTTTAATTGATGAAATTGCTGGTTATCTGATGAAGTCGGGAAACTGAGATATTTTATGTGGAATATCTATACTTTTGGAATAAATTTACTTTGAAATTCAACCTCGTTCATTTCTTCCACCAATTTTGGCACTAATATAAATTTTTCTTGGTTTATTTTTGAGTGCCTTTCCTTTTTCTCGTTTGTGGGTTATTGTGTGGAACTGTGATGGAGAAACCGGTGCCACCGGAAGTGAAAGGGCAGGACGAGGTGGG
The DNA here is from genome assembly GCF_019279795.1 of Protopterus annectens. Taxonomy (NCBI): domain Eukaryota; kingdom Metazoa; phylum Chordata; order Ceratodontiformes; family Protopteridae; genus Protopterus; species Protopterus annectens. The sequence continues at coordinate 1,482,647,258 of NC_056746.1, forward strand.
CCAATCTAGAAAGTTGATTGGGCAATTGACTGAGCTAATTGATTTGTTAATGCCCCTGAGCCAGTCCTTGGTGGGGCTCTATGCTAACATTCAACACCAAATGGTAGAAGTATTGGAAACGGATCAAAGGAGAGGCAAGAATGGTGCTAATGTAACAGGCAACAAAGGATCGAATGATCACAAGGAACTTGTTGAACCTTCTTTTAACCCGGATTTGACACCACTTGTTCTTTGGGATTCGCAAGGTCCTAGTAATTCCAGGACTGGATTACCTACACAATTAACAGCTGGGCAGAAAGCGCCTACCTTTTACAAAACACCACAAGGTACTGTTAATAACCATATTGCTTCTAGCAATAATGTTAACTTTAAAGAAACAAAACACTGGCTCTATAAAAAGTTTTCTTTTAAACAGAATGACAGCAATGAAAAACAGCCTATTATTACTGATACATATAGTACCAAGTTAGAGAATTTAAGTAAATTAATATTGAAATATCAGACTCTTAATATTGAAAATGAGTATTTGAATGACTGCATTGGTAGGGGTATAGTCCCCAAAGGGGATACGAGTTTGTAAATTTCCAAATAACGTCCAAGTAGGATCAGTGTTTTACAATGAATTGATATAATTGTTTAATAATTGTGGACTAGACATTCTTAATCTTATAATAAAAGAAAATGTCAGATGTCAGAGTGATTTACAGAAGGAAATAAACAAACTCGACCAATGCATTAAGGAGGATTTGATATTTACTATAAAAGAAGAAAATGAGAAATAGTTCAACATAAGGGGGGAGATAGATATTAAATGCACTGATATAGTACAGAGCAAACTTAGAACATTAGAGCATGATACATATGAGTACAAAAGTGGTATTAGTTACCCCAAGCCACACACTACAGGATATTCAAGGAACAACTATGGTTCCAAACAAGTTAATTATGTTAATCATGAAGTTAATATGAGTGACGATAACCAGTATGAAGAAGAAACTTAAGATCATGAAGAATAACCCCCTGCGTAGATCTGAAATATTGATATAAAAATCACGGTATCAGGAATCAAATTTTCATTGGAGGGGGGAGAAGGGGGAGAGGGAGATATTAAGTGATACCCATCCCATCAATAATGTAAGTAATGAGATTATAGTTGATGGTGTTAATCACATTTTTAATGAATTTTGTATTTATAATTTTAGCGACATTTTATTAGAGAAGGAACATTTTAATTTGTTATCAAAGGGCTTTAAATTTATTCCATTTAGGAAAGGTGAGCTCACAAAAACTTTGTTAGATATCAAATTATTTTTAAGGAAAGTCAACTTAGGATTAATGTTATCCCCCAGTAGTAGGGAAGTGGTCCAGGGTCTGAGAGGAAGAACAGTTTACAATCCACCCCTCCACCCACAGCTTAAAAATTTGGAAAATATTATAGAAAGTGAACTTAGGAATAAGTATAAGAAAGTTAGGTTTTAGACCCAATTTGAGTGGAAAAGAATGTGAACTACTTAATGTGTTGAAATCTAACCCTAATATTAGAGTTCTGAAACCAGATAAAGGTGGAGGAGTAGTTATCATGGATAATATTGAGTATGATGGCAAAATGAATTTAATTCTAAGGAATGAGGATACCTTAATGTATCTAAAAATGAGGTAAACATTGCCTACAACAAAATTGGCATATTTTTGAATGATATGTTATATGAGGGACTTTATGAACACAAAACCTATGCATATTTAAAAGTGGATAAACCTAGGGTACCCAACATTTTTGGAATCCCTAAAACTCACAAGAATGAGAAGGACCCCCCTTTAAGACCTATAGTTTCAGTGGAGGGTTCTAAAACTTATCCACTTGCTAAATATGTAAATACTAAATTAAAGTGTTTGTGGCCAAAGAAGGAATCTATTTTAAAAGATTCATGGGACCTTCTTAAGGTATTATCTGATGATCTTTATTGTCAAGACCTAATATTCATTACTATAGATATTATTGACTTATTTCCTAGTATCCCTCATTCTTCTGGGATGGAAATGTTCGAAGAAATGGTATTTGATTATCATAATCTGTCCCACAATGATAAAATTGTATGTGTAGCTCTAATGGACATGATTCTTAAATATAACTTTCTTTGCTTTAATGGTGAATTTTATCAGCAAATTTGTGGAGTTGCAATGGGTGCGGCTTGTGCTCCCACCTATGCCAACCTTGTATTGGCTAAGTAGGAAGAAAAACATATTTTGAATTCTGAATATGCCTCCTGTTGGACACTCTACCGGAGATTCCTAGATGATATAGTTATTTTATGGACAGGAAGTGTTGAAAAGTTAGAAGAATTTAAAATTTATATGGAAGAAACTACTGACTTCCTTAAATTTACATTCAATACTTCTAAAAAAAGTTGACAATACTTGGATGTAGAAGTTTATAAAACAAATGGGAATTTTGAAACTAAGATATTTAGGAAACCCACCTTTTGCAATTCCTTTCTGCACTATCAAAGTGCACAACCCCATTATTGTAAGAAAAATATAGTAAAGGGTCAATTTGTAAGGGGAAGTCATATGACTAGTTTAGACATTGACTTCCAGACGGAATGTGACTTGTTAGAGAAAATGATTTTAGAGAGGGGTTCCCCACGCAATTTTATTAATAAAATGAAAGAAGAGGTTATGGAAGGAAGAGCCCACAAATTTAAACCTATTCAGGGAAACATAGTATATGCCCAACATGAAACCCCTTTGGCAAGTGATATTTATGATAACAATACCTCCAAAAAGCATTAGTATTGGAATACAATGCTCTTAATAATACTACCAAAAAATAGTTGAAAAAGAATGGAATAGATTTGTGGCATTTACAGATTTGGAAAAAATATCAGATCTACCTTTTAAGATAGTATATAAGAATTCACAAAGTTTTAAGAATATATTAGAGCATGGAAGTATTAACAAACACAACAGGAGAAGGAAAGGACATATAAGTGTGGGCAATGTCCCCAATGTGCAAACATTATGAATATGGATGAAATTTATTTAGAAAGTAGGGACAGATGGATAGAAAGTGAAGGATATTACAACTGTGGGACCAAGGAGATAGTATATTTAGCTGTGTGTTCAGAATGTACATCTTTTTATGTGGGTAAGTCAGAGAGAATACTAAAGAGAAGAATTTATGAACAAAAATACGACATTATAAAAAGAAAAGAAACTAGTGCTTTATATACACACACTAGATCTTGTCCAAATGCTAAATTTACTTTTCTAGTGTTGGAACAAATTAAGAAAGATGTAAGGGGAGGTCCATGGGAAGACAGAATAGAATTCAAAGAACTTTGGTGGCAAGTGACCCTGGATACAGGAAGCCCCCCAGGGCTGAATGATTATATATCCATTGTTCCACTTTTAAAATTAAGATCTCCAAAACTTTAGAAATAGTGTTGCACTAAGCACTTTATTTAACAGATGGCAAGATATTTCTTCCTGTTCACTAATATTAAAATAGGTTTTAAAATATTTATGAAGTTATTCTAGTACATAATAGTTATTTATTTGATTTGAATTAAATGCATATCGATCAATTTTAAATCAATTATGATAATTTTATTATTTATTTAATGGAGAAACATAATGACAGTATACATATCTAGTGAATGTAAATAAAAGAATGTTCACTGTCTTTTTAAATTTTTAAATTCAGATCTTGAATGGGATTGGGTGTGTTTGTATTAATTAAATTATATAAAGTTTAATTGATGAAATTACCGATTATCTGATGAAGTTGGGAAACTGAGACAAAAACGCATGTTGTGTAAAGGCGTTCATACGTTTGTTGTTTGCTGCACTGATACGAAGTATTTTATGTGGAATATCTATACTTTTGGAATAAATTTACTTTGAAATTCAACCTCGTTCGTTTCTTCCAGCAGTTTTGCCACTTATATAAATTTTTCTTGGTTTATTTTTGAGTGCCTTTCCTTTTTCTCATTTGTGTGATATATATATATATATATATATATATATATATATATATATATATACATATAAAACAGAATTTTCATACTGATATTTCAGCATATGTAGTACATAGCAGAAAAATGCAAGCATCCTTATTGTAATTAGTAGTCTTCTCTGTAGATAAATCCCAAAGCAATATGTTCTTTGTCTTATTCACATAAACAAGTCTCCTCACCTATGGGTTCTCTAGCTACAGGGTTGTGAGCATGGAGAAGATGCAAATGAAGTGTGAACTCATTTAAATTGCTGAATTCCATATACTTGGCTTTTTGTGCCAGTTGTAACACGCCTTCAGTGTTTGTTGCTAATGGATTGCAACTGCGAATGATTACTGGTATGGAGAAAGAAAACACAACAGAAATTCAAACTCCCCTACCTCCAGTGGGTGCTTCAGCCTGATTAGGCTTACAAAGTGTAGAAGTAATTGTATCAAGGTTTTAAATGTAAGTAAGCAGCACACATTTCACAGTTTCTGTTCAGTAACATCCAACCTTCCCTTCATTTCTTGACAACTGTATATTACGGCCATTTAATATCCTCACACATTTTAAGGACAATGATACAGAATGCCTTACAGACTGACTGTCTCAGATGACTGGTCAGATAAGAATGGACAGCAAACGCAAAGAGATAAGAAAGAAGCTGCATTTATACTAATCTTGTTTGTGTGATGCTTAGCAGTACATAAACCTGAACTAGTGTCCCACACAGGAAACAAACAGAACACCTGCATACAGGGTGTAGACAGTGTAAAGGGGACAGCGGCCTAATGGTTAAGGTGTTTGCCTTACAAACACAAGGTGCAGAGTTTGAGTCTCACAAGGGATGATTGGCTAGGCTTTAAATGGCTCTCAAGGGCAGTTAACTTAGTACTAATCTATGAAATCTATAAAGTATATAGATCAAAAAGGATACATTGTTGCAGTTTTTGCTTTCCATCATGCAACTCAGATAAGTGATGTTGCGCAGCAGTTAGCAAAACTTCCTAACACCTGCAGCCACTGAACACCTGCAGACAGTCAACAATTTAAAACACACACATTGTATTAATTCTGTTGAGCACTGCACAAACATGCTAAGCAGTGTTGTGTGAGAGTTAACACACAGAACTGAAGAATGAATAGGGAATTATACAACTATTATATAACCTTATCTCTGGCAGCAGGGTAAGTGTAGGGCTGTAATACAGATGGCCCTGGGTTCTAATACAGGAAGTCCAACATATTTTTTACTGTTGTGACAGTCCAGTTTATAGTAATGAGTAAGAAAATATACAAATGTCATGCAGTAACAGACATAGGTGTAGGCCTGCCATACACGTGATCTGGGTTCTAATACAGGAACTTCCAGACATTTTACTGTTGTTCCATTTCACATTATATTAAATATCACTTATAACACTTTATACATAAGTATAAATTGTGGTGCTGATATGAATTATACTTATGAGGTATAAGCCACCCTTACTGTGTTTTGAAGGTTCAGATTTATGACTGACTTTTTAATTTCTCCAAGTCTTTTGGGTTTTTAATACCATGACAGGAATGAACCCCATTCCTAAGTCCAAGTACAATTAAAGTTCATGAAATTAGCATTGTTTCCATCTTTGATGTCAAGCAAAAGTGCTCTTCGGAGTACCAGCAATGTGCCCACTAATGACTCCTTCTGCAATTCATACTGAGTTACATGGATTGGCAACATATCTAAATATGATTGTAGATTCTTTTTTATAAGACCTGTTGCTCCTGCTACTTTAGGAACTGTCTGGGTATCTTTATTCCACATTGCTCTCATTTCTGCCTGCAGATCCTGATATTTTATGACTTTGTGTCTCTCTATATGGAAGACACTGTAGTCAATGGGTGGGGTGATTTCAATGATCAATGTTACTCTTGTCTTCTTTTCTTGAACCACTATATCTGGTTTTCTAGCATCTATCCTTTGAACTGTTGGTAATGGGTGGCCCCATGTGATATAAACTTCAACATTTTCTATGATGCTTTGTGGCTCATGTTCCCAGTGTTTTTCAGCCACTTCAATACCATAATATTTGCACAATTCCCAGTGCAATAATATTGCCACATTATTATGCCTTTCAGTATACAGTCCTTCTGCCATTAGTACATCGCAACCTGCAACAAGGTGTGGAACTGTTTCAAATTTGTTTTTAAAAACCTACATTTGTCTATTTCTTTCACATGTTCAATGGACTTTCTAAACCAATGTGTATATAGCCCACAATCTTGGGCTGCCAATATTAACCTTTCATTTCTTGGTTTGAATTTGCCTCTCCTTAACCATTCCTGCATTCGTTCCTGATCAACATGAGATTCTTCCAGAAGTTTTCTATACTTGCAACTATATTTATGCTTTTTCCACATTTCTTGCCTTTTCATCTGGTCCTTCACCTTATATTCTTTCTTTTGTTTTTAGGCACATTCAGTTGCTGCCTGATTTTTATCCACTTCTGGTTTGATTTGCATTCCTGCTTGATGCCGATATGCTTCTGCTAAATTAAGCAGAGAAGCCATCTTTAATTTATTCTCCTCATATTTCAAAACTTTCACTACATTTGGGTCTTGTGAGGTCAGCAGATATGTGTGGAGTCCCACGATTGCAGATCTATACATATAATCAATTTCAAGGTGGCCCATCCATCCTTCATAACAGGGAATATATAATCTTGGTATGCACTGATTTTTATAAATCATTTGGTGAGCATGAAGCATCCTTCTTGTTTTCCTATCTAGTCTGTCCAACACATTTTGGGGCCAGTCAATCTCTTCAAAACTGTACATTAGGAAAGGAAGAACAAATTGGTTTATAGCTTGAATTTTGTTCCTAGATGTCAGTACTGTTTTCAGGATTAATTTAAATCTTCTGAAATAAGTTTTATTTGCATTTGTTCATGTTTTATTGTTGATCCTTCATCAATTCCCAAGTACTTATACACTCCCTCTTGCTCAAGTTCTTTTATATCACATTCTTGTCCCAAACTGATGTTTTCCTGATGTTGCAGTTTTTCTTCTTTAAAGGTTGCTTTTGCACCTTTATCAAGACCAAATGACATTCTTATATCATCTGAAAAAGTTTTGACAACTTGCAGTTGTGCTTTCAGTTCCTCATCTGATGAGCTATACAGTTTTAAATCATCGACAAACAGAAGATGAGAAGTCTTTATACTTTGTTGTTTTCTAGGAGCTAAATTATAGCCATGGGCTAATATGGTAAGTAGACAGCATAATTGGTTAAGAGCAAGGTAGAATAGCAGCAGTGACAGAGAGACCCTGGAATATCCCCCTTTGAATTTTTATCCCTGGAATATTAATTTGTCCTTTATCATGGCTTAATTGCAAAGTGGTCTGCTACTGTTTCATGGTCACTGTAATGTAGTCAATTAGTGTAGAGTGTATCTTATACATTTTAAGCACTCTTTTATCCATGAATGTGGGACACAATCAAATGCTTTGTTGTAGTCAATCCATGCCATACTTAGATTTTTTCCCCTTTTTACACTTCTCCACTATGACTTTATTTAACAACAAATGATCCTTTGTTCCATATGACTTTCTTTTATTCCCTTTTGTTCTACTGCCAGAATTGAGTTTTCTTCTAAATGACTATAAATTCTGTCAGCATTGTTTCCCGTATATAGTTTATACGTTGTTGGAAGACAAGTTATTGGTCTATAATTTTTAGGGTAGCTTGCAGGTTCACTCTTAAGTATGAGCATTGTTTTTCCTGTTGTTAACCAGGTTGGTGTCAGTTCTGGGTGCGCATATAAATAGTTCTTACTCATGGCTAAATCTTTGTGCAAAGATGTTAATACTTTCAGCCATAAATTAGGTACTGCATCTGGGCCTGGGAGTTTCCAATTAGAGGCTTTTCTTAACTTTGTTTCAATCTCTCTGGCTGTTACTTCAGCTCATGTCATATCCTGTATCTTTGAACCTCTTATTTTTTCTTTAACATCTATCCATTTAGCATCTTTGTTATGTTTCACAGGATCTTCATAGATACTTCTGCAAAATGTATCTATTTCTTCTTTGTTTGGTGGTCTTTCAATTCCTTTCACCTTATTTCCCAATTCTATATAAAACTTTTTTGGATCATCAATAAATTGCTTATTTTGTACTTTTTCCTTTATATTTATTTTTGTATCTTCTATGTTTTTCCACCTGTGCTGAAATGTTTAGTTTGTTATTTGCAATAGTGCATGACAGATCCTGGTCTGTTCTAATACTGCACATTAATTTTATCACATCTATTTTTCTTGTATTTTTGTTGATCTGTTCCATCTTTTATAATCTTCTAACAGTGACACTTCTTGCCTTAATTGCTTTATAGTTTTCTCTGTTCGATATTTCCATGATGGTATTCGATTTCTCCCCTTCCTTTCACTCACTACCCATTGTTATTGTGGTAGAACTTTATTAGTTATTAATTTAGCTACACAGTAATACTATATATCCTGTTTACTTCTGTTATATCACATGGGTGTCTATGAACAGTCCTAATTACTGTGTTCATTTGTTTTATCAAACTTCTGACTTTTTGGGCTTTATTAACCTACTGTATTCTATTTCTTTCATTGATCTTGATATATCTGTATATGTCTATTAAATCAAGCAACTCTTCTCTTAGCTCATTTTCTTCCAAATTCAGGGCACATCCCTTGTTTTCCAATTCCTGTGGGCATTCTATAGATTATATAGAACGTTCCTGTGGCACATTCTCTTCAAATTTATCCCATGCCATCTGTTGCTCTATCATATGGTAACTCACTGGCCTATCACACCTCAACATTGACTGCATCACAATTTCAACAGTTTCCTGTTCCTTCCCTTGCTGTCTAGCTTCAAGTGAATGTTTAAACTGGTTTCCTGTGTAAGGCTCCAAATTATCTTCATATGGCACCTGACCAATTGCTTCATGGTCCACTGATTTCCCCTTAATGTGGATATCCATTACTCTATTCTGTTGTGGTGTTTTCTGAATTAGATATTCTACACTGAATCCTTCACTTTGCAGGCACTCCATGACTTTAGTTTCTATTTCTTTAACTTCTCCATTACTGATCTCCTTTTCCACTTTTCCTCTTTGTCTTTTTATTTTTTGTATTGTAAAGTTGTCCACGTCTGGATTTCTTTGCCTGTATTTCTCTTCAAATATCTTTGGTGCTGTTCTTTTTGTTTTGGTTAGTTTTGCTTTCTACTTTGCATAAATATTACACCATATTAAGTCTATTTTTCTTTCCCATGTCCATATGTCTTCTTCAGATGTTTCCTGATCTTCCTGTTTCTCCCTACTTTGGGGACTCGCTCCATCCTGCTGTGATGTAACCTGTGCTAGGCCTTCTACACCAAATCCTTCACTTAGCAGGCACTCCATAACTTCAACTTCTATTTTATTAACTTCTGCTTTACTAATCTTCTTTTCTACATTCCATCACTGTGATGTTATTTTTTTATTGTGAAATATTTCATATCTGGATTCCTTTGCCTTATTTCTCTTCGAATATCTTTGGGTCTGCCTTCTTCACATTGATTAATTTGGCTTTCTCCTTTGCATAAATATTGCACCATATCAAATCTCTCTTTCTTTCCCATGTCCATATTTCTTTTTTATGCTTTTCAAATATCTCTTGTTTTTGTTGTTTATATTTTTGCACTTCCTCAGATGCTTTTTTTTCCCAAACTGACTTTTCCAGACTGATGGTATAGTGTCTACTATGTTTCTGTAAGTATAATTCTGCATTCTAGATTTGGACATCCTTCACATTTAAATAAGACACACACACACACACACACACACACACACACACACACACACACACACACACACACACACACACACACAAATCTATATAGAAGCACCTTGTCAGGTCACACACATACATGGTTAACACCACAAACTGTCATCTGTATTAATGAATAATTTGTGACTATGTCTGTGAAGCACTTCTTCTCTGGCAAAGATGGAAAATCACCGCTGTGGTAGAAAATGTTGTGTCCCTTATGCACAGGTTTGAATCACACACTGTAAAAATCAATTTTATCAGTGTATAAAGCCAAACAAAAAATGTGTCCTGTCATAAATTTTATGCCCCCAGTGCATGTCTGCAAAGTTAAATCACCTAACAGTTACAGCAGCAGACACCCCTCAAACTAATGTCAACTGTCAGATTAACTTCTAATTTCAAAAATGTATTTTCTCCCTGCATGGCACTGTTGTGCTCCACTTAACATAACACAAACACCATTGGCATAATTTCTCGGATTCGCATACTGTCAGTAAATACGATAAAAGGAGTTGGAGGGGAAATCATCATTTGCCATTACTCTACTTTTGGGATTAAACATGTCTAGTGTTAGAGGCAAAGGTGCCCATTTTAGAACTCAGAGATGGGGTGTTCTGGAGTCCTGAATATTTATTGGATTCTTGGTAAAACACCACAGCCAAAGGCTCCTGCAGTGTGAATGTTCTGGCTCCCAGTACAAGTCTGAGGCTTTAAATAGTTTGACCAAGGCTGCATCCAGTGTGACTGGCATCCCACACACTGGAGAACAGTATACGCATCATTTCAGTGACCTGAAAAGGCATCAACCAGTAAATGGATGAGTTTCAAACTAGTGACATTTCATAGTTGTGTAAATATGCTAACAAAGAAAATGTATAATACACAGAAAGTTAAATATAGGAAAGACTGATATACATAATGCTCTTTTGTTCTTTTCTTTTTTTTTCACAGCTAATCCTAAAATTGAGTTTTACCAGCAGGTTCGTGCAGATCATTTGGAAAGACTGAGGGAAGCAAGTTGTATGTATGCAGCACAAGAGAAGTATTATTGTAGCTTTAAAAATTAAAGATAGAGTTCTTGTTTTCTATATAGTAGTAGTAAAGTGAGCATGCATATCCTAACTGTAAAATCAAGCAGGCTTGGATAAATCTGTAGCACAAACTAAATGTAGGAGTCAAGTATAAAACTGTAGTCAGAGTTTGTGGGTCCAAATACCATGGGTAACAACTATACAATACAGCATTTCTTTAATCATATTACATAAATTAAACAGTATACAAGTGGCATAAATGCTCTGCTGTTAACTGTAATCTGTATATTTGGACCAAGCATATGTACAATATATGCACAGTGCAAGGATTACTTTGATCAGTCCATAATTATACTTTGTAGTTGTTAGGGTGTGCACTTAAATATAATAGTTCAGATAAAATAGTTGTATAATTGTGACAATGTATTGTATGTCACATATGACTGTACTAATTTTATCTCTTGTTTTTCCTCTCATCCCAATCCATATCTCTTTTTTTATTTTCTATTATGTGTTGTCAAAATGTCTCCATGCCATCCACCTGTAAAAATCATGAAGTGCTTCACTGCACAGCGAGGTAGGTCGAGTGGGTCACCCTGCCCCCCTCCACCAGATCCAGCACTGATGGCTAGCACATCTGGGACCCAACCTGGCAGTACTGCCTCTCCTACCCCTGCACTGCCTGCAACCTCAAGTAGCACTACTCCTGCAGCTGGTGCTGTGCTACCCTCCGGGAGTACTGGCAGAACTTGGGATTTCATCAACTGCCAGAAGATGCAAGGGTTGGTGAGTAGGGTTGTGCACAGCACCATTGGTGTATGCCTATGCCAGATGGATAGGCTGCTGTCTCTCATAGTCCATAGGAGGAGAAGACATCAAGCACTCCAGCAGCCAGTGGAGTAAGAGGACAGTGATGACAGTACTGCAGGTGAGGACTAGATTCTCACTGTCTCTATGTTTTACCTTGCATTGTCCCCTCCCTCACCTCAATCATGGAGTTCCCAACCTTTTATGTCCCTCATTATCCCTGTGTCTTGTCTTGTTTGGCCTATTTGTTTGCATTTGCTTCCTCATTTACCCAACTTAACTGACCCAGAATTACCAATGTTCCTTTCCCGTTATTCCTCTCTTACTAAAGCAAAAAAATATATATATTGTCCTATAGTCCCATATATAGCTCTCTATTTCACACACGTGTCTTCTTGACACAATTGATTCTGTCCAATTGGCTATACAACAGGATTGCATTGTTGTCACCCCCCTTTATGGAGGTGATAGTCCAAATTCAGCTAATATTTTGTATATGTTTTCAGTTTACATTGTTAAAGAAATGAATAGCCTTGGTTCTTTCCTACATCCCTCCTGCACATTTCTATATTGCTTTCCCTTTGTTCTTCCTCCTGCTTGCCCCCCCCCCCATTTCACCACTTTCATATGTAGCCCATTTTAGCACCTATAATCTGGTCAAAAAATAGAATCACATACAACACACATAAGTACCAAGAAAACCCTTCACTTTTTGACCTCTTTGTTTGCGCAGCATTTAGCGTTGAGTGCTAATGCCAAGCGACTGTGAATGTCTCTTCTGTGGTGCAGTTTCCTCCATGCAATGCTGCTTAAATATGCTGCACTACATCAAAATACAGTAACACTGTATTAGGTGCAGGTCAAAACCAGTAGGCTTTGTCTGGCCAAGTTTGCAGATGACTGCAAGCTGGATAAGGTTATCAATTCTCCAAGTGATGTTGATGTCCTCCAACAGGGTCTCACCCAAACAAATGACTAGTGCTTTAAACATGGCCTCAAGCTGAATGACAAAAAATGCATCATCATCCCCTTTGGTGAGAGTGATATCCCCACATATTATCACATTAATAACAACATCTTAAGCATGCAATCAGTCATAAGGGATTTGGGCATCCAGGTTTATAGCAACCTGACTTTTGACCACCATGTTGCTTCCATTGTACAGAAAGCTTTCTACATGGCCCACCTCATAAGTAAGGGTATCTCATCCAGGGACAAGGAAGTCATAACATCCCTGTATTCTTCCCGTATAAGGCCAATTATTGAGTACATCGCCCCCTTTGGCATGTACTTCGCAAAGCACATGTAGCAGCTGGAGACCACAAAGGTTCCTCACCAGGAGAATCCAGGGCCTCAAACATTTACACTGCACAGATAGGCTAAAATCCCTGTCCTCTACTCAGTTTTATGCAGAATCCTCAGAAGTGACCTCTGTGTGGCATACAAAGCAATCTTAGACCCTGCCTTCATGGGACTGCTGCATATCCTCAAGTCAACCTCCACTTGAGTAACCCGCACACGCAATCTCAACCTGGTCTGTGACATCAATAGGACTTGTTGGCAGGACAGACTTGTGTCCTAGAGACTCCCCCATCTGTGCAATAGACTTGATCTCCACATCAAGCAGACTACCTCATTATCCCTTTTTAAACGCAACCTGGATAACTGGATAGGAAACAGAAAATACACCTCTGGGATTCCACCTGTGTCCCTGCTGGATAGTGGCTTTGGGTGCTGACTTGTCTAAATATGGGCTAAACTCTTGGCAAGGCTTATATGGGTCTCAGGGCCTATAGCCTAGTAACGGCATATGATCCTATGAACACATGGTGAAGGTTGAGTTAAGTAAAATTTCATTGCATTAACAATACTTATTTAAAAGTATTACATACACCTGGATTTGAACCTTATATCATCTGTGCTCAAAAAGGAATGTGTTAATGTATTTACACCTGCTGCTACAGAGTCAGCTAAGCTTTGGGTATGTTTCATACACTCAGTACTAACTGCCATCATTTTAGCAATGAGCCTCCCATTTGCACACTGCTTAACTATGCATAAACAGGAAAAGCAGAAGAAATGAGTATCTCGCATGTGCAAACATTTTGCCAGCCATCTTGCAAACCTGCTGCTTGCAGTTGCTCTGTGCAAAGTAAGTAAGAGCATGTAATAGTTTTGTTTAATGTCCATTTAGTCTTCATGCCATGAAACTACATGTGGAAACATAAAAAATGAAGGCCCTATCTAATAATATGCCACATTTTTACAATACAGCCATATGTTACCTCCCCAGTGCACTGCAACATTGGTCTCTCAGTACTTGTTCACAAATGTATCAAGTACACTGCATAAATTAATAACAAATGCTATGTGATATACCATGCACTTCTTTAAAATAACAATATACTTTAAAATATTAAAATACTTGTAGTAATGTGGACACCTGTTTGCATATAGTTTGTAAAGCTGTCTCTTAAAGTATAACTGCACATTGGAACACAAACATCACATACTACACATTGCACACTCATCATTCTAGTAATATAAAGAACTTGAAATATCTTGACAGTTGAACATGCCTACATGTCCATTTCATGCAGGCCTCTCAACATTTTCTCTCCAACATCCAGTGCTGATGTCATCCACCATAAGTTGTCCTGCAGCCTTGCAAAAGTCAAACTTGTGCTGTGACACTTGTATAAAGTACCATGTTCTCCAGCCTATGTACTTAGATAGAGGTTCTGTTGTCACTGCAGCTAGCTGGGAAGTGTGTGTGTGTGTGTGTGTGTGTGTGTGTGTGTGTGTGTGTGTGTGTGTGTGTGCACTTGTTTGACATTATAGAGAGCATTTTACAATAGCATGTGGGACACTGCTATTAGCATTGTCTCCTCACCAGACACTGCTGATGTCATCAGCTATTGTTGATTTGCATACATGCAGTATTCCTATCAGGGCAGGGTCTGAGACTGGCCTATGGGCCAGGCACAAATCACCTCATTCTATATGATACAGATTATAGTGGCAGGGTTTTCAGTCTATTCACATACATCATTGTATGATTTTTAGGGCCTGTAGTTTCTTGGTGAGAAAGCATGGACCTTTTCTATATGGACACTAGTAATATCCTGGCTGTGTGAAACAGACATGTGTGAGTTGTTAATGCTACATCCATACATTTTACATCTGGTAGATGTCCTGAAGCAGGTCATTGAGGGCATGCATGATGAGAAAACACTATCATCCTGTGTAACTTGACCAGGCCAAGGCATTTGACATACATCCACACTGAGGAATTCTCTCAACACTGTCAGATGTGACCATAAACACCTATATCACCAAGTAGGTAGACCACTGGATCACATACATGGCATCTAAATATGTTGAAATGTGAGAAGTGACATATATCTCTAGTCCAGTGATCAGGTCCGTACATCAGGCCTGTCTGCCAGGCCCTTTCCTGCCCATTATTTAAGTCACAGATGTGAAGAATGACATACACATACTGTGTCCAAACAGCTGTCTGCAGGACTACAGATTGTGGGCAATCATTGACTCCAACTGAGATATTAGTATAACACAGAAAATATCAACACACACCAAATATTTCTGCCATAGCCATGACAACACAAGAGATGAATCAAACACATGGAGGGATTTGTTACATTATGAAAACAAATGTACAAACCAAGGATAATGTACACATCACTCCCTATAAGCAGACCAATTGGTATATGACCTATGTCCTGGGGTACATTGTATGTGAAACATCCACCTGCATATGGCCACAGTGGTGAGTACTCCCTTATATGTCACACAACTATGTATGCGCAGGGCATCCACATCAAAGTCCAGAATACCTCCATAGTTCACAGCCTTCATCACACCAATAACTGAGTACAATGCATCCTTCTTCATATACCTCCATACACACCTTCTAGTGATGTGTAACTGAAGGGTAACACCTTTGTCACAGTGAGCTGTTACACATCTCATTGGCCATACCTAGGTATTCTTTTTGTTGCATAAACATTACTATATGATGGTGCAGAACACCCATCACGATGATATACCAGATGCATGTGTGATACCTGTTCTGGTGATGCACACAGTACATACAAAGCTGCTTGACAACATTGATGGTATGGGTTACATTCATGACAGTGTGGATTATGCCATATATATGCCATGCATACAAGTAAATTAACCCAGATTTACCATAATCTCACATACAGGTATAGCAGTATCCCTCCTAATACCACCAGCAGATGTTATAGTGTCAGAATGGTGTGCTTGATTGCCCTCATAGATTGCTGACATGTCATAATAGTTGCACAAGTGTATTCGTGCAGAACCATCTGTGCTCACTCAGAATTACATATGTTGTGTCAGAGGCATGGGATTACTGGTGGTATTATTCTGATATTTTCCATGATTGTGTGTGCCTCTTTTACTGTTGCCCATGGGCCTGCAGCTGTGTCCCACTTGTTGGAGGTCTCTGCTGACATTACACTCATTAAGGAAAATCAGTTTCCACGACTTCACAGTATGCACTCACCACCACTCCCTGATAGATGTCTTCTCCATTGTTCATGTCAGGATACTTATCTCACAAAGACATCTTCTCCATTGTTATGTTACCTTGTCTGACAGTCACATAATATGCATTTTTACTGTGAAGTCCATACTATACCATATTGATATGTGATTAGTGTTCCTGCTATAACCATCTTCCATTTACATGCCCTCATTTGCTGTAAATTATGATGTTTCACCCATCCTCTTTCCCTGTGTTTATTCTGTGTGTCCGTATAAAATACACACATTTCCCATCACTGTTTACTTTAAATGGCAGCCCATGAAACCTTACAGATCAAATACACAACTTTTGTACAGAATGGCTATAATGGAATTTCACAATATTCTGCACGGTATACACAGTACTGTCCTGTGTTTAGACAAATCACATTACTATATTAAAACTTCTGGTAATCATTGTGGCATTTTGTGTGAGCCAGCTAACCTAGATTGCTCTACTATAAAGTGATTTGTTATTAGTGTTGTTTTACATGGTTTCCTGGCCAGCAAAATGAAACCATGCTTGTTTACATTTAAATGTGGTGCATGGCATGAATATGTAATCATTGCTGCTGCACACCGAGCAAACATGTAAACTCCATGTGGGCTTCACGCAAAGTCTACATGGAGTTTATTGAATCCCACAGATAGATTATGGATAAAATGTAGACATCTAATTCAGTCACGTCATATGCCATTAAAGCAAACTAGACATTGTACAAAAACTGGAAAAAGAAAGAAGCATTTCTTTAACTGTTCTATCATCTTAGCTAATAGTTTTTGCATACTTTTCAAACCGTCTTTATAAAACAAGTGTATAGTTGCAAATATTTCATCTCCCAAGACCCTGCTTACACTTATCTAGGGTACCAGAACTTGTCAGAGATTTGGGATGCATTGGTAGGCTTAAAAAGGTCCTTGTGGCATTAACCTAATACACTCCTATGAATCTATGAACGTATTCAGTTGTTGTTCAAATAAGTGAAAATCCAGCAAAGCTACATTTTCTTAAAGCCTATTCCATTCACTCTAATATTATGAGATCAGGTAGCCTTATACTCACTAAACCTCTATCACTAAACCTCTATCATCCCTTATCAGCCCATCTCTTACCAGCAAAACTCTGTCTTTCAGTTCCAAGTGTGACCTGCTACTGCCACTAGCCAAAGTTCACTCCACAGCCATCCTAGGGGTAATCTGCTCCCCATTACTAAAATATTGAAAAAGCCTATGTGCAAATATTAGGATATATTATTAAATGCAACATTCTTACTAACAGACAGTATGGCTTTCAGAGCACAAAAGGACACTTACCAGTAGCTACACTCTCGTTGAAAATTTGTATTTTATTTTGTTATATTTTATTTTATTTATCTTGGAATAAGGAAAGCTTATAAGTGTTATATTCTGGATCTAAAATACTGTTTATCACTCCTTCTAACAAATCAGAAACCACTGGTTTCTCCTCTGATGCTTTAAGGGTGGTTTCAGAGTAAGGTGTGCTCGATGCTCCTTTCTGCCATACGGGAAAATGGGATGTGAGTTGTATACTGTCAAGGCCAATCACAATTCCAGTTTATGAATCATAGTATTTCACAACATTGTTCTACACATAGTGTGAATAAAGACTGTGCATATCAACACACCGTGTCTGTGAATCATGAGTCCATGTGCTTCTATGGCAGTAAAATAAAAATTATTATTTCTCATAAAAATGGAAGTGTTCTTTCCTTTGCACTAAAAACGCAGTTTTGAAAAGGGGAGACCAGTTTCCACATATTTGATATGTCGTTTCTATTAGTCATATTAGTCTGTGCATTGCATTGTAAAAAAGTAATTATCAGACTGCTCTGCCATGAAAATATAAGAAAATGTAAAATAATGTGGAGATGTTAGCATTTATATATATATATATATATATATATATATATATATATATATATATATATATATAAAATGCTCCTGACCCATTCCCTTTGGCTATCAAGCATTCCATCTGTTTTCTGTATCATGCCAATCTTTCCTACTTATGGCCAACTCAGTCCTCTGGGGGTATGGCTAAGTGACAGAACCATTGTCAGCACTCGCTGAAAGATCAGGTTTTTTTTTTCTTGACCCTGTCACTCTCTTTTCTTCATGACTGCTACATCTGAAGGGGCTAGTGTCCAATGGATATCAGTACAAGCAGTCCCACTTCAGTGAGAGCTTTCTGTTCTCTTGCCTTTAAAGGTAAGCTAATCTGCTGATCACTACTCTCTAACAGGGGTTCTAATCAGAATTCACATTCTACCTAAATTCCACTCAGCGTTCTACCCTGACAAACAGACTCTACCTTCTTACCCCACCCCCCATCTACCTCCTCCAATGCCCAAGCTGATTATCAACCCTGAACTATATGGGTCATTGTCCAACCATTATCAATCTATGCCTAGGTGATAGCAAAGTATTGGCATTTGGTACAATTAAATTATGTCTAATACTGGTCATTGTAGACTGACAAATTGCCACACTTTAAAACATATAATTTAAAATGCATGCATCACTTTTTTTCAAAATGACACATGTAAAAGCTTTCAAAGCATAAATATATTATGGTGTGACTTCAAGTCTAAACGAAGTACACTTTTCTCTAACAAAAATGACATTGTCAATCATTTTAAATGCTGTGATATAAAATGTGTTAAAAAGATTTCTTCTCATTAAAATTAAAGATGCATCTGCTCTTTGATTTCAAAGTTTGAAGCACATTCTTAATGTTTTTTTTTTAAATCTGCCTCAGTAAACTTCTGAGGAAATTTTATTAAGAATATATGAACTAATTCTGGAGATAACCAGAATTTACATACAAGGATTGAACTATCTGAAAACAATGGCAATTAGTAAAAGAATACAATAAATGAAAAATGCATAGCATAATGTAAGATGTGCATTTCAACTGTTGATGTATTTCTTGCTTTTTAATAAGTATTTTGGATAGATATTTTGTAGCAGCATCACAAAATATTTTCAGCGGGGTGCAGAGATAGTATTTATTTTAGTAGGTCTAGTTAGTTTATTCCTCTGCCATCTCATGACTTGCCCGTCTGCTTGAAATAAGTTTTCAGAGGTCATGAAATATAACTTTCTTTTTCCGTGTGGGTAGAAAAGTCATAAATAAATGATGACACAGTAATAAGAGACAGATAATAAACCAGGATTCATTTCCCAGATAGCATCCAAACTGTGGAGAAACATATTTCTTAAGCCATTTCAAAGTCCCATGATATCCAACATTTAACAAACTACAGTACTATATGAAATTGATTTTAGCATGCGTTATTTATATCATGATAACCTTACAAAGATTTACTGATTAAAATCATGTTTTGGTTTAAGCTAATAGTATCCAAACCAGATTATTTATCCTTGACTTATGAAGATCAAGCTGGCTTGAAATGAATACAGTTTTTCCCTGGTGGAATCAAAACATACATAGTGACCAATTCTATCTTGCAGGGTATCTAAGACAATGATTAGGTCCCTGAGGAATGTAGGCATTGTGATAACAAAACTTATTAATGCAATGCATGATAGGGTCATGCAAAAATACAAAATAAATGCTAGCTCTCCTTCTTTGCAAATGAGCAGAGACTATAAGTGTGACCACAAAAAAATCCCATAGGCATATACTGTAACATGTCTCTAACTTCGAAAATAACTTTATAGATTAGCAGACTGGCTTATCCATGTTTGGCTCACTAAAGCCTTTTTCATACTTCAAATTTGTTTTCTCCTTGCTATGACTCACATTTCATGTATGTTAGATTCATGACATTATTTAATGTACTTTATTTGAAGATAGAATGTGAAAGACACACAGTGATGGTAATCTTGCATAAGGATTTTCCCCTGGTAACAGGTAAAGCATACAGTGTTACCTGCACTTTATAAGGGTGATTGATGCTAATATATTTTCATAAAAATAATAAAAACAATATGAAATATTCCTAGGATACATTCACAGAAATAATATAAATGACTCTATATACCTGGAAATAATGTTGTAAATCTTAAATGTGTGTATTATATCTACACTGAGTTTCAACAAATGGTTTATATATGAACTGTTTATTCATGAGCCAGTCTTCAGATTGTCCTCTAGCTACTGTTTAGTTACAGACAATGGTTTCTTAACATTAAAAGTAATTTAAACTGTAGTGGAGTATGGTACTTATCAGCTTAAATGCTATGCAAACTTAATTAAGTGGGGTTTGTGCCAACTGGTGAGAGATACTAGAAGCTTCCCGCACCAATGCCAAAAGAATGAAAAATCAGAGTTAGTGGTGTCTACCAGTCCCCACACCTTAAATATACTTGCCTGATGACCTGCAGTCTAATACTGAAGGCTCAGACAGAACATGCAGAATAAAATTCCTTCTAGGCATTTCTCTAGATCCACTTCCATTAAAAACTCTAGAGCAATTTCTGTTAAAAGTGATTCCACCCTAATATCAGTTCAGCTTTTTAAGATTTCAGCCCATTTTTTCTCTGCTTGCTATTATCTCAGTCATGCCCACAGAAAAATTCTGGTAGCCCTTTTCCTGAATACATTTGAAGCATTCCACAAAGATAAAATAACATGTATCCAATCCAAATAGGGTTGCCACCTTTCTACTGTGCCATTTCCTGACAAACAAGCCCCGCTCCATGCACAATCAAGCCACACCCATTCCTTTTAATAGCCACACCCCTTTACTCCACCCTTCAGCATAATCACGGTGATGACAGACTAGAAAGACAGATCTACAGTCCAAGCATCTTATACAAATCATGTAATCATATATTCACTGTAACATCAAATGAGCTAAGCTTTGGTATAGACGGTATACCCTAGAAAACACAGATAAAAGGTAAACAGTTGTGATGACAAACTAAACAAAAAAGCTACATTTAAGCCTCACTATACTACGAAGACTGTACACCCTAGAAAGACACCTTAGGAAGAAACACAGGTCAAGGTAAACATCACGGTGATGACAGACTAGAAAGACAGATCTACAGTCCAAGCATCTTATACAAATCATGAAGTCATTATACATTCACTGCAACCAAGTCCAAAACCAGATTAGAAACTGTTCTAGTTAATCACCACATGTTGAACATCTAGATAGTTACACACATCTTGTCACCATCAATGAATGAGATAGTGCCATCACAGCTAGTGAATTAATATAAATTTAATATTTAAAAAATTCACTAGTAGCTGTGCTGGCAATATTTCATTCCCCTTGTCACACTAATCTTTGAAAATCTACCTTAATTCCAAAGAATCCATTAAAAAAAAATCCACTTACCTCCAGAAAAATCAGCAGCAGGGCTACTAAAACAAGCTCTCAGCAGCAGAACAGAACAGGCAGCTAAAGGGCCAGCAAGCAGGGGAACACACCACCACCCAGTCCACAGCACTTCTCCTCCAGCAAGCAAGGCAAGCAGCAGGGCTAAGGCAATCCTTCCAGGCAGCAGGGCTTCCAGGCAGGGCTTCCAGGCAGCAGGCAGGGCTTCCAGGCAGGCAGGGCTTCCAAGCAGGGCTTCCAAGCAGGCAGGGCTTCCAAGCAGGCAGGGCTTCCAGGCAGGGCTTCCAAGCAGGCAGGGCTTCCAGGCAGGCAGGGCTTCCAGGCAGGGCTTCCAGGCAGCAGGCAATCCACTGAAGACGATGTCCAAGGCTCCAAGCAAGAATTTCAAATCTTAAGCAGCACCCTTTGTACTACAAAAGTAAAAGGTAAACTTATGCTGAAGCACCGCTTTATATTCTTAAATTTTCGCGGGCTTTGCAGGGCTTTTACTACTAACTCTACGTGTTGATTGGCTGCTTGCTGCACGAGCCTCGTCTGCAGCAAGCAGCCAATCAACGAGAGTCCAAGACGGGTCACGGGAATGTTTTTTTTTTTTTTTTTTAATACGCGCTGACGAGCCTGACGCTATTTCCGGACTCCGATTACAAGAACCGGAGAACCGGAGTGCCCTACTGATTTCCGGGCACTCCGGAAAAAAAACGGAGGGGTGGCAACGCTAAATCCAAATAAACATCCATAAGTAAGTGTTCATTATAATAACATTAACAGAAATGAATTGGTTTAATTAAGCAATAACCCACGCTTGGGTGTGGTTAATGCTGGATTTACCCACAGTTGGTGTGGTTTGGTCACGAGGGCGAAGCCTGAGTGACCAAACAAAGACAACCGTGGGTAAATCCAGCATTACCCACACCCAGAAGTGGGTTATTGCTATTATACAATGACATTATTTAAGAAAAAAATACTTACTTTACTTAAATAATGTCCTTGTATAATGGCGCCATGCTGTCCTTCCACCGCTGGACAACTCCGCTTTACCATTGCTGAGGTACTGCATATGCGTTTGGAACTTGCGTTCTCATGCATACCCAGAACATCAGTGCCTGGGAAAGTAAGCAATGGAGAAAAGAAGATCTCCGTTGCTATGCCTTTTTTTTTAAACCCTTAAAATTAAAGAATATATCAACGCCAAAAAGTCCGGGCGATCGGACCTTTTTCCGTTGTATATTCTCAATGGGCACACTGGTTGAGCTGGCCAATCAGCGTGCTCATTTTACGGTGTTACCGGCCAGTCATTGTATAATTTAAAATATCTTGCTACTATCATCAATAACCACCATCAATTGCTTTGTCATGACAGATGTACAGATATAGAGACTATAAATTCAGCACAGGTATCATAGCTTGCTTAACACAGTTGAAACTCTCTTTATGGTTTAAGTGCAGTTTATTTGTATGTAACTTCCAATTTGTTTCAAACTTACAAAACAAAACAAAAAATATACAATATAGGTTACCTGAAGTTCAGTTATGTTTAAATTTCTCAGAAACACGACAGCCTATGTTGTTTCTTTTCATGGTGTTACAGCTCAGAATACGCCACAAATACCCTCCAACTGTATCCACAACTTGGACTTTTGCTAACGCTAAATCTGTGGTACTCCATAGGTAGGATAATACCTTCTTTTGATTATGGAATCCTCAAGTGTCTCCACTGTAGTTGCAAATCCCTTTTCATGAGAGGCAAACGTCTTCCTGTGTTTAGGCTACAGACATTCCTTTTAACAGCATATCAGCAGGTATATGTACATTTGTTTAGCTGGTACAATATTTTATCACCAGTATGTACAGACCATGGCAGATTGTTATAAGTTTTTTCTACCAAAAGACATAGTGTATACGCATATTACACAAGTCAAAAAAACAATGCTGAAACAACACCCTCCCAGTATAGGACCTTAAGTTATTTTCTAAGTTAGATGGGTTATGAGACCGAGATAGCTGATCAGCATTTGTGTGTCAGTTATCTGGCCTATGTTTAACCAAAAAATTAAAGGGTTGTAGGGATAAAGTTCATTTTCGTAACTTGGTGCCAGTGTCCCTTTATCTGGTGCAATGGCACGTGGTTTATTACCAGCATGAAGTTGCATCCTAGTAATTAATATTGATGCAGAGCTAGTGCCCTCCTAATACTGTCATTCCTGGTTCATGACAGAGCACTTTGCATTGGCCTTACTGAATGTCCTGTTTAGATAGCAGACTGGGTATTCCTTCCCCTCTTTACCTGGCGAAAACACAGCTCCTTAACCAACCTCAAATACAAGGTGTATACAATAATGGGTGTATCAAAGCCAGGGGCAAATAGTGGGGCAATTAGTTTTCAATTGTTTAACAGTCTCAGGTACTGTTATGGTCTGTCTTATCAGGATATACATTTAAAAACTGAGTCAGAGGACAGGCTATAGTAGAAAAGCTGGGTATGAACTTTCTATAGTACCATACTAGTCCTTAATATGCTTTTGGTTTTAGTTTGGTACTGGGTATAGGCGAGCTCTTTACATCTTCTTTGTTGCCTTTTTGGGGTCTAATCAAACCTTTCCTAACCAGATACCCTTAATATCTGGGTTCTGTCATACAAAGCTTCATTTTGGCAGCATTGGCATTACATTCTGCCTGTCTTAAAGAGTTCTGCATACTTTGTACTTTGGCTAAATATGACTTCAAAACCTCCTAATAAATAACTTCATTGTCAAGCGATATACAATAACATTGTAATTAGTTTATATTCTAATTATACTGCTGTTTAAGAATTATTTCCTCCCTCTGCAATTTAGATACTCAAAATAATATGCCTTGTGATGTACTATATATTCTATTTGTGTTTTTGTGGAGCTTTTCTCCCTGGGCCTCCACTAAAAATGGGCTCTGCTTGGCCCAGTGGACTTTCCTCATAAACAAATGACAGCAAACAAACAAACAAATAAATACATAAATAAATAATATAGCTGAGTACCTGGTATGAAGTTTTTGAACTTTGTTCATGAACCATTAAAAAGTGGCAAAATTGTTGTAAGTCTCAAAGGTAAGTGAACATAATGAAAAAAGACCTTCAGTTCTGGAGAATGCCATCTTTTCTTTGGCTTCAGAGCTGAACTGAATCTGCCAAATACCCCTTGATTAAATCTAGGGTATCAGAAAACTTGTTTTGCCTCATATCTCCATGAGCTCATCTACTCTGAGCATTGGATAACTGTCAGATTTGCATATTTCATTCAGTTTCCTGAAATGATTACACCATATTATATAGAGATATATTCTTAGGGGCCTACACAGTATTAACTCTTCTCTACCACATGGTGCAGCAAAATGCTTTACTTCCTCCTAAAAACTATTTTACTTCTTATTTCTGGGCCTTAGACAAAGTTTTCTATATCTGCAGAGCCAAGATAGAATTTCCTGCTGCCATACTATTTCAGCCTATGTCAGCCCCCATCCTGATTACAGAAGCTTCAGCTTGTCTCTATGATTTTAACATATTTACATCATATCTGTTCTGATTTTCTTTTTCCATTGTGTTTTATCTTCTAGATCACTTTCTTTATTTTCTCTTCCACACCAAAGGGCCCTTGCTGCCTTGTGAAGAATTTGTTTTCAGCAGAATGAATAGACACTAAAACGTTGTCTCCTGTTTTAAATTATCTGAGTCAGGGCTTTATTTTATTTCCTCTGCCACTGTTCTTGTACCATTTCTGTGTGCTCTTTAATTAGTAACATGACAATTTTTGACCTGTGTTACAAGCTTGTAAAATGTGCTGACATTCTCCTCTTTTACCCAAGATTCCTTGTTACACCCAGCAAGTACTGGGGTTTTCTACAGAGAATGTATGGATAATAAGAAGCAGTGAGTGATATGAACAGGAGCACGGATTGCTTTTACTTCAGGTGAAATCTGGGAGGTATTCCTGTGATTCTGTTAAATTCCATTCATTCCTGTGATTACAGGCCTCATTTCAGAACTCAAGAGTTGTTACTACCAGTTTAGATACAATGAAAGCTTAAATGCATTTGCATCAAAAACTATGAGTTGAGAAACTTGCTGTTACACATTTAAAGCATTTTTCAGGGGTGCAAGCCCACCTGCACATCCTGATGTAGCAGACTGTAACATCTCACATCGTGCGTGTGTGTGTGTGTGTGTGTGTGTGTGTGTGTGTGTGTGTATAATATATATTATAGCTACACATATACATTTAGAATAGTTCTAAGTTTAGAGCTCCAAGTAAAGCAAACTGACTATATTCTAATTAGTAAATAGTAAGTAGTAAACAGACGTA
This sequence comes from Protopterus annectens, assembly GCF_019279795.1. NCBI lineage: Eukaryota > Metazoa > Chordata > Ceratodontiformes > Protopteridae > Protopterus > Protopterus annectens. The sequence continues at coordinate 1,482,673,158 of NC_056746.1, forward strand.
GAAATGCATTTTATGGTGAGCTACTGCTCTGGCCTCAAATACAAAATTCCATTAAAATCTTATGTTTTCCACAGTTCTGTCCAAATTGTGGGTTTTCTAGTATTTTTCCTGGAAAAAGGAAATAATTGTCCCTGAATCTGTCATTTGTTGCATTTCATTTGCTTGATGGAAGAAGGAAATAATATGTCTCTTTACATGGTACTTTAGAGTGTCTTAACATTCTACCCTCATTCTCACAATATCTTATCCCATACCCTTTTTCCACCTGTCCCATGTCCTCTTGAATGACTCTGTGGATTCCTTTCTGCCACTCATCTAGTAGTCTGTCTCACACGCGCATGCACACACGCACGCGCTCGCACGCACTCACACACAAACACACACACAGACACACACACACACACAGACACACACACACACACACACACACACAGACACACACACACTCACACACACACACACACCACCATCTGTCAAAAAAGAAGTTTTGGAGATCTAATGAGTGGTTAGTACATACAATCTGTTGCTTGTGCCTTCTTCATCCAATGTCCGTCCTGTTCACAATGCCCTTTGTATTTCTAGTACAAAATCTTGTTTACCAGTATCATTCCTTCAATCTAATCTCTTCTGATTTTAAGTGGGAAGAGTTGTAACTCCTCTAGTCTCTACTCATATTCCTTTCACTCCATCCCAAGGATGTTTCTGATCCTTTGATTTTTTTCTGACAGCCTGATATGCCTCCCAGAACTGCAAACAATTCTCAAGATGTGTTTGGACCGAAGGCCTGTAGAATAGAAGCATTATCTCTTTGATCCAGAATCCCCCACCCCATCCTGAAGATTTACCCAGGATTCTGGTTGATACTATTACTTCTCTTTCCCTCTGCTTCTGGTGGTCCAATCCAGGTTTGATAATCACCCCAGATCATTTTTCTGCTCTGTTGTCATCAGTTCCACTCTTCCAGGCTCATGCTGTGTGTCAGCATTGTTATGGCCTGGGTGTAACAGTTTGCAATGGTTTGTAACAAAGCTCAACTGACAATTTTCTGCCCACTTGTTCAGCCTTTCCAAACTTCTGTCTATACTCTTCTTCACATCCTGGACTACTGCACCTGTTTCTGTGTCATCATCAATGATCATGATCATCCTCAATTGTCTGACAAAGGCAGAGGATTAAGAGTACAAGCTTTTATTCAGCCGTTTCCTTTGGTCCAATGTTTGATTACCTCAGATTCCATCTGTTTACTGCCTACTGCATGACTCTGATCAAGTCACCTAAACAAACAGTTCTCCAAGACTAAGAGGAATGAAAGTCCCTGTGGGTCAGTGCCCTATGCTGGTAAGCAGAAATATAAATAAATAAATACACATAACTATTAGGGAGCCTGCAATCACTCTGGTCAGATTTCTAAGGAATCTTGAGTGATAGTCCATCTGTTCCTTGTGCTTTATCCTCAATAAGAGCAGGCAGTTTTCCATGAACTTTCACATTGTCTGCCCTTGAGTCTGTCAACTTTTCCCTTATTCTCCCCTTTATTCTTCACAGCAGGGCAGCCTCCTGGTTTCCTTTAAGAAAATTAAAACAAGGTGTTCATTCAGTACTTCTACTTTTTCCCATACTTCTGTTATCTGCCTCCCATCTTGCTCAGCCTGGCTAATTCCGTTGTTTCTTTCCTTCTTTCTACTATGTGCCTAAAAACATCATTATCTCCTTTCTGAATTCCACCTACTAACTTCCTTTCAGCATTTACTTTTGTTGCTGGTACCACCTTTGTTGCCTTTGCACTAGCCTCCTTGTACTGTGCTTCTCTTCCACCCCACCCCTTTTCTCCACCTCTTGCAGATTCTATATTTTGCCCTAATTTCTAACCTCACATTTCCATTTAGCCACATTGACTTTCTTCTGTTTTGTCTCTGTCTCATACCCTTGCCCATAGCCCAGGGTACTCCATCACTGTACCATTATCATTGCTTTATTACTTCATTCATTTTTCCTAGTATCAAAAACTCAGCCTTGCTCACCTCCCTCAACTCAGCATGAAGCAATCTTCCAAAATCACACAGTAATGCCTTTGCATTTTTTTAATTTTATAGTTCCCACTGCTCCAACCCCCATAGTGACAACTTATCCAACACACTCCACATTTAAAACCATTTTCAGAGTTCAATCCTTTCTGGTGCAGTCATGCACCAGTTGGATGAAGCCCTCATGGTCCAAGATACCTGTTACCTCTTGCTCCTGCTACCTCTCTATCCTGGAGTTTGACCTGCTCTGGAAGATTCAAATCACCCACAAGCACCATCCTCTTCCTCCAATCCCACTCTTTTACTCTGTCTTCTGTTGCCTCATTTTCCTTGCTTGTTGTTTTTGTTGCACAGTATACTGTACTGGTCCTAAAACTCTTCTGTGTCTTTTGTCTAATAGTCAAGGTGCTCAAACGTAGCTTCTAATATTCATATTACCCCATCCTGGTTCATGGCATGATGTTCTTTCTCCTCCTTTTATGCCTCAGTTTGGGAAGATTGTCACTGTCTCTACTTTTCCTCTGACATTCATGAGTGACCTATTCCCAAGCTTCTGCTTGTCTTCTCATGTCACTCATCTATGTTTCCATTATTGAAGCAATGTTCACTGACACTTCCACCATTACTGCCTACAGCTCATTCATCTGTAATTTTCAGAGGAAGATTATCAAAACACTGTTGTTATAGGATCATAGGAGGTTACAAGGCTAATGGCCCCAGTGCCCTTACAGGCCTAGCCAAGTTCAACCCTTGTTCTATATAGGGCCTAGAGATATGGCCAATGATTATGAGCTGATCTAAATCAGCACTGATTGCCCCTATCCAAGAGGGGCATCCAAATTAGACTTAAATATGGTCAACTAGGGGCTCTGTTTAGCTTGAATTTAAAGTTTGTTCCAGAGGAGAGGTAACCTCTGGGAGACATTTCTGTCTCTCCAGCAAGTTCTGTTGATGTCACAGGCTAGGTTAAGATCCCTAGAGCAAGTGAATTGTGTACTATTTGACTTACAAATGTACAGCATAGCCATTAAGGCAGGACCAGAGGTTGCCCTGTATGCAAGGCACAGGTTGCCTCTGAGTAGTCTATACAATGCAGAGTATAGTAACAGTGATTTCAGTCTGTCCACATATGACTTGTGCCAAAGACCCTGAATTTTCTTCATGAGAAACCTTTGGGGTCTCCCTGGTTGCTGCAGGTGTCTGGTAAGGTACATACCAAAGGGAGCATTGTACTCTATTATTGGCCTGATGAGGCAGGAGTATGGGAGGGGTTATAGTCCCTTTTGTTTTGGAAGCTATGCCCATGAGCAATGACAAAGCCTTTCTAACCACTGTGGAGGTGTGGTGATCAAAGCTAAGGTTGTTGTTAACCTGTGTGCACAAATTTCTCACCTCTGATTTAGAGTTTAGAGTGTTGCTACTAATATGGTAATCCACAGGGACATCTTCCTTGCTGAAAGGGATGATAATGCGTGTTTTTGCATTAAGTTTAAGTCCATGACTTTGGCACCAGTGACTGGTTTGAGCAAGCCCCTCTTGTAGCATGTTGACATAATTTGGGGACTTAATGAATGTACCCAGTTTGCACTCATGAGCAAACTCTGCCAGCTACAGACCTTTTGTTTTGGCCTGTACTTCCGAGAAGTAGATTCCAAACAATAGGGGCCTCAGCACAGATCCCTGTTGAACACCACCGGTAATGGGTATGCTGATGGAGGTGTAATGCCCTATTTTGACTGTATGTGTTCTGTTGGTGAGCCAGTTTGCAACTCACCTGACAATAAATGGATTGATCCCCAGCTGGGTGAGTTTTGCAATGATACCTGAGTGGGGGATTATGTCAAAGGTCTTGGCTAAGTCTAGGTAGGCTGTATGTACAGATTTGCTATAGTCCAGTGCTCTGGTGACATTCTTGAAAAAGTCCACTAGGTTCAACAGGCATGATCTGCCCTTGACAAAACCAAACTGGGTCAGGTCAAGTGTTTGAAGGCTTCCTATATCTGTTGTTAAGGTCCATGATAATTGTCTCCATGGCCTTGCAGATAAGGCTGGTTAGGCTTATGAGTCTATAGTTCCAGGGTTGGCGGATGTACCCCCTTTGTGCAAGGGAATGATGGTAGCTGTTTTCCATTGTGCAGGGACAACAACAGTGCATAGGCTGTGGTTAAAGAGAGTACTCAAAGGTGTTGCCAACTACAGTTTTAAACCATTTACAATACAGCCCAGGATGTTATCAGGTCCCAGAGAGGCTGTATTTTTGGCTTTTGAGAGAGCATTTCAGACCTGCTCTTTAGAGATACTAGATGGAGAATAGGTGGTAGGAATGTTCAAGAGTATATGTGGCAGGGAAAGGGGGAGAAGTTTTCACTGAACCTGTCTGCTAGTAGGTTGACTATTTCTACAGGTTTAGTATATGTCACACCATTCACACAAGTTCAGTGGAAATCTGGGCTTCTCCTTTAAGGTTTCTGATGTAGCTAAAGAATGCTTTATGGTTATCCTTAGCCAGGGATGCCAATTTAGATTTGTAATTAGTTTTAGCGGACTTTACAAGATGTCTTATTTGCTTGTTCAAAGTGAGAAGGGTGTGCTTCCAATTCTGAGATGGTTCTTTCATGTTTTTAGACAGCAATTTCTTCTTCTTGTCGCATAGCCTGTTTATAGTATATGTCCACCAGGCAGGCTTATTCTTTCTAGAGGATCTTATGTTAATCCTATCGGGTACAGCTGAGTCAATGCAATTGTATAGATGTTTATACAGAGCATTGGTGTATATCCCAGTATAGGTGTCCTTACTGTCAGTGGAGACAGAAGCTTTGGAGCTGTTAATGCTGTTTCTTAAGAGAATGTATTGGCTTTGGAGAAGTTTTTCAGCCTAATTTCTCCTGAGGGGGAATCTGATGTAATAATTACTTCGAATGAGACTGATTTGTGATCACTCTTTACTAGGGAGGGCCGCACACTTGTGGTGGTACACCGATCTGCCATGTTGGTGAGTACTAGATATTTGGGCCCCTTGTTGGAGTGCCAACTATCTGTTCCAAGACACTGGAGATAATGAAGTCCAAGAACCTTTGGATGAGCATGTTAGTACACATATCATTTACCCAATCTATGGACAGGTAGTTAAAGTCACCCATAACCAGAGTGTTTGGTTATATCTGTATCTCTTTTTGCCTTCTTCCTACTACTTAAATACTTTCTCCCCTCTTCTGCTTCAGTCAACTTCCCTCACTCTTACCATTTTAGTTAGAGTTATGATTGTTGAGCTGTACATTTGACAGCCAGCACTAAGCCCATCTCTTCCTTATGGGCTAAGATGGAGTCTGGCCATTGCACAGAGATGGCCTGTAAGCCAGGTCTCCTCCAATCCTCTTACCAATCCTAAAATATATCCCATTATTCACCTCTCCAGCCAGTCATAGTATTCCCTAATCCTATCTATCCTCTGTATGCTGGTTGCTGGTGCAGGTAACATTTTTGAAAGTGATACCTCCAACATCATCTATTAATATATCTCTGCTACCTCCACAATCTGGATTACTACTAATTCATTTGTTTCCTTTGACAGATACAGATATATAATTGTTTCCTTCAATACACATACCTAAAGGATGACAGGAATCATGCATGATATAATGTATGATGTAATAAAAAGCAGTACTATTTGTGGGATGGATAACATTTCTGCATGTTAACCTGCAATGATGCAATTGTTACTGTGATAGTGTTGGTATTGTGAGCTGTGACATTTGTTAGCACTGTGCTTGACTTTCAGTTTGCTTTTTATTTATGAATGGCTGGCTGTCATAGAACAATTTTGCTTCAGAAAATAACATAGTGTTCCTAAGGGTAAGTTGGGGTTGTTTCCTTACTTTTGTTTAGGTCTAGTAGCAGTAGAGATAATCTACTCCATGTAAGAAGGTTAGGTTTGTGGTAATCTGGAATGAGCTACTCATACCTCTAAACATTTAAATGCAAGAAATCTGGAGAAAGATAAAAATAATGAAGGAACGAATTTGAAATATTGTCATTACAAACATAGAAAGTTGTTAGAATAACATGTTTTGCATTTGCATGCATTTTCTGAGGTCTGTGAAGTTTTAAACTCAGATGTATGTCATTATTTAATGACTTCAGTCTTCTATGATTTGTCAGAAAACCACAAATGATATGAGGAACTGACTAAAATTTAAGTTAAAAATTTGGGCATTCTCTGAAAATATACACAGCTGAGATTCATAGAGCTATTAGGTTGAGACAACAAGTATATTTTTATATTGCTAATTTATAAGTAGATTACTGAGTGCATCAGCAAAGCTGAAGACTAACAGGAGTAATTATATACTTTCAGGTGCAATATCACTGAGAGAAAGTGGTATATGTACGATTTGCATCATAACTCAACTATAAAAAGTGATTAATACCTATGATAGCTGGTATATGGAGCACAGGGCAGGATTCATAAGTAGTTGTCACATGGCAGGGGAAGCATTCAGTCAGGGAAGTCAGCACCTGCCTTATGCATTTTTTTTTTGCCTCGTATAATGGCTCCCCTTCTGATGCCCAATCAACACATTTGCTCTTGTCTCAGGGGAATAGTTTGGGGTTGGCATAATGGTTAAGATATTTACCTCCCAGATACAAGGTACAGAATTTGATTCTTGCCTTCACCCAGTGGTCAGGGATCTGGGTATACACATGGACAGTAGCCTCACCTTTGACCATCACAGTGGTAAGGAAGTCATTTTATGTTGCACAACTTATAATTAAGAGCATGGCATCTAGGTCCAAAGAGGTCATTATTCCACTGTACTCCACCTTTAACAGACCAGTTATAGTGTACAGTGCTCCCTTTGGTATGTACCTGACCAGACATATGCAGCAAGTAGAGCAACCTCAAAGATTTCTTACAAAAATAATACAAGGCATAACAAACCTGCCTTATGAAGAGTGTCTTAAAGCCTTTTATCTCTACTCAGTCTCCTATAGATTGCTGTTGGGTGATCTATGCCTGGCTTACAAGGCATCTACAAACCCAACACGTATGAATCTTCTACATATTTGTAAGCCAAGGAGTACCAGAAATACAAAGTCTAGGGACCTGGATTTTGTATGTGACTTAAACAGAACATACTGGAGAGACAGATATGTGCCCAGAGACTGCCTGTCCTATAGAACAGGTTTCCCATCCATGTGAAGCTGAGTTTGTCTATTACCCAGTTTAAGTACAACCTAGACAAGTGGATGGGAAATAGGAAATTTAGAGTGGGTTTGACACCCATGTCCCTTATGAATGGAGGTAGCTTATAAATGCCTGACTCTCAATGTCCTGTTTGGATGCAGGACGTCATTATTGTTTTGGGAAAACTTGGCTAGGCTTGGAAAAGCCCCCCAGGTCATTAGCCTAATAACAGTCTATGAATCTGTGAATCTATGAGAGGTTGTCATGGCTGTGTTTTTGAGGTTTAGCATTTCAGAACAGTGAGTTGAATGAGAATGACAGCCCTGACTGTTGTCTCAGTGTGTTTAGTTCCTGCCAGGCTAGCAGGTGGTGTGGTAGAAGCACAAATGTTTCATTTGCAAGAGCTAAACAAATATACTTCAGACTGAAGTATTCTAGAGGGCATCAAGTCTCATGTACTCAGACAGTTAGCCTCTTATGTTACCAGAGAAATGTGTTCTAATGTAGGACCCCAGTGTACCATTCTATCCTTCTCATTTTGAGGCCATTGTGTTTCAGTGCAGTGCTTCACACAGATTATCCCAAGCAAATGGTATTCATCTTCATTAGCCAAGTTCGGCTGGGGATCTTCTTTGTTTGCACTTATAAATCTCACAGATATTACACTATGTGGCTCTAAAATAAGGATATCACAAGATGTTTTTCACTTGAGTTGTGTTTTACAAGGAAATCAAGAGAATACTTTCAGGAATACTTTCAGGAATTAAATTTTACAGAATGCAAGTTTCTGAACTGCGTGGGCAAAGCCCTTTTATACCTTCCAAAGTACTTTATCTCCAAGTTTTTATAACACAGAGTTAATAGCTGTCACCTATCTAACTGTGTTCATATGTTTATAGGTTTTTACTAAGCTAATGACCACAAGTACCTTTTTAAGTCTAGCCATGCATCCCAAATCTCTAACAAGTTACAGTACCCTTGCTAAGTGTAAGCAGGGGTCTGGGAGATGAACCATTTACAAGCTGCCTGTGTCCATTGGAGACATTGCTGCCAGATCATTGATTAATTTCCTGTTCTCCATCCAATTGTCCAAGTTACACTTGAACTGGGTTAGGGAGGAACTCTGCTTCACATGGATAGAGAGCCTGTTCCAGAGAAGTGATAGTCTCTGGCATACATGCCTGTCTCTCTGGCAAGTCCTATTTATATCACTGGCAAGGTTTACATTTCTAGAAAGGATAATTCTGGTGCTGTTTGTTTTGTGGATATGCAGAAGGTCCATCAGAGTGAGGTCTGACAATGCCTTGTATGCCAGGTATAGATCTCCCCTCAACAGCCTGTAGGAAACAGAATACAGGGATAACGCCTTGAGGGGGCCTGCATAGGACATTTTACTTATGCCCTGTATAATTTTAGTGAGCAACCTCTGTGTATGTTTCAGTTGTTGGATATGCCTGGTTAGATATATACCAAAGGGAGCATTGCACTCCATGACAGGTCTGATGAATGTCCTATAAAGTGGAACAATGACTTCTTTGGACATAGATGACATAGCTTTGTTTATAAGTTGTGCAACATAGAATGATTTCCTCACTACTCTAGACATATGATGGTCAAAGGCTAGATTGTTGTCTATGTGGTAGACTGCAGGCAGTCCTGTAGAAAGATAACTTATCTCCATTTTCCCTATAACACTTGGAGTCCCCCCAAGGATCTATCTTAGGGCTTCTCATATTTTCCATATTCATTAATGACTTGCATAAAGTAATATCAGACACTACCTGCATTCAATACACAGATGACTCATCCCTAATATGTTCCGCTACAATCCCAGAAGAACTACTGACATTATCCCAAAACACATTTGGTACAGTTGAAAATTGACTCCTCTATCGCCGTCACATACTAAATCCCCAAAAACCTAAACTACTGCTGTTCTCCCCATCTCGTAAGTCCTCCTCTCTAACCTTTCCCATTAAATTCAACAATGCCACAATTATCTCACCAGACCCCCTCCAGCAAGCTCCTAGGAGTTATAGTTGACAACAACTTGAAGTTTGACTCTCATATCAACCACACAATTAAAACAGTAAATCAAAAACTTGGCTCACTAAGTGGATCAACCCCTTCTTAACTCCCCTAGCCAGAAATGTTCTTGCTCACACTCATCTGTTGCTATCCACACTTCTCTATGCCTCCTCCTTATTCAAAAACCTGAGTAAAACCAACCTGAACAAGCTCACAACCTGCTATAATCATATTGCCAGATTTGCCACTGCCTCTGCCTATAGGACCCATCACTGCCTTAACCTCAAACTAGTAGGCTGGCTTGAACTACCTAACTTTCTACTGCCTAACCAACTAGTAACTACCCACAAGATTCGCTACCATCCAGAATGGACACCCAACCTTAAAACTCTCATCACCCCCTACCAGAACCTAAAAATCCTCCAACAAAATGCTAGCTTTCACCTTCAAAGCAAACGACTCAGCTGGGGGAGCTCTGTTTACCAACTCAATTGGTAAGGCCTGGAACTCTCTTCCTACAGAACTAATCTTACAACCCTCTTCAACCTAATAAAAAAAAACCTTAATCAATACTTCACAATGTGATAGCTCTGTCCTTGCTCTACCCCTGACTAATCCCAACACTCTTCCACTGTTTGCCCAATTAGGGTCTCCTTGCATTGTCACTGGATCCTAACCAAGTTACTCTGTTCAAACTTGTTGATTAAGTGAAGTCTAGTATGTATTTTAAGTAACCTATAAAGAGACACAAAAATATATATGAGTTTGTTGAATGTTGGGGCTGGAAACTTGGAAACTGACCTACATATATATTGTATAACCTCTATCTAGAATTATACTAATAGTGGAATGGTTTAAATATGTAAATATGTAATAGTTTCTCTGCATTGCATTTCTCTATTGTATTTAATAATATATTGTGCTGTTCTGTCTTATTGTGTTCTGTATGGAGCTTTACTGCCCGGGCCTCCACCGAAAATGGATATATATCCAGTCAGACTTTCCCAGTTAACAAATGTAAAATAAAATAAATAAAAATAAATAAAATGTGTGTCCCCAAGTCCCTGATTACTGGATCAACTCTTAGGGGTGTGTTGTCAATATAATACCAGGGGTGATTGACTTCCCAAAGGATACTATTATACATTTCTTGGCATTTAGTTTTAGTCCATGGCTCTAACACTAGTTCTTTGTCTGTGTCAGCCCTTCCTGGAGAAGAACATTTGTGTCTGTGGGCAATTCAATGACAGCTCCTAATTTGCAATTATCTGCAAATTTATTCAGTCAGAGGCCATTGATATTGGCCTTGACTACAGAGAAATAAATGCCAAAATGGAGCAGTCCCAGGACCAATCCCTGAGGGACTCTGCTTGTGACTGGACTTTTTGTAGAGGTGGACTCTCCAATTCTAACTTCTTGGGTCCTGTCTGTGAGCCAGCTGGTTATCCACCATGTGACATATGGTTTGTACCTAACCTGTTAATTTATCAACAATGCCTGAATGGGAGATTGTGTCAAATGCCTTGGCCATGTCAAGGTAAGCAGTGTGAACCATTTTGCCTTCATCCATTGCTTTGGTGACCTTCCCAAAGATGTCCACCAGATTGAGTAGGTATGACTTGCCCTTGATGAAACCAAATTGGGGTGGGTCCAGTGTCTAGAGGTTTACTATATCATTATTGATCATTTCCATGATAATTCTTTCCATGGATTTACATATGAAAATAATAAGACATATGGGTCTGTAGTTCCCAGGATCTGTAGATGGTCCACCTTTGTGCAGAGGGATGACTGTTGCTGTTCTCCATTCATGACACACAAAACGTGTTTGGAGGCTACAGTTAAATAGCAATTCAAGAGGGCCTGATAGGCCATATTTAATTCTATTTAGAATGGGATATTTTCAGGGCCCACTGCTGTAGTGTACATGGTCTTTTAGAGAGAATTAAGGACTTGTACCCTAGTGATAGCAGGGGGAGTTATAATTGATGGTATTTCCTGAGGGAAGGCTGAAGGGGAGAGAGGGGCAAGTTGGAGCTGAATTTGTCAGCCAGTAGGTTTGCTGTATTTTATGGATCAGTATAGGTGGCTCCATTTACAGTGATCTCTGCACACAATTACATATTGCCTTTGATGTTGTGGACATAGTTAAAGAACACATTGTGGTTATAATTGGTTTGAGAGGTCAAATTTACCTTAAATTTAGCTTTGGCAGGCTTTTTTTGCCCTCTGAGTTGTTTGTTTAGTTTGATGCAAGTGGCTTTATCCTGCTGGATTTTGCACCCCCTAACTTTTGCCATGATTTTCTACCTTCTGTTATACTGCCTACTGATGTTGTCATTCCTCCCAGGTGGCATGTTTTTTGAGTTAGTTCTGTACTTCTTCCTGGTGGGTACAGCTGCCTCTATGCAGCTATTACCATGCCTGTAAAGGATTTCTGTGAACAGTTCTACATGTGCAGCAGTGTTCTCAGGGTTTATGAGACATTTACATTTTGACTAATTAGCAGGAAGTCAGTCTTAGAGCAGTTCCTGAATATTCCAGGGTTAGCTGGGCTTCCATTGTTTTATTTTTATTTTAAAGGATAGAATTTTGTGGTCTGATCCTACCACAGAAGACATTGAACTAGGGAGTGTGCAGCACTCTCCCATATTAGTGAGTACCAGATCAAGTATGTTTGCACCCCTTGCTGGTGTATTAACAATTTGGTCCAGGGAGTTTGTCTTTGCAAAATCCATGAATCTCTGTGCCTGTACATTTGGTATCATATATGATTCACAGTTAATAGTGGAGTAATTAAAGTCACCCATGAATATGGTATTGGGTTGGATGATGAGTGTTTCCCATAAGTTTAAATACATGGTATGGGTTTCCTGGGTCATAGAGGGGGACCTATAGCTTGAAAGGAAGTGGTATTAAATTTTACTATGGTGATTTGAACATGGAGAAGTTCAAATGCATTGTCCTGTTTGACCAACCTTGAGGTATATTTATATTTGATGTAAATCAAGACACCTTCACCTTTAGTCTTTGCTGTGTAGTAACTTGTCTAAATGTGTAGAAGGCATTATAAACTTGCACTGTTGTGTGCTCTCCAAGGATTTAAACCATGTCTCAGTGACTACACAGACTTCAGCATTCTCTAGGGTGAAGAGGACTTCTAGGGAGTGGAGTTTTCTGTTTAGATTCCTAGCATTGAGCAGTAACACCTTTAGATTATCTTGGTTTTGATTTGCTATGTTGGAAGTATTCTAAGTTTGGCATTGCCTAAAAAAAGGGACTATGGGGAGGACAATGTTTTAATTAGTACTCAAAAGCCTTGAGGGGAAAGGTGCAGACCATCACTGGGAAAGCAGTGTGATGTGTTGACCATCTCCTATGATGGCAAATATTGTACCCCCTTTGAATGACACCAGAAACTAAGCCAATTATTAAAGTCAGTCATATTTTGTTCATATTGTGGCATCATCCTTGGAGAGAGTAAAATGCTGTTCAGTGCTAGGCTCATACCAGGCTGAGACACATATTCCAAGAGCTCCATGATGTCTCTCTTCATATAGTCTAGGGAGGTACATCACAGGTCATTTACACACACATGGACTATGAATGAGTCATACTGGTACTTGTGGTCTAATGACCTTAGTGCATGCATAATGTGGTGGATCCTAGCCCCTGATAAACAGCTGACCATGACTTTCTTCTTACTCAGCCTGGTGAGGAGGACTTCATTTTGTCTCATAATGGAGTCTCCAATGACTAGAATGTTGGATTCTGTGGTTGCTTGCCTTATGGGCTTAGAAGTAGAGGCTTCACGAGATGTGGCTGTATGTGTTGATATGGGTGTTGTTTTGAAAGAGTGCATTCAGGGTTGCTGAGTATGTTTGTTATGTGTACTTTGTCTAATAGTAGTTGGGGTTTAGGAATGTTACATTTAAGTGCCTCAGCATATGCGGCTCTATGTGTCGGCTTTGAGTTGTGTGTGATGGGTGCAACATGTGTACTACTGACGACTTACTGCATTAGGAGTGCTTTTATATGAGAGCTTTGCCTCCAGTGACGTATAAATCCATCTCTCACACACCATATCAGTTTGTTTGAGAATTAACTGGTTGCCAGTAAAGATGCAGCAATTTTTACATTGCTTCAGAATGCCCATCTCCACCAAGCTTGTAATGGAGATAGTGTTAAAGTTCATATCCATGGCAACAGACCCTTTTTATTGATTAGACAGATGGAATGAGAATATAAAGTAATGTCAGGAGTATCCAGTTTGCAACTCTGGGGGCAGTGCCTGCACTGCAAACTAGTTGTACTGTGTGCAACTTGGTATTGGTGAAATTTGCATGGAGCTTTACATGAAAAATGTCAACTCAAGGTGTCTATGACTATACGAGGCACTGCAAAAACAGTTGAGGGGAAACTAATAAGTGGAGTCTGATGATTTATGGATAAAGTATTTAAGCAGGTGTTCTGACGTTTGAAGCCAATTAAGTGGTACTTACTGAAAAGCACGACTTAGTTTGTAAAGAATGATGAAGATGGGAGTAACCTGAAGAGCTGCTGCCTGACTACTACTGCTGGTCTCATCACAGCTTCACGCTGCTGAATACAATGCTCCTTTACTTATCTCACCACAATTTTGTATTTATTATTTATTTATTGCATTTGTTTACCGGGAAAGCCCACTGGGCCTAAAAGAGCCCATTTTCTGTGGAGGCCTGGAGAGAAAAGTTCCGACAAGAACATAGGTGCAGAAAAAAAAATAAACATTAATTGGTACAGAAATAAACAGTGTTACACATAGTGGTTACAGTAATATATACAGAATATATACATAAATCAGGAATTTAGTTGGTTTGATTACAGTAACATATATAGAATATACACATAAAAGCAGGAATTTAGTTGGTTGCCAGATGAATTCAGAGTGGTAAAAATGGAGATAAATTAATCAGCATTATTGTGTCAGTATCAACAAGTGATGAAAGAAAAAAAAAATAAATATGTAGAAGCAAAATTGTAGCACCAATCCCAAGAAGAGAAGCAGGCCACAGCCTGTTTGGTGATCCACAGTCTAGTCCCAGATAATGTAAGGATCTGTAGGTTTGTTGTAGCCTTTTCCTGGTAGATGCTTTAATAGTAACCAGACCAATCAGAAAGATCAAGCACAGACACTCGCTTCCTAACCAGAAAGAGTCAGGAATCTATGCATTCTGCTCCTTCTCTAGACTGTGATTCTTGAACTTCAGTATTTCACCTTGTTTTATTTAAGAAATACTTAATTGATTTACTTATTTTATGTTATTTTATTGACTGAATGAGTAAAGAGTTAAATAGACCATTTCAGCCAAACATTGGCTAAAGGCAAAAAGATTACAAGCAATTCCTGATTGCAAATTGAAATTTCATAAAATACAAATCAAAAACATGAAACCAGCACAGATTCACAAAAAGAGTAATACACATAATAGGGTATACCAGTGAAATAAAGTTTAGTATAATTATAGGAAACAAAAGGAGTTAAAATACAGAACCACTAGCATACAGGATGAAGAGCTAATAAAGCTTTATAAAATGTTACATATATATTATGCACAAACTATACATGTTTAAGAAAATGTACATGGCTTAAGGATGACCAATGTCCAATCAGGTCATACTGGGAATGCTTTCCACTACTGTTGGCTGATCACCTGAGGGTCACCTTAACCTACTGATGCCTGATCACCTGAGGCACACCTTAATTTACTGATGCCTGATCACCTGAAGCACACCTTAATCTACTGACACCTGATCACCTGAGGCACCCCTTAATTTACTGACACCTGATCACCTGAGGCACACCTTAATTTACTGATGCCTGATCACCTGAGGCACACCTTAATCTACTGACGCCTGATCACCTGAGGCACACCTTAATCTACTGATGCCTGATCACCTGAGGTGCATCTTAATCTACTGGTGTCTGATCACCTGAGTCACACCTTAATCTATTGATGCCTGATCACCTGATGTACACCTTAGTAATCCCACAATCCCACCAACCGAACAAACCATCACAGCAATAGATGTCTCTGACCTGAATACATTTTTTTAAGGGGACATCCAATGTGGGATTCTGCCCAACTCACCAAGTCTTTGAATATAGTATCCCCAAGGTCACAGCAACTTGAAGAAGTGGAAGTAACTGTATTTCCATTTGCTGTAAGTTGGTGCAACCTTTGAGGTGGTTTATTTAGAGAGTGTCTCCAACATTACAAATGCCCCTGCATCAGGAGACCCCCCCCCCCTTACAGAAATATTTGTTTTATAGCTCTATGTAAGCAACCATTTAACAAAAGTCGAGCAGGCAATGCTACTGTGGGCTAAGGTAGTCTGGAGAGGGGGCAGCCATCTTTGGTACCCTGAAGTTGATCCATCATTCTCTAGTGACAAATAGAAACAAGAACTGCGGATTGTAAAGTTCATTGAAACAGCAGAATGAATTTTAATAACATGAATAATATTTACTTTACTTTTTTTTTAATATTATAAGAAAGTAAAATAATCATTAGTCAACAAAGTTTGAAAATGTTTTGCATTAGTTCATTTAAATTTGCTGCATTTGTGAAAAATGTTCATCTTAATAAAAATAAAATAAATGTGAGGACATACAGTCTAGGAGATCAGTGAAAATCCTACCCCACATTTCTATTTGCCCCAGTTCATTGTCTGGCCATATTGAAAGGAGAAACATCTGCTTTTGGGAGAGACCAGGTACCCATCTGTCCAGAGATTACTTAGTGGCCCAGTTGCAGTCACACTCATAAGGAATGCTGGTGGGGGTCCTAAATTCAATCACCTGACAAGTGCCAGTGTTTTCCTTTCCTCTTCATTTGTTAGTAGAATACTGGGTTAATGGTTTGTGCTATATTTGGATGTTCATGTCTTGGCTATCTTCATCATGGTGGTTTTCAAACTGAAAGGAGAAACAACTGCTCTTGTGGTAGACCAGGTACCTGTCTATACTTATTAGTAATAGTGGCAGTGTAATTCAAGGAGTTCTAGATTCAATCCCCAGAAAAAAGTCAGTGGTTTTCTTTCTTGTTCAGTTGTTGCTTAACAAAAATGCTACACACTCTGTTAGTAATGCTACACAGAGCTGTAGCATAAAATAATTTCATCCCTCTCCTTCATATTGATGCTGTAAGGCAGATTCCAGGTATCTCCTTCAGTGAATCATTTGTATATAACTAGAAGCTAATGAAGTTCATTATGGACTATGTGACTGAAATGTTCATGAAACAGTCCTTTCAACTGCACCAACACAGTCTTCTTCAGAACAAATTAATTACATCCAAAATCACATTTTATACTGTCGTAACTTCACAGAATAAAAAAAAACGCCAAAATACTTAAAGCAGCAATGTTTGTAACCTATAAATACTAAAATATCTTATGTATAAATAGTATGTAAAGTGCTTAAATGATGTACACAATTTTGTACTAGAATACAAATCAAATACAGGACAAGAAACATAAAAAGCATAAAAACTACACATAAAATATTGTTATAGATATATGATTATTATAATTTATCAAATGCATAAAATTCATAATTTTTTTTAAAAAACTAATTAAATACTAAAAATGGCTTAATGCTAATGTGGTCATTGATGCCAGGTGTCCTAGTGGCATCTGTATAAATCTGCCATTTACTTTCACATAGGGCTAATAGCATTTTCCAGTTACCTCCCCTTGAAGAACTTTGAACTTGATCAATAATGGTAAAAAGAAATATGTGATCACTACCTTTTTCAAGGATATGTCTGTATAATGCGTTGTTACTGTCCTGCCTCTTTATTCTATAATAGTGTTCGTATATGCGTTTTTTGAGACAACGCTCTGTTTTACCTATATAGTATGCAGAGCAGGACTTACATGTAGCTAAGTATACCACTTGCTTTGTATTACAATTACCTTTCCTACTCTTAATAGTAGTATTATTAATATCTTTAAGTTGAGTAGTGGTATCTTCATTAATGTATCTACACTGGTTACAAGACCCACATTTGCGGGTAGCACAATGTGTGGTGACCTCTACTTGACCATTGTTGTTTTTTTCTAATAATCTTTTCAAATTGGGAGCGGTCTTATAAACACATTTAGGAAGTAGGTCCCAATTCTGTCCCATATTGTGTTCTAAAAATACATCTCAATGTCTTAATAGTATCTCCTTAATAAGATACACTGAGGGTGTGTATGTTAAGACACAAACTCTACCAATAGTTTGAGGCCTTTTTTCAACCTGTCCCTGCCTATTGTCTAAATTACGTTGATCCAGTTGTCCCAGTAATGGACAATATTTGTTTCCCCATTCCTTCGTTACATATTCAGTAATGTCCTTAAGCATATATTCAGGATAGGCACGGTTTTGGAAAAGGCTGTAAATATTCGTTATTTCCTTCTCAAATGTCTCGAATGTTGATGTCATCCCAGCGGCTCTTATGCATTGTCCTTTAACCACATTACGGAAAATGTGAGGTGGATGGTTACTAGTGTAATGTATGTAATCATTTAAAAATGTTGGTTTCCGGTATATACTGGTAGAAAATCCGTCCTGTTCGTGACTAATCAACACATCTAAAAATGAAATCTGTTGTGCCTTAAAATCATATGTAAACTTGAGGAATGTTGTAGACTCATTTAAGAAATTCATAAATTCATCAATCTTGTCTGTGGATGCCTTCCATAATATAAAAATATCATCCAGATATCTCACACAAAATTCTATATCTTCATAATATGTACTAGTAAATAGATGTTCCAATTCCCATGACAACATAACTAGGTTCGCAAAAATGGGAGCGCAAGATGCCCCCATAGCTACACCCCTTGTCTGTCTAAAAAATTCACCCTGAAATGTAATATAATTGTGGTCTAAAACCAGTGACATCATGTCACAGATTAAACAAATTTTGTCCCAACTATATCCAGAATAGAGTCTTAAACTATTTGCAAAATATTCAAGACCTATATCTTTAGGGATACATGAGAATAAATCAACAACATCTATTGTCAAAAAAGTCAAATTGGCATTCCATTTGTCCCTAGTCAATTTCCTTAAAAAATCCCATGGGTCTTTAATAAGATGCGGTATCTCCAAATATATATGTTTTAACCATGTGTCAATAAGGACACCTATGTTATAAGTTTTTGAGTGTGAGCCTGCCACAATGGGTCTAAAAGGGGGTTGTTCAATAGATTTATGAATTTTAGGTATCCCAAACATATTAGCCATAATAGGGTAATCTTGTTTTAAAAAAGTGTAAATATCGTTATTAATCCTATTGTCGATAAGATATTCTTCCAAAGCAAGATCTATTATTTTGCATCCAATGTTAATTTGATTTATTGAGATACCCTCATAATTCCCAGGCCCGTTTAGTATGTTGTGTATACATGTATTGTACTCGTCAGTGTAATATACAACTACCCCACCCCCCTTGTCAGGCTTCATGATACGTATGTCCTTATTATGCATACACCTTTTGAGACAACATCTTTCATCTGTAGTAAGGTTGTCAACTGAAATGTCACCATGATATTTCTTATTATGATGTTGCAACCAATATATATCCTTACATACCAAATATTCATAGTTCTTAACTTGCGGATTTGGATTAGGAATATATGTACTTTTGTGTTTA
The DNA here is from genome assembly GCF_019279795.1 of Protopterus annectens. NCBI lineage: Eukaryota > Metazoa > Chordata > Ceratodontiformes > Protopteridae > Protopterus > Protopterus annectens. The sequence continues at coordinate 1,482,692,084 of NC_056746.1, forward strand.
AGTTTAAATTCTGTCACCTCATCCAAGTTGTTGTTGGTGATGTCTTTGTTGTCTTTGTTCACTTTATCAAATTGTGCTGCTAAATTTAACCTCCTACAAAACAATTTGACCTCTTTTATATTATCCACTAAATTGTTACGGACACTAGGGATGAATTTCATCCCTTTACTCATAAGACTAAAAAAGGCTTCATCAATGTCCACATCAGTGTAATTGTAGACATTGAACCCATTGTGTGTATTTAAAATGTTGTTGTTGTTGTTAATGTTGTTGTTGTCACAGTTGGTCTTCGGTGAAGTGTGAGTGTCCGATGTATCATGAACCTCCACTGTCTGTGTGCTTATAAATTTTCCAGTACATCTATTGTCTCTATTATGTTTGTCAATGCTGTAACTACTCATCTCCTTTGCTTGTTCCACTCTGAATGTACATTTCTGGCTGGAAAAAAGCGTCCCCCTTGAAAATTTTCCTCTCTATGTGAACCATACCGTTTGTGTCTTGAATCATTATAACTTTGTCCATTATCATGTGCTTTGTTTGATGACCAAATGTATGCTCTGTTAGATTTATAAAGTTCCAAATCACGCTTCATTTTCCTGTCTTTCCTCTCGTATATAACTTGCGCATTGTTCTCAGCTATAGTAAACTGTTTACAATATAAATCTTTCCACATTTCAAAGTCGTCATGTTTCACGATATTTTGATTCATACATTCTATTTCATTATCTAAAATGATGAGTATTTCATCATGGTGTTTTATCAATAATCTAATAAAGGAAAAACCAAACCCATCAAATAGTTCATTAAATTCATTAATGATATCAGAATCATAAACAGAATTGTATGCAATTCCTAAGGGTATCTTAAAAAATCGAATTCCCTTAGGCACAACGTTAGACTGCAAACACTGAGACAAATAAGCAATATCAATTTTGGTGTTTTTAAAAGATAACAATTTTTTACCAAAATCATATATTGTATCTTTCAAAGTGCTATTTGTCTGCATGTGTTGCTTAACTTTAGAAAATTGCCCCCCTGTCTGCATCATTTAAGACATAACAATCTCCTAAAAACTGTTGTATAAGGCCCTCTTGAGGCCCATTTTGTGTATTACAATTGCAATGATCATGTACTATATTTTCACGTTGTACATAAGTATCTTTGTTATCTTTACTGTCCTTCTTGTCTTTCTTGTCTTTTGTATAATGTATAACATTAGCATAAGAAAAAGTACCTCTATGCCCTTGTATGTCCTTGTGTTTGTTATTGGCATACGTTTTAATCTCCAAATGAGATTTGGGACGCGCTCCTGTTCTTTCGGCTTCTTTACGTGCTTTACAAAAACTAAAATCAAAAGTAAGATCCTGTAGCGGTGAACCAACGTGATTGTCATCCCTTGTTTGTATGTCCAACACTGGTGGTGAAGGGAATCGTTCGGGCTGAGCGTCTAAAGGCTCAGAATTTGAGCTAGAACAATTGATTTGAAACCCTTCAGTCTGTGTAAAAAGTAGTGGCATCTGCCTGTCAGGGGTAGTGAGACCATCTCCGTTGTGCTTTTCCGTAACCAGAACCGACGTGTTACTGCTCTCTGGTAACACGGAAACAAGATCAATATCCGAAAATTGTAGCAGTTTTTCTTTTTTGGCACTTGCAAGGTTGGTAACCAGTAAAAACAACTTGTGCACTTCTTTCTGTAATGCTGCAACATCGGCACGCAAAGTACAAATAGTGTCAGCAGAATTGGAATTATCAATAGTGTTCTCACCCACATTGGACAATAAAGTAGGCTGAAAATCCACAGGATCCGACATCGTACGAGTAACTAAATGCACCCACAAGAAAGAACTCCAACAATATAACCAAAGATGCGGACTGCAGAAAAACAAGCCACTCGACCAAGGTGAAGTGAAATAAAACAAAACAATTTAATACAATCCAAAAAGTTAAGCGCTTTCAACTGTACCAACACAGTCTTCTTCATAACAAATTAATTACATCCAAAATCACATTTTATACTGTCGTAACTTCACAGAATCAAAAAAACCGCCAAAATACTTAAAGCAGCAATGTTTGTAACCTATAAATACTAAAATATCTTATGTATAAATAGTATGTAAAGTGCTTAAATGATGTACACAAATTTTGTACTAGAATACAAATCAAATACAGGACAAGAAACATAAAAAACATAAAAACTACACATAAAATATTGTTATAGATATATGATTATTATAATTTATCAAATGCATAAAATTCATAAATTTTTTTAAAAAACTAATTAAATACTAAAAATGGCTTAATGCTAATGTGGTCATTGATGCCAGGTGTCCTAGTGGCATCTGTATAAATCTGCCATTTACTTTCACATAGGGCTAATAGCATTTTCCAGTTACCTCCCCTTGAAGAACTTTGAACTTGATCAATAATGGTAAAAAGAAATATGTGATCACTACCTTTTTCAAGGATATGTCTGTATAATGCGTTGTTACTGTCCTGCCTCTTTATTCTATAATAGTGTTCATATATGCGTTTTTTGAGACAACGCTTTGTTTTACCTATATAGTATGCAGAGCAGGACTTACATGTAGCTAAGTATACCACTTGCTTTGTATTACAATTACCGTTCCTACTCTTAATAGTAGTATTATTAATATCTTTAAGTTGAGTAGTGGTATCTTCATTAATGTATCTACACTGGTTACAAGACCCACATTTGCGGGTAGCACAATGTGTGGTGACCTCTACTTGACCATTGTTGTTTTTTTCTAATAATCTTTTCAAATTGGGAGCGGTCTTATAAACACATTTAGGAAGTAGGTCCCAATTCTGTCCCATATTGTGTTCTAAAAATACATCCCAATGTCTTAATAGTATCTCCTTAATAAGATACACCGAGGGTGTGTATGTTAAGACACAAACTCTACCAGATTTCATTTTTAGATGTGTTGATTAGTCACGAACAGGACGGATTTTCTACCAGTATATACCGGAAACCAACATTTTCAAATGATTACATACATTACACTAGTAACCATCCACCTCACATTTTCCGTAATGTGGTTAAAGGACAATGCATAAGAGCCGCTAGGATGACATCAACTTTCGAGACATTTGAGAAGGAAATAACGAATATTTACAACCTTTTCCAAAACCGTGCCTATCCTGAATATATGCTTAAGGACATTACTGAATATGTAACGAAGGAATGGGGAAACAAATATTGTCCATTATTGGGACAACTGGATCAACGTAATTTAGACAATAGGCAGGGACAGGTTGAAAAAAGGCCTCAAACTATTGGTAGAGTTTGTGTCTTAACATACACACCCTCAGTGTATCTTATTAAGGAGATACTATTAAGACATTGAGATGTATTTTTAGAACACAATATGGGACAGAATTGGGACCTACTTCCTAAATGTGTTTATAAGACCGCTCCCAATTTGAAAAGATTATTAGAAAAAAACAACAATGGTCAAGTAGAGGTCACCACACATTGTGCTACCCGCAAATGTGGGTCTTGTAACCAGTGTAGATACATTAATGAAGATACCACTACTCAACTTAAAGATATTAATAATACTACTATTAAGAGTAGGAAAGGTAATTGTAATACAAAGCAAGTGGTATACTTAGCTACATGTAAGTCCTGCTCTGCATACTATATAGGTAAAACAGAGCGTTGTCTCAAAAAATGCATATATGAACACTATTATAGAATAAAGAGGCAGGACAGTAACAACGCATTATACAGACATATCCTTGAAAAAGGTAGTGATCACATATTTCTTTTTACCATTATTGATCAAGTTCAAAGTTCTTCAAGGGGAGGTAACTGGAAAATGCTATTAGCCCTATGTGAAAGTAAATGGCAGATTTATACAGATGCCACTAGGACACCTGGCATCAATGACCACATTAGCATTAAGCCATTTTAGTATTTAATTAGTTTTTAAAAAAAATTTATGAATTTTATGCATTTGATAAATTATAATAATCATATATCTATAACAATATTTTATGTGTAGTTTTTATGTTTTTTATGTTTCTTGTCCTGTATTTGATTTGTATTCTAGTACAAAATTTGTGTACATCATTTAAGCACTTTACATACTATTTATACATAAGATATTTTAGTATTTATAGGTTACAAACATTGCTGCTTTAAGTATTTGGGCGTTTTTTTTGATTCTGTGAAGTTACGACAGTATAAAATGTGATTTTGGATGTAATTAATTTGTTCTGAAGAAGACTGTGTTGGTGCAGTTGAAAGCGCTTAACTTTTTGGATTGTATTAAATTGTTTTGTTTTATTTCACTTCACCTTGGTCGAGTGGCTTGTTTTTCTGCAGTCCGCATCTTTGGTTACATTGTTGGAGTTCTTTCTTGTGGGTGCATGAAACAGTCCTGGCTTGTGCCTTCAGAACAGCAGTGCAGCTAGCCTTAGGTGACTTAAAGGCTGACATCTGCATGTAGCAGAATGCTATCACAGATCTAACCTACAACATACATGTATATGCATGTAGGCCATGCTCCACGGTGGGTGTGATACATATACATATTGTTTTACTACATATACACTATGGGTTACTGCATACATGAAAGCAGTTAGCACAATTTACAGCTGGATGAATTGTATGATGCACTGAGATTCAGCAGAGTGATTTAATCTTGGGAATCATACTTCTGTCATGGCTGTGCAAAAGCCACAATTTATTTATTTTATTTATTTATTTTATTTTTATTTTACATTTGTTGACCGGGCTAGTCTAACTGGATATATGTCCATTTTCAGTAGAGACCCGGGGAGATAAGCTCCGAGGAAGCAAAATAAAATCAATTATACAGAAAAGTTAATGTATACTATGAACATTGCAGGTACAGAGAATAATCACAGAGGTCATTTGTTCATAGCATAGTGCTAAATATACAGATACAATTAGCACATACTAATGTAGTTGCAATACATCATGTAGAAAAAGACAGCAGCTGAGTTATACAATATATTAGTAAAAGTAGTCTCCTTAATGATATTCTGAGGATGTAAGTAAAAGTATCTAGAAGGACAAGGTCAGCTGTTTATAAGAAAAGGAGCAAGACTACTGAGAAGAGGAGGGTAGGTAGATCCAAGTAAGAGAGCTAGTAGATCAGTCAGGTTTAGTACAGGGGCACAACCAGTGTGTTCTGAGGAAAAGTTTCAGTTTGTTTTTAAAGAATGATATAGAGGGAACAGAGGAAAGTTTGCTAGGAAGAAGGTTCCAGGATTTTCCAACATTATTAGAGAAAAGAGAGTCCCCAGCGCTGATGTTTGATTTACAAATATTTACAAGAAGTTTATGTGATGATCGTAAGGTCTTTAGATTGTTGTAGGGGGATAATGAGGGTAGATAGCATAGGGGTATTGGTAGGATGGTAAAGGGTTTTATGGGCAATGGTAAATTGGTGGAATTTAAGCTGATTTTGTAATTCAAGCCATCCTAACTGCTTTAGATTAACACAGTGGTGGGTTCTGAAAGGGTTACCTGTAGCAAATCTGGCTATGTTATTGTAGGAGTTTTCCATTTTATTAAGGTTTGTTTTTAGATAGATTAGTATATATGGGTGAGGAATAGAAGAAAGTAGAAATTAGATGGGTGTGAGCAGTAGTTATTCTAGCTGCAGGAGAGAGGAAGGGTTTGATCCTCTAGAGAGAGCCTAGTTTTCTATTAACAGATTTTAGAGTATTGTTAATATGGGTGTCGAAGTTAAGGTTGTTATCTATGGTGATACCTAGTAGTTTGATAGTTGGATCTGGGGATATGATAGTACTGTTATTGGATGTTACTGTGAAGTCTATTGGAGGGGACTTACAAGTAGGAGTAAAAAGGAGGAGTTTAGTTTTTTTGAGGTTGAGAAGGAGACAGTGTAGTGTAAACCATTGTTCAACTGTGTTAAAGACCTTTTGGGTAAGGTAGTAAGTTTAGATATAGATGTGGCTGAGCATATAAGTGTGGAATCATCTGCATATTGTATGCATGTAACTTGGGGGAATTGCTAGGTGAAGGTCATTGATAAATATAGAAAATAGGAGAGGTCCTAATATGGACCCTTGAGGGACACCAATGTTAATGGGCAGATGGGTAGATATAGTGTTATGCCAAAGCACAGCCTGTTGTCTGTTGTCCAAATAGGACTGGAACCATTTTATAGCTAATGCATCTAGTGACAGAGATTTGAGGATATTTATAAGTATCTGGTGATTAACCATATCAAATGCCTTAGACAGATCTATAAACAGTGCAGAGAAAAGCATGTTGAGGTTACTTTTTTTGTTAATGCAGTCAGTAAAGGAAAAGAGGACAGTAGTAGTAGTAGTGCTGTGGGATGGTCTGAAACCATGTTGAGAGTTGGAAAGTAAGTTATTTTGGATTAGGTGGTCTAGCAATTGTCTATGGATGCATTTTTCCATGATCTTTGCTAAGGGAGACAGTAGGGCTATGGGACGGGAATTGGAGAGTTCAGTAGAGTTTCCACCCTTATGAAGGTGGATAATATGGGAGACTTTCCATATTCTAGGAATGTGTCCTTCACTGATGGTTCTATTGATGAGAATGGAAATGGGATAGGCTATAGATTTGGCTGCCTTTTGTAAATATTCAGTGGATAGTTGGTCTGCTGAAGGAGTGCATGGTTTCAGTTTTTGGATAAGGGTAAGAATATATGTAGTTGGGACTGGTTGGAAGAGAAATGGAGGGGGTGGGTTAGAGTTAGAGTTGGATATAGTTAAGTCCTGAGTAGATAACTGACTGGAAAGAGTTTGAATGGCCTCAGTGAAAAAGGTATTAAAGGCATTAACAGTCTGCTTGGGATTCTCTTGGTCTGTGCCTTGTGGGTTTGGTGTGATGGATTGACCTGGGTGTAATAATTGATTAATACTTGCCCAGAACTTTTGTGGTTTATTATGGTGAGTCTGCCGGAATTGTAGGTAGTAGTTTCTTTTGTCAGACAGTATAGCTTTTTTAGATTCATTTCTTAGTTGTCTGAAGTTTTGTTGATCTACTTGGTTTTTAGTTAAGCGAGATTTATTCCAGTGTTTATTTCTGGGTTGGATTTTTTGCCTGGTTTCTTTTGAAAGCCATGGGGCAGATTTAGTTCTCATTCTGATAAAGCGGTTTGGTGCATGGTGGTCTAGTATGGCTAGGAAGTTAGAATTAAAGTAATTAACAGCTTCCTTCAGTGTGAGGTATTTTAAGGGAGACCAGTTACATGCTCTTAGTTCTCTTTGGAAGAGATTGGGGTTGAAATTTTTCTTGGTTCTAATTGTTCTAAATATGGTTGGATTAGGTAGATAGGTTTTAAGCCTGATGATGTAGGTTAGTGAGTGGTCACTTACATCATCAGGGAGGGTTCCAGATTCATATGTCTGGGAATGATTATTTATGAGAATCCAATCTAAGGTACTTTCTTTCTTATTAGGCTTGTTTATCCTGGTAGAAGAGGTAATGGTATGTGAAAAAACAAAAAGGTTAATATGGCTTATAGGGTGGCTACTGCTATAACACTTCCAATCAATGTTAAAATCACCTAAGATTATGGTTTCTTGGGGTAAATTTTGGGATAGCCAACAAAGGATATTCTCTACTGTGGCAATGTTATTACCAGGAGGAAGCTAGGTACAGATAATATAAATGGATATGAATGTGTTAAATTGAAGCTTGGTAATAAGAATTTCAGCGTCGGAGTCTTGAGGTGGTTTATAGTCATAGGTAGTAATCTGTAATCTAGATTTAAATAGGATAGCTACACCACCACCCTTTTTGGTTGTACGGTCAAGTCACAAAATATTATAACCGGGTGGGATGACTTCATTGTCTTTAGTTACAGGTTTTAACCAAGTTTCTGTTAAACAAAGAATGTCAGAGGAGTAGACTTCCAAGAGAGCATGGAGTTGTGCAACTTTGTTATTAATGCTACGTATGTTGAGGTGAGCTAATAAGAGTGAGTTAGGTGGTTTGGTAAGGGAATGGATAGTAGAGGGGTTGGGGTTGAGGAGTTGAGTGGTAGTAGCAGTTGTTGGGCCTGGGTTTGGGTGAATGTCTCCATGTTTTAAAGAGAGGGGTAGTGTTTGAAATCTAGGATTTGGGAATTTACTATATAGAGTTAGAGATTTTCTGGGATTGGGAGAGTCATATCTAATGCGGGTTATCCTATGGTATTTTGCTAGTAGATAGATGGGTGTAGATGTTATGTTAACATGGTTAGTGAAAATAGATAGAGAAGGAGAGGTAAATAGCCTACTGGGATAGAAAAAGTGTGGATATATTGGGTGTTCATAGGAGGTTAGCAGGTAAGCTAAAGTTAGAGGTGATAGATGTATAAGTATGAGTAACCTCTGTAAGAGGGCTGGGGTGGGTAGCTTATTCATCTGGAAGAGTATGTTGTTAGGTTCTTCTTATAGGCTTGGAGGTATGCTAAGTGTGGAAAGGAAATAGGTGGAGGGTGTGGTGGGAGAGATAAGGAGTGGTAAGTGAAAGGAAGGAATTTGAGTTAATTGCCAATGGTGAAGGGTATGTGATTGGTGGAAGAGAGAAGGGGTGTGGTTAGATGGTATAAGAGTAGAGCCCCTGGGGTGAGTGGTAGTTGGGGGTAGAGTAGGGGAGCGAAGTGAGCCCGCAGGGCAAACGGAGCAGGTAGAGACAAGTGAAGGAGAAGTTAGAGAAGACACTATCAGCAATGCTGGTAACTGAAGGAAAGTAGGTAAGTCAGAAGTGGGAAAAATCAGAGATAGATCAGGAGTCTATGAGATAAAAAAACAGGTGAGAGTAGACAGTTGAAGTAAAGGGTAAGTGAGAAAATAAGAGCAGGTCTAGGACTTATGGGATGTAGTGTAATTACAGAGGAGATACAGAGGGATAAGCAGGAGAGGTTGGAATAAGGGTGCCACCTGGTGGGCAGATCTAGTATTGCAGGTAAGTATGTAAGGGAGCTAGCTGGTTTAGAACTAGGGAAGGAGTGATAGCTATTAAAGGGGGGGTTATTATAAAGTAGAAGAGGTTTGTTGGATACAGGGTAGATAGGAGGGGGGGTAAAGGATGCTGGCTGTTCAGGCTTGTAGCTTACTTTAGAACCCCGGAAGCAAATAGTAGACGGTAGTCAGTTTTACAAGCAGGACTTAGACAATCACATACTTTCTTGCTTCCTTGAGAGAGGGTGCAGGGAATATAAGGCTCTTAGATGAGACTGCAGATAATTGGATAGAGTCCTTTGTCACCAGGTAGGTAGGTTCTTAGAGACTATATCAGGAGCAGCGCAATGGAGAGCAGGGCACTTTAGGGAGAAAGAGAAGACAAACGTAGAGGAGAGAAAAAGAGTTAACACATAGCAGGTAGTTATGGCAATTAAACAAACAGAAACAAACAAAAAAGCTTTACATGAAGACACAATTAATAAAAGAGCTTATATACATGCCCTTAGTTTTGAAAGAAGCTATTGGAATCAATTTTAAGCTAGTAGCACTGTGACATTATAAAGTAGCAAAGACACTGTTAATAGGCTTAGTAGGACAGCAGACCATATGATGACTCTAATTTATAATTCATACTTATAACGCAAAAGAATAAATGGAATGTCATGTATTAAAACAAATGCATAGTAAAATTACAGGAGTCTAGACTATAATCCCCAGGTATGAGTTGGGGCAGACTAGTAGGCAGACTCAGAACCCACCTTAAACAATGGACCAGAAGGTAAACAACACATTCTTATTCTAACATAAAGTACACCATTCCCACTAATAACTCATTAATGAAGGCTTTGCATTTAATCAATTAAATATGCACACACTAGGTATGTATGCCATACATACGGGCAAAGTGATATCTTTAATGTTATTCAGGATAGCACCCACTAGATACTGCTAGTTACCACAGAATTGTCATATTTCTAGTCAATAAGACCCCTATCAGATAAAGTAAGGAGCAGAGTATATTACCTCTGTAGTTATTGGCAAGATCTGCTCTGGGAGGCTTTATCATTAATTACTTTACTCTTTAATTGCTAGGGCAGACCGCTGAAATACAGTTACAGCCAGTACCCTATTTCCCAGGACTTAGTTGTGGTTGTGGTAGACTGCAGAAATCATAATTCAGTATAAGTTGGATAAATCATTCAAACATTTAAGAAACCTGAGGCCCACTTACTGATATGTTAAATATATGTAGATTACTGCTAGTGTTAGCAGGTAAGAGTCTGGGACATTTCAGGGTTAGGGAAAGGTTAAAAGAAAGCACACTGATGTGGATGCTGATTAACTAGCACCATTACAGCATAAAGAGCTTGGTATACAGCACAGGTTGTAAACCGAGAAGCATAACTTAGACTCGGTTCCCTATTTTACATGTAGTGAATGGCTGGAGGGGAATATTAGCTTTAGCATGCTCAGACTGGCTCCACTTGGATGGCGCAATCACAAATAGCCATTCCAGACTGAATACGGACAAAAACTATCTTAAGTATGCTCAGACTAGCTCCACATGGATGGCGCAATTACAAATAGCCATTCCAGGCTTAAAATGGACTAAACAATCTTCAGTACGCTCAGACTAGCTCCACATGGGTAGTACAATTACAAATAGCTGTTCCAGGCTAAAATGGACAAAAAGATCCGTAGTACGCTGAATGTAGCTCCATGTGTGTGGAATAATGCTACTTAGCAGTTGCAGGCATACCAGTAACTATAAATATAGCACTAACAGCAGCCATTTCGGTCCTATATCATAGAAGCAAGTGTAAGCATGCACATTACAGGTATAGAGACCTTATCCCCTCAAAAGTATCACGCTTATTTGCCTTGCTTATTTGCCTACCGTAGCAGTTAAATCAAGCAAATTGGCATCAGCATGTACATTACTGGCTTGAACAATTAGACTCAAAAATAATGCGAACAGCAGCTGTTTCAGGCATGTTGACAAGTGGCTGAGCAACAGCAAACACATAAAGGCTCCACGTGGATGGCATATTTTCAATAGCCGCTACAGGCTTGGAAAACAATTAAGGAAAAAAGTATCGTAGACAGCAGCAGAGCAAAAGAAAAATCATTTAGGCACACAGTCACATAATACAGCAGCAGGATATTAGATGTATTTATGCATTCAGTTCACAGTTTGCCCCTCAGCATTAGACAAGGCAAATAAACAACCGAAAACCACTTACCAGAGGCAAAAAGACGTTGGGGCAGGAGCAGACAACAGCCAGGGATTTCTAAAAGTAATTAAAGATGGCACCTCACAGGACTATGGGTATAAATAGTATTCCAGAGGATAAGAGGCAGAGAGGGGAGGGGAAGCAGGTGTGCAACAGATACAGTCAGGAGGGGCAAGAGACAAGCCACATCTAGTGAGGCTATTGGTCATTCAGACAGGAGGTGCAGAAGGTACTGAAAGTAAGCGAAGTAGGAATGGCAGGAAAATGAGACAGATAAGAACCTAGAGATACGAGATGGCAGGCAGTGGGGAGGTTATGGGCCTAAGGGAAATAGAGACAAGTGAAGGAGAAGTTAGAAAAGAAACTATCAGCAATGCTGGTAACTGAAGGGAAGTAAGTAAGTCAGGAATGGGAAAGATCACAGATAGATCAGAAGTCTATGAGATAAAAAACAGGTGAGAGTAGACAGTTGAAGTAAAGGGTAAGTGAGAAAATAAGACCAGGTCTAGGACTGATGGGATGTAGTGTAATTACAGAGGAAATACAGAGGGATAAGCAGGAGATAAGGGTTGGGATAAGGGTACCACCTAGTGGGCCGATCTAGTATTGCAGGTAAGTAGGTAAGGGAGCTAGCTAGCTTAGAACTAGGGAAGGAGTGATAGCTATTAAAGGGTGGTTATTATAAAGTAGAAGGGGTTTGTTGGATAGATAATCGGATAGGGTCCTTTGTCACCAGGTAGGTAGGTTCTTAGAAACTATATCAGGAAAAGCGCAATGGAGAGCAGAGTGCAGAGGCAAAAAGACACTGGGGCAGGAGCAGACAGCAGCCAGGGATTTCTAAAAGTAATTAGAACAATATGCATAGCCATTTTATGGGACTGCACACCAGATCTGTGAATTCCTGGATGCATGCATTCAGGAAATATATGAGAAAAACATGCAATTGCTTGACAAAGTTAATTCATAGATGTTTTTCCTTTGCAATTCCGTCAGGATTGTTCTACCAGATTGTAGAATAACCTTATCATCACCAAAAATAGACAGTTTTAAGGTAGTGAATGCATTCACTAATATGGCAATAATTGCAGTACTTTATCTGCCACCTGTCAGTCTGTCTATTTCTCAAGCCACCTCTTTATCTATCTATCTATGAATCTCTCTAGTTATCTATTTCTCTGTCTAATCTAGTGTTCTAAGGTAGACTGACAGAGACCCCTTTCTGCCTTGTCCTGGACCAAAAACAAAAACACAAGCAAACTGCAAGTGTAATTAAATGTAACACATTCTTTTCAATAAGACTTCCATACTTTTCACATAACATGAAACTTACTTAGGTACCACTGATAAGTGAACAAGACATCAGTGTGATCTGTCTGAAAGAAAGACTTTCTCTGATCATCACACTTATAAGACGTCATGGGTACTTGTACTGGTAATGAAACAGCAGCAACACAAATGTAGTAGGGAATAACCATGAATACTGAAAACAAAAATGTTATGACAGCACAGTATTATCAAACTTAAAATATTATATAAAGTAAAACACATAGCAGATATTAAGGGGACAGGCATCCTGATTTATGATCTTCAGCAAGACCAAAGTATATGCAAAAGGGAATGTGGAAATGTTATCAAAATGAAAGAAATTACCAGCACCGTAACCTTTTTCATGCAAGTTAAATTTTGATAACCTTAAATCTGATTTTTCACAGCGTGTGTTAAATACATGAACTTTAATCTTACGTAGTCTAGCAAGCTGACAATGTTTCTATAAAACACAACTGTAGGTACAGTCATGCATTGCAACTTATTTCTATAAACGTTCTTAAGAACAAGATTTGTACTTCTTAACTGTTCATTAAAAGTAACTACACTGCAGCTGTGGATAGCATTAAGGTATTCAATGATGAGTAAAATGTGCATTGACTTGTAGAGCTGATTATGTAGTCTGTCATAATATGACTAGCTGCCATGAAATGGAAATGTTATCTCTGTTTGCCATAAGTTCTTGTAATGACTGCACACAGAATCACTTTGAAATGTGCATAAAATACATTTAGCAGATCATTTTATATACAGTCATGTCATATGAAATGGCATGCTTGGATCTTCAGGAAGAAAACTCCTGGAAATTGATGAAGCTTGTTAGACAATTGAGGGTTAGGGAAACTGTCACTTGTGCGGTTCTCCTAGAGAAAATCTTCCCATCAGCAGCCAGCTGTTTCATACGAATCAGCAGAGCTGGAGTCCAGTGAATGACACTGGATGCAAACAGGTCAACCTCATTATAAACAGATCTGTGTTCTCTGTGGGTGACCATTTAATATTTTCCAATGCACTAATGACAGCAGTGTATTTGTATGGGGTTGTGTGGATTATGCCCGCTGATAAATGCAGAAGGTAGTTGTGCTTGGGTACTTCAATGTAATAGTTAATGCTGTGAGAGGGTAGACTATATGTAAGTAATTGAAAATGTAATGGTTATTAATAGTGAAGATAGGAAACAGGAAATGTGCCAAATGTCTACATGTATGCTTACTTGCATTTAATTGTTTGTTTATTCATTAATTTTACATGTGTGCGTGTAATACCGAATATGTAAAACCGCAAAATTCAAAATCGCAAAAATTACACAACCAAACAACACACCTTCCCCCCACAATCAAGCAATGCATCCTACACTAGACATAGGCAGGGGGGCAAGCACCCCTGCACCCCCCACACCCCCTACTTTATTATTCTAACTCTGAGATTGAACAGACACACAAGGCAAACTCACACACACACATTACAGTCCCTCACACACACACACACATTACAGTCCCTCACACACACACACACACACACACACACACACACACACACACACACACACACACACACACACACACACACACACACACACACGCACACACACACACACACACACACACACACACACACACACACACACACACACACACACACACACACCACAGTCACAACACACACTTACACACACTACAGCCCTCACAAACACACTTACACACACATACTTACCAGAACCATAACACCAGAAGTGCTAACGCAAATCCCTTAACATCGGGATTTTTCATTTCGGGCTTCTGGCCTTTCAGTAATGTGGGGTTTCGGTCATCTGGTCTCGGTATCTAAAGCATCGGGATTTTGAGCATTCGGTAATCCATAGTGATTATATATATATATATATATATATATATATATATATATATATATATATATATATATATATATATATATATATATATATATATATATATATAGATATATAGATAGATATGTGGATCTACTTCTAAATACTGTAATTTCAAAATCCAGAAGACCAAAACACCGAGACTAGAATGCCAAAATCTTATACTACTAAAATACTGAAAGTTCAGATTGCCGAGTGTCATAAGACTGAAAGTTAAAGTGCCAATTTTGGAATACCGATAGTACCATAGGAAATCCTTATTAACTGTTTATAAATGTGGTAAGTCTCTTTAAATTTATATATTAAGTATGTGAAGAAATATGATGGATGTTTCATACACTTCTGGCATGTAGTGAATGTGTGTACTGTAGTATAAGGTAAGAAAAAGGCATATGCCCTTATCCCCACTGTAGTGCAATCCCAGAGTTTGTATATATAGTGGGAGGGTGTGGGGAGGCGCAGTGCAGATAGTCTGGTTTGCAGATGGACGGTAGTAAGTAGTTATTTAATTTTTACAAAGAGTTCTTGTTTGTTTTTGGATGTATACAGTATTGTTTTGTTTTTGTATAGTGCTGCTTTGGTGTAGGGAGATATATGGAAGGTTTTCCCATTTGAATTCAATATTTGGGTGTTGTTGTTTTAAACTTTCAGTATTTTAAGATTTCAGTGTTTTAAGATTTTTCAGTCTTAGTGTTTTGGTCTTGTCAGGATTTTGAAATTAGGCTATTTAGAAATAGATCTGTATATATATATATATATATATATATATATATATATATATATATATATATATATATTTCTTAACTGGAATAGTAGACTAATTCAAAGTGGACTTCTTTTAGCCACAGACTGACAGCATATCAGAATATACTTAACAATATACATGTTTATGCAGACTATAGCTTGAAAATTCACACGAATTCCAAAGTAACAATACCAGATAATCATACATATGTATAAATATCCATATGATGTATAGCAACAGTGTTTGCTACTTTCAGTCACTAAGAAAGCATCACAGTAATAAATCCTAATACAAATTAGATATATCTATATGTACCGCATGGGAATACTAGTCTCCGTAGTTAATGGCAGATGGATAGGGAAGTATGGATTACATCTTTATTCTGAAACTGAAAGCTTTAGTGGGGGGTGGATGATAAGGGTACTAAGAAGGTTAAAGTATAAGAAAAGAGCAAAAAGGAAGCAATGAGTTAACCTAGAACAAGGCATTTTGTGAGTTAAGTTAAATTTGTATAAAATATTAAAATTGATACAAGAAGGGATGAGCAAATTCTCACATAATGCAATTTATTTATTTAATGAAAGGTTAAATACATGAAAGATTTGGAGAAACTCTACAAAAACTAGGGAAGCTTTTCTTTGTAATCGAAAAAATGAGAAAAAGAGAATTGCAGGATGGTGGTATAGCATTTCCATACATTACGAAAAATACACTGCATAGTTGTAAACCTAAGGATAAAATGTACAGCTGGATAATGGATGATCAGCTGTGGTCACATGATGAAAGGTGGGGAAGAGCTGAATTTTGCATGCTGGTGATGAGCGCAGCATGGAATTTCACTGACACATTAACATGAGGGGTGTCTCTGAATAATGTTGTCTCATTTAATTCAGTTATGATTACTTGACCTAAAAAGTCTTAAAACTTGAAAGGGCACTACTGAAACTAGTGACATAAACACTCCCAATGCATATTTTGTTTTAAATTGGGAGCTACATAGGGGCCCTTCATAGCTGATATATATGCATCTGTGTATGTATGTGTATGTATGTGTATGTGTATGTGTATATGTGTATATATATATATATATATATATATATATATATATATATATATATATATACATATATATATATATATATATATATATATATATATATATATATATACACTACCAAACATTAGCGGACCGGAGTTCCGTTGTGGCGACCCCTAACCGGGATAAGCCAAAAGACACACCAACAACATATATATATATATATATATATATATATATATATATATATATATATCTATATATATCTATATAGATAGATATACATATACATATATAGATATAAATTTATGTGTGTGTGTGTGTGTGTGTGTGTGTGTGTGTGTGTGTGTGTGTGTGTGTGTGTGTGTGTGTATAAGCTATGGCCAAGAGTAGAGCCCCTATGTCTGGTGGTTTTGGGCTACAAACCTCACAATGTAAAAAAGATGTATTTACAGTGATTGCGCAGGTATGGGTTTATGTGATGTGCAGAGATGTTCTGGAGGTATTTCCGTACTTGGCTAGCTGCCATTTTGGGCCATTTTAAACTTAGCCAATTTCATGCTTTGTGCTCAAAATAACCTATCCCTTTTGGTTATAGACTGACCTTATCCATCCCATGGTCAATAAATTATATATTATCCTTAATAAAAATGGGTTTGTATTAGAAGAATGAAATGACAAAAGAGCAAACGCTTTTTTATCAACATGTAAAACCCGAAGTCTGAAAACAGAAAGTGGGGGGCTTTGCCCCCACACCCTCCCTACTTAAATATACCAACTCCAAGATCACGCCACAGTGGAGAAAACATCGTCAATAAATGATTTACAATGCAACCATTTGGTATAGGGATCTCATTTTAATGTATTTTGTGCACTGGTGAGATTAAACCTGGAAAGTATAAAAGGAAACTTCTGGATACATTATTTCATGCTGAATTAACTGTTTGAGAAATCAGTATTCTGAAGACCATTTACATTTATTGAAAATTTAGAGGGAAGCTTCTGGCTACATTATTTTATGCTGAATTAACTACTTGAAAACAGTAAGTACTTTGAGGACTATTTGTATTTATTGGGAAATGTAAAAGGAAGTTTCTGGCAACTTTATTTGCATGCAGATTTTCTGTTTGATGACAGTTAGCATTTTGAGACTATTTATAATAGTAATGGACTCTTTTTGCATTATGTTGCCCTACAATGGTCTTTAAAGATATTTATACTAGTGATGGATAGATCTTTTTGTTGTTGGTGTTGTACATTGAATCCTTGCACAGTAGTAGGTAAGTGCACCACTTATGAGTCATGGTTTACATTTTAATAGTGGGTGCTGGTCGATATAACACCAGTAGCACAGTAATACTTTTTGAGTACTTTTGATGCAGGCTAACAATATGGCTAAAAGCTTACATTTATAGCAGTTTTTTTATAAGATTGCTGAAGATAAAAATGATTTGACATTTATCACAACAAGTGAACTAATAGTACTGGAATGTGTAATACTGAACTTAAAGCTATAGAAGAATGCTTTAAAACTTTTATTTCAGATTGTTCTATGAAGATTAGATCTAATGTTTGGCATATTAAATTGCTAAAAGCCTATCTATCCGCTAACATTGCACCCAGAGGTTTACGGTATATGTTGAACCTAAGGTAGGTACAGATGATGAAAAATTCATTTCTAAATGGTGGAAAGTGCAAAGTGTAGCTTCCAAGATGTTTTGGGAATTAATGGTTGAATTATATGACAAACAATTGCTAACATTAACAAAGAAGCATTCTACTAGTCATGAAAACATACAAAAATATGTTCATAATAGTGATTTTCAGAAATGACATGAAAGGTTTACCAAGGAAATAAATGATTTTGAGACACAACTACATGGTTGAAAGTTAAAGAAATATAACATGACCTCAATGCTTATAGCAATAATGCCACATATACCTGGAAGACCAAGAAGTATATGATCCAGTTTTCAGATCAACAGAAGAAGGAGAATAAATCTAAAAGAATATTAAGAAAGACTCCGAATAACACCAACACTGAATCCAGTGTATATGATTTTTCACCCAACTTTTCTAACATGGATACAGAGGGTGAGATGATGGACCATTATAAAGATGTTTCATCAGTGTATAAATGGTCAAGAGACCTTTTAGAAGAGGAGGTAGAAAACATAACAGAAGAAAGCTTGGAGGTAATATTCAGAGGCAACCTGAAGAAACAATAAAGGACAATAATGACATTATATCTGAAGACCAATTAGAAGTTAATTTAACATCCACCATTTTATCCAAACATGAAGAAGTATTAAAACAAAGGCTTAGGTTTTATTCCTGCATTTTTTGTTTCTCAGCATTTTGTTGTGATGGATTTGAAAAGGTTTTGTGGTAATCTAAATCTCAAGTTTTTTTTTTTTTTTTTTTTTTTTACAGTTAAAGGTATATTGGTGAAGCCTATAGTGAAACATTTAAGTTTAGAAAGTCTTCATATCACCTTCCATATCATCTGGTAGTTCATATATTTGAACAGAGTGTGATGCGGGACTTGCACGTAAGTCGAACCACATTTTTACAAATTATTCTTATAGTTTAAGCAAGCTACAGATGGTT
This sequence comes from Protopterus annectens, assembly GCF_019279795.1. Taxonomy (NCBI): domain Eukaryota; kingdom Metazoa; phylum Chordata; order Ceratodontiformes; family Protopteridae; genus Protopterus; species Protopterus annectens. Next base: position 1,482,710,866 of record NC_056746.1, read on the forward strand.
GCTTTGAATAATTTGAAAAAGAATGAAAATCTAGTAGTAGGAAAAGCAGATAAGGGAGTGCAATTGTTCTTTGGAATTTTAATGATTATGACAAGGAGGTGTTGAGACAGTTGAATGATGTGTATTCTTATGCCAAATTGTCTTCTAACTCCTTATCCACATTTAAAAGTATTATTGATACATTTCTTAGTGACTATAAAAATGAGGGTGTTAGTAGTCATGTTCTGATTCAACAACTGATATGTGATGATCCTAGACCTCCCTATTTTTATATCTTGCCAAAGATTCATAAAAATATTAACAACCCTCCTGGTGGACCTATTGTGCCTGGACAGTGGTCTATTACAGAACCCCTTTCTGTATATTTGGAGTTTAAATTAAAGTCTTTGTTGAATTTTGTACCAGCCCATATCAGAAATACGAAACAGTGTTTAGAATTCATGGAGGATGTACAGGCCCCTGTAAATTAATTTATTTGTACTTTAAATGTTCAGTCCCTGTATACTAGCATACCACATGATGGTGGTATATGTGCTGTGAAATTTTGGCTTGAGTTTTCTCAAAAGTTAACGTTGAAATTGGTTCTAGAACACAATGCGTTCTGCTATAAGAAAGACTGGTATGACCAGATTAAAGGGCCTGCTATGAGCACCTCATTTGCCCCCATTTATGCAGATTTATTCATGTTTTTTTAGAGTATAATTTGTTCTATACTGACAATAACCCTTTTAAAAAATGGCTAAATATGTGGACATGTTATCTGGATAACTGTTGTGTGTGGACAGATTTTTTTGGATTCTGGGCAACAGTTTGTGCAATATTTAAATGGCAATGAGTATCATCTTAAGTTTGTGTTGGCAGGATACAGATATTTAATATTTATTTTTTAGGTGTCAATGTAACTAAAATGATAGATGACATGATGGTCACTATTTTGTACTGCAAATCTTTCACAAAAAAAATCAATATTGGAAGCTGACAGTTGCCATCCTAGTCATATGGTTAACAAAAAAACAAAAATCTCAGTTTTTAAGACTTAGAAGAATTTGTAGTGATGATGGTACTTTTAATGTGGAAGTTGCGAAGATGCAGAATAGATTTTTGAAGTGTGGTTACAACAACTGGTAAAAAGAGCACAAGACCTTGCCACCAGGCACTCTAGGAATTTTCTTTTGAACAATGAGCACAGTAAGAGACAGAATAACTCTGATGTTATATGACTTATTACTGCATATGGCACTAACGCATTTAAAATCAAGGAAATCATTCTAAAGGCTCATACTTTTTTGAACATGCATTTGGTGAACATTACCCTTTTGGGTATAGAAGTTGTAAGGATATAGGTTAATATTTATCTGGGTTCAAAAAGGGTCTTATTGGTGGACATGAATTGGTGAATGTATCTAAGGGTAGTACTTTTTCTTGCAATTGTTCATATTGTAAGATTGTCTCAAAGACAAAGGGGGGAATTCAATAAATCTTACATGGACTTATTTTCCATGTAAGCATAGTGACATGGTGCTTACACAGAAATAAGCAGATGTGCGATCCAGTAAACAGAGCTGAGGGGCGTGCACGAGTGTGCAAACATGGAAGTGTTGTTGGCATGCATATCACCTCATAATCATGTGAAATGCATGCAAATGAGGGTGGTAGAGCAATCCAGCAAACAGACAGGCAGTAATGCAGACCCTGTGTTGGTGTCCATAATGTACATGGAAATATTCCATGTACAGGATGCAAAAATTACACCAGGGGCTGTAAACGTGTACTGACAGTGGTAGAAATAGCACAGGGGACACAAATATGTGCAAAACTAATCGCGTGTCCAAAACAGTATGAAAAAATAATGTAAAATATATATTTTTTAATACTCTGGGTATGTATGATGGCACGCTGCAATGTGCGAACATGTCGTTATGGAAAAAAAATATATAAAAGTATTGTAAAAAACAGAATTTGTGAGTATGCAACAGTAATGCATTATAGGAACCTGTGTGGAGTATGTACAATGTTAGACTGCTGTGGTTACTAATGAGGCAGGGCTTGACACTGTAGTTTCCAGGTACTGTGTGCAGATCTGTATGCAAATGACCTGGGGTTACTGAATAGCACAAGTGGGTATCTATGTCTGAAGATCCCATCCATTTAGGCATAGAATCATGTGATGGTGTCCACAGAAGAGGCAGCTGATATCAAAAGGGGGTGTGTCCCCAAGCTTTAAGGTCATTGGAGCTCAGTGGTGCCTGTTTGCACACTGCTGAACTGAGCTGAGCAGGGGGGCATGTACACTAACTGCTAAGCTGTGTTTCCCCTGAGGCATGTTTCATCATGATTGCGTGGTGCTCCACCATAATGAGTGTGACCTTCCATGGGGTGTGTCTACTGACTGCTAAGCTTTGTTTATCTTTGCAGCATGGGTTTTTGTGGTGCACCGCAGTGCTCAGCAAGGAAGGCTGTCACAAAAAAAAAATTTGACTGAGAAAGCCAATGATATATTAATTACTGATGAGCCCAGTTTCACTTAAACTAGGGCCATTAAACCCCTTAATAATGTACTTGGCAGGTGGAATGCATCAGAGGTAGCCAACCACGCAGGTTACACCTACAACAGAGCACTATAAAAAAGAAGTTATGTCTTACCATAACGTTCCATCTGTATTCTTGATCCTTATTCAGTCATTATGCCTGGGTTATCGGTACCAAACTCGGAACTGTGCCAGCCATCTTCCAAGCTCATGACAGCCACAAACTCTTGAGCTAAACTCTTACCCACAGTTCCCCTCTCCTTGTTACTGTAGATTGAGTTGCAAGTCAAAGAAAGTAGAGGCTACCTCTGGTCAAAAGACCTAACAGAACTGGATGATAAGATCCACTATAAGCCTCAGAAGAGGAAGGAGGCAGGGTCGTAATGACTGAACGAGGATTAACAATACAGATGGAACATCATGGTAAGACATAACTTCTTTATCTGATATTGTTAATCCTCGTTCATTCCTTACACCTGGGACAGAGTCCACAGCTACTGTTATTCCTGGGAGGCTCTCATAGAAGGACATTCCTGAGCACCATTGAACCAAAAGATGCTCTTCCTCTGGAGGCCAAATCCTATTTGTAATGGCTGATGAAGGTATGAGGTCTAGCCAAAGTTGCAGCTGCACAAATGTCAGGTAAATAAGCTCTAGCATGAAAGGCAGCAGAAGATGTGACTGACCTAGTGGAATGAGCCCTAATGACTGTAGTCAGAGGGATACTGTGAGTTTTGTAAATAAATGTTACACAGACCTTTAAGCATTTAGCTAATGTGACCTTAGAAACAGCACATCCAAGTCTAGGACCAGAATAGGCCCGGAATAGCTGATCTGATTTGCGAGAAGCCTTAGTTCTATCCAGATAGAAATACATTTGCCTGTGAATGTCAAGGGTATGTAGACAATACTCTCCTCTGTTAGAATGATTGGGAAAGAAAACTGGCAATTCAATGGATTGGTTAATGGACATTTCAGAGATCACCTTTTGGCAGGAATGAAGGATTAGTTCTCAATGACACTCTATCTTTATGAAAGATTAAGTAAGATCATTTGATGCATATAGCTTGAAGTTCAGAGATACGTCTGGCAGAAGTAATGGTGACCAAGAACAAAGTTTTCCAAGAAAGAAACTTGAGGTCACATGAAAAAGCTGGTTCAAAAGGAGACATAGTCAAAGCTTGCAGGACTAAAGACAGATCCCATGGCTGGCTAGGTTATCTAAAAGGGGGTTTCAAATGATTTACTCCTTTTAGAAAAGTCTTGCATAATTTGTGTGACATAAGAGAAGAGTCATGGACACCATTGTGAAAATTAGATATCGCGGCCAAATGAACTTGAATGGTAGAAGCAGATAGGCCAGATTGGAATAAACTGGACAGGTACTCCAATACTACCAGCACTGGTGCTGAAAAAGGGGTCTATCTGTTTTTCCTTCAGCCAAATGGTAAACCTTTTCCACTTGCTGAGATAAGTAGTTCTGGTGGAAGACTTATGAGATGCAATAAGAATGTCATATACTGGGGAAGAAAGATCAGTCTGCCTGGCAATCACTGGAAGTGGAGGAGCCAAGCTGTGAGCTTCAGGCTGTTCATGTTGGGGTGAATCAGGTTCTGTGGATGGGAGATCAAATCCGGAGTTGGATCAAGAATCCATGGTTGATCTAGCAGGTGAGGCCATAAAAAGGGGAATCAAATTTGCCAAGGCCAATATGGCGCTATGAGGATTATCTTGCTCTTCAACCAGCGGGCTTTCTTCAGGAACTGGGGAATGAGAGGGAAAGGGGGAATGGCATAAAGCAGACCCAAGGGCCAATCATGGACTAGAGTGTCCCTTGGTAACTGCCCCTGAGGGGGAATAAGGGCGAAGTAATTGCTGCATTTGTAGTTGGTTGGGGGTGCAAAAATGATGCAGCAAGGGAGACCCCAGCCATTGAAAATCTTCACCACTATAAGAGGATTCAGAGATCACTCATGTGGTGGCAGAATGCACCTGCTCAATCTGTCTGCTATCACGTTGGAACTCCCGGGAATGTGCATTGCTAAAAGAAAGCGGTTGGTAGCCATCACCCATTGCCATAGCCTCATGGCCTCTCAACAAAGTGGGTAGGACTTGGTTCTGCCTTGTTTGTTGATGTACCAGACTACAGCCATGTTGTCCGATTGTATTGCAATAGTCCCTGACAGAAGGAGAGGATGAAATTCTTGCAACATTAGAACCACCGCCCTCAGTTCTAGGACATTTATATGCAGATGAGCCTCTAGGTTCAACCACGTGCCTTGGACTATTTTCCCCTGAAAAATCCCCCCCTACCCCATTAGGGAGGTGTCCGTGGTCATTGTGATTCTTGGCTGTTGGGGTGTGAAGGGGTGAGACCATAGTGACGGGTTCTGCGACATCCACCAAATCAAGTCTTGTTTACATCTCTGAGTCACTCGAATCTGGGATGAGAAAGGAAACTGAAAAGGGTACCATTGGGTGAGTAGTAACCATTGTGAAAGCCTCATGTGGAACCTCGTGAGGGGGACAATGGCGATGGAAGCTGCTATGGAACCCAACAGCTGAAGAACAGAGTGTGCTGTTGATCTTTCCCTTGAGAGGATGGGTATGAGTTGTTGTTTTATCCTTAGGATTCTATGCTCTGGAATTGATGCAGTGCAGTTCTTTGTATCCAACAGGTCCCCAATTAATTCTATGGATTGGGATGGGGGTAGGTTGGATTTTTGCAAGTTTATAGTGATACCTAGCCTTTCTGCGGTGTGAAGAGAGTATGCCAAGTCTTTTTCCAATAAATGTCTGGTGGGGGCGGTGATGAGCCAGTCATCTAGGTATGGAAACACCCGGAATCCTTGCAGTTGCAGGTGAGCTGTGACAACTGCCATGCACTTGGTGAACACTCTGGGAGCTGTAGAGAGTCCAAAGGGAAGTACTTGGAACTGGTAATGACTGACTCCCGCACGAAAGCAAAGGAATCTTCTCGATGGTCTGTCCACCTTTATGTGGTAGTACACATATTGAAGATCTATAGAGCACATCCAATTGCCTGCCTCCAAGAGTGGGAGGATAGACTGCATTGTGATCATCCAAAATTTCTGTACTTCTACTAATTTGTTTAGCACACTGAAATCCAAAATCGGACTCCAGTCCCCGGTCTTTTTTGGCACTAAAACTTATCTTGAGTAGAATCTGGATCCTATCTGGTCTGGTGGGACTATTTGGATGACTCTTTTTCTTAGCAGCTTTGAAATCTGTAATGCTGCTTCCACCCTTTGACTAGGTGGAACATCGGGTAAGCTCCTTAGTGGGGCAGGACAAAGATTGAAGGGAATATGATAACCTCTGGTTATTATCTCTCATACCCAAGAATCGGTGGTAATGGTTAGCCAGGCAGAAGGGTACAAAGAGAAACAACCCCCAACTGCTTCTAGAGGAAAGCAGTTGGGCTGCTTTTCAGGAGCACTGGTAGGACTAGCCAGAGAAAGAATCTCTGAAACCCTGGTTACACAGACCTTCTCTGCCCCGAAAGGGGAGTCTTCCATATGACTTTCCCCCCTTTGCATCTAGGGGAAAACTCGGTGCGTGTGTCACGGAAAGAACCCTGAGACTTTTTGTGCCACATCTTCCCACTCTTCTGGTTTCTGGAGAAAGCCCATTGAGAGGAAGAATAGTGGACAGCCATGGCAGAAAGGGGCTTACCATCCTGTTCACACCTAGCCAGTGTGTCTTTAACCTTGTGTCCAAATAACGAAGGGACTTCAATGGGAGTATTCAGAAAGGAAGCCTTGAAAGGTTTCATGAAATCACACAAGTGCATCCAAGCATGCCGTCTCATGACTATGCCTGCACCCGCTGCTTTAGCTGCTCCTTCTGATGCGTGAGAAATCAGGCACATGGAGGAGTTAGAAATCAATTCAAGGGTGGCTAACTCTGAGGCCACTTTGTCCTGGACCTTATCAGACACTGCTCTGGCCAAATTAATATATATATAATAACAACGTGTATGTATAGCTATATAAAGTACAATGATACATACTTTCCCCACATATATCTACATAACACATTTACATAACATACACACACAACAACATTTAAGGAGACATCCCTGTTATACACATTTATATATATATATATATATATATATATATATATATATATATATGGGTGGGGATGTACAGGTGTGCTCACATACTCCAGAATGCTGGTGTTATCTCCACTTACACATCACAACAGTTGTCCGATGGAACCAGGCCAAGGACACAACAGTACATAATCCACTCACCCACAAACCCCTGTGCCTGTGGACTGTCACACTGTAGACAGACACATGTACGCAGGTGGTGTGATGTACAGTGGGTGCAACACATGCCTTGGATAGGCCATATTGTCCCTGGCCACATGTCCACCTATCAAACTGCAAACAGCCACTTATGGCCAGACTGGTAAGTGTATACACACAGCAGGGATATTTCCAGGTATCCCACCCCTAGGACACTAGATACAATGAGAGTGCCGATCAGTATTACTCTGCAGGCCACTCATGCTAACACAAGGCAACTTTGCGTACTCCACAAGTACTGTGCCTGCATCAACATATACAATAGACATAATCTGTGGTGCATGCGATAAGTACTCTGAGCTGTAATGTGTAATACCTAGATAGGTAGGAGTTCTAATCTCACATCATCCAACTGTGTGTGTGTGTGTGTGTGTGTGTGTGTGTGTGTGTGTGTGTGTGTGTGTGCATGTGTATCAATATATCCTCCTCACAGCAGTATGGACATGCCCATATGGGGTACCTCCATTCAATGGTTATGCATTTTATGGCCCTGTGACTAACTGCTGGCCTCAACATTGGCCTCCTTTACAAGGCCTGCTGATGTCATCCACCTTAGGAGCACTAGCTGACACTCTGATATCAGATAAACTCCATGGTGCATGTGATAAGTACTGCAAACTATAGTGTGTATTAGTAAATAGGTAGGGATTCTAATCTCACAGCATCTGACTTTGTGTGTGTGTGTGTGTGTGTGTGTGTGTGTGTGTGTGTGTGTGTGTGTGTGTGTGTGTGTGTGTGTGTGTGTGTGTGTGTGTTTAAATGTATCCTCTTACAGCACTAGAAACATGGCCATCCAGCCTATACCCTGTGAATTGTTTATGCATTGTATGATTCTGTGACTAGCCACTAGTGCTAAATTGCCCTCATTTGCATAAGCATAATTGATGTATGCCAACATCTATATTTGTATGTGCAGAATATCCAGATGACATGTATTAAGGGTAGCAGACCTTGTCACAAGGTATTAAACCATGATGAAGATGATGACTGTCCCCATTGTCCCTGACACACTGTTCTACACATATGCACCTAGTGAGCCATGCACATATACTGGCATACCTTGGTGATGTCATATTTCTGCTGTGCTACCTTGCCATCCTGTGCCTCTGTATTGTCACCATATGTCCATAGTTGAACTGCTCAGACTCCTGGGACACAAACATACACAGGTCTGTTACACACCTGTCATTCTGCAACACTACCACCCGTGTTCTATCAAGCAACAAAGATACACAATGTTTGATGTCTAGTCAAGACACATGCCAGCACACAGCACCTGTCATGGCCCACAACTGCTATGGCATAACACTACTGCACTACACAAACACGTGTAAAGTAATATAGTCACCATGTGCATCAGACACATTTGCAGGTCCCTGCATCAATGGCACAGATGGCAGGGATGTGGCACAGGTATCATCACATGCACAGGATATGGTGTGGGGGTGCCAGATGCCTAGGCTGTGCCAAACAGTTGACAACATGTGTGAGTCAGGAAGGGGTGCTGGTTAGATGGGCCATGGTGAGCTGCCTTGTGTGTCTGTTGGTGAACTGCACGTGACAGTGGTGTTAGAATGTGTGTTTGTACACAGTTAAGCCCAGTGCTATCCCTACATATGTGTATGGTGGACAGCTGTGGACCATACATGGTAGAGTGGATGGTTCACATTCTCTGGCCATGAACAAGGGAACTGGCTTCACCAGGATTAGCACAGGCACCACCATGCCCAAGGTCAGATGTTGTGCTAGTACCTGACAGTGACTGCTGTCTGCTGGGCACGTGTTCCCCACGAGACCACCCAGGACCATGTGCCCATGGCCTATCATATCATGGTGTGGACAGTGCACTTCCCTCTGTAGTGCTGGAGGTTCTTCCACTATGGGAGTGTGAGCGTGCACAGCCACATGGACTCTCAGAAGATGGTTTTGCTGACCTACATTCGACGCCCAACTCCAACCAGATGTTTCACACAGACAATGTGCGGTCAAAGGCAGACATTGTCTCAGCCCACCATCTGTCCACTACATCAGTGAAACATTCCAGGGCATCACTAATGGGGTGGAGGCAGTCACGAATGTCAGACTGTGCTGCATTCATAACCCTAAGCATCCATCTTGTGTTGCATTCCAAATGTGCCTATGTCTCCATGACAGCCCAAAATATGACACCTGCAACAGGAGGTGGATGGCCAGCAGTCCTCCTTCAAGCACCCTTGTCAATCTGCCTGTGTGGGACATCATCAGCTCTCTGGCTATGGCCAGTGTCTACACTCACTGACGCCATAGTTCTCACACTGTTCTGTACTATGTCACCACCCTCTGACTGTCCAATATCCGTGGCCTGTGGTGACCAGGTATGTGTGGGCATACTGACTATGTGGAGGGACAATGGGGACAGAAGAGGGATGTCAACTTTTGGGACAGATTCAGCCCCTGAAACCCCCACCTGTGCCTCACTACGGCCACCATCATCATCATCAGAGTCCGATGAGACATTGACATCAGGTTATGAGGTGGACAGACTTCAACCCCCCTGTTCACCTGTGAGAGGCAAGACAAAAGCAGTACATTACCTCCTGCACTATTATGTATGGTAATCCACACAAACTCATACAAATGAGGATCCACAACTGCATTACATGTCCCACATCTTCTCATCTCTGATCCCATGCACAACACACAAACCCACAACAACATACACAGACAACTCAGGGCCTGTATAACATGCATGTCAAGTACATCTGGTTAACATTACCAGTACAATACACCTGTGAGGTATGCAATATGACTGTGTATGTGATAGAGCTACATACAAACCCAGTACACCTATCTTGAGAATGATATGCCAGTTGTGGTATCACTGCCTCAGGTATGAAGCATCTTCTTATTGTGTCTGAACGGGCATCTTGGAGTAATTGCTTCATGTGTAGCAGGCTGCGTAGTTGCTCATAACTATAAGCGCAAACATGCTAATGTTTGTAGAAATACACACCTGTCATTCCTTAGGCTATGCTCTGCAGATTACTGCTCTGAAATGGAACATACAAATATTCTACTCTGGCGAAGCACAACAGTTGTGCATAAGGTAAAATGGCAACCCTTAACTTTCATAGGGTATATATGATCTATAAAACAACAGTATCACACTTACCAGGTACAGGACCATGGACTCCATCCACACCTGATGGACTTGTGAAAATATGAGGGAAAGGTATTGTCAGCAACACCAAATGTTGCAGTGTTACAAGGTAATATATGTTTCTATCCACATGTACAGTAGCTAATGTGATACTGGCTATATTGCTGACATTCTTAGTATGTGTGCATAACTGTGGGTAAAAGCCAACCCCCCCCCCAATGCAGATAGACTTAACACCCATGCACTGGTCTGTAGAGCCTGCCACAATGACTGATACAGTATTATACTGGTGAACACAGTAAGCTTACCTGGATACTCCTCTGATGTGGATGCTGTGGCAACCACCTCCAGAGTGTATGGTGTGATGGATGCCTGTGATCTGTTAGTTGATCCTAGCTTCACCAGGAATTCCTCTGTGTCTGAGAGTGTTTTTTCTGTCTCAGGCCCTCCACCAGTGGCAGCATGAACCCTGGCAGCAGCAGCTGCCCTTTGATGTGCAGCATTGACCATATCTGTTTCCCAGTGTCAGACCTGCTCATAGGTCCTGTCCTGCTGTCCAATCTGATTAACAGCCCTCACAAGGTTGCCCCACAATGCTGCCCACTGATCATGATTGTGGCAACTCTGAAAAGCAGGATGTGATGGTGGAGTCTGAGGGCATCCTGTAAAGCATCATTCTCTGCAAATGAAAATGGTGGATGTCTCTGTCAGTACATCGTTGCTGCATGACAACAAGTGGGGAACACATTACAGGACCAGATATGTGGATGTCCACTATGTACAGATCCTACACACCCATAATGACCTGCACTATCCAATGCTCCCTCACACATCATACCCCACAGTCTGGCAACACACTACAATACTGGGTAATTTCCCTGTGTGCCATGACAGATTCTACTGTATGTCTCTACACCCATCACTGCAGTCTACTGTGGTGTGTCCCCTATGCGCAAATCCCCACTAATATGTCATATGGCCACTGTTGGACAAATAGCAGTGTGTTATTACAACAAATATATGGGTATAGTCCAGCAACACCAATGTGCCACAATGACAGAAAGCAGTGCAAATCCGGCGTAGTATATGTTCTCTTCAGGTATCATACCTCTCAACTATGTAGATGTTTTCAGAATGTCACCATGTTTGCCTCATAGATGTGGTCCTTTTTGCACAAACTTGTGGATGTCTGACAAATGGTTGTCCAATCATTGATGGTTGCTGTCAGAAAATTAAAAACAAAATCTAACTGTCACATGTCAGACCCCTCAGAAAACACATGCTACAGTAATATCTGTTAGTCTATTCACATTCTTAATTTGTACGGACAATATGTATACTTTGTTGCCAAGTTTGAGCCTTTGTCCCCCCATTAATTATGTCTTTGTCCTGATTTCTTATTGTAAGAGGTTGAAATGTATGTTAGGCATAGCTCTCAACCAGACAGGGAAGAACATCCACAAAACAGGGACTTAGCCAAAGTACATCAGAGACATTCAGGGACACTATTACAATGTTAGTACTATTTATGTGTGACTTTCAGAGACTGAGAGGAGGTGAATTACAGTACATCGTTTGATGTTACAGGAGTGTACACCCTTACTTAGTGTCACTATGTCTTACTTGTAATCCACTGTCTTTACTACAACACCCGACATTGTAGGAGGGATTGACAGGGACAGAGAAAAGATGTGATTCATAGCAGGGACAGTTGAGAGGCATGCCTGTAGGTGTTGTACAGCAGAGTATCACTGACATGTCAATCTCATACATCTAATACAAGTCTATTGTTGTAATCCCTATTCCCCATAGCTCCATCCTCCCATCTGCATCTCATTTTATGGGGAAATCTAGTACATACTTGATAGAGTGATATATTCCTTTTTTAGAAGCATTTCTCTGCAAATGCTGTCTGTGTGAGTAAAACCACATAGAGACTTGTTCACCATAAGCAGTTGCTTGCCTTTTGTAGGTAATGCTGACTGACATGTAATTGCCTCTACACAAATCTGTGGCTCAGATTTGCTAATTGCATCTAAAACAGCTGAATTGCATTAGTCAAGACATGGCAACACAGTGCAATATAAAAGGCTTTCATGTAGGCCTTGGCCCCTTTCTTAGTTTTGAGATGGACATTACTGAGATGTGGAGACTACAGCATCACAGCGAGTAAGTACAAATACCATCCACTGTGCAGACGTATGAAGTATGTCCACAATTTTGCCTTATATGTTTGGTCAGTGTCCCATGACAGTGTGGTCATCTGGCAGTTCACTGGCCAGCATTATGGGTTGAGGTCAGTAAGACAAAAGAGACATGTGAGTGTCACACTTCATATCCATCAGAATATGCATGCTAATGCAGTATCTGCTATTCAATCAACTTACTATCTTTGTAGGGGCAAACTGTGAAACATGTCCCTGTTTCTAGGCATTTGCCCCCCCCCCCTTTATGCATGGTTGTATCCAGATCCCTTGTAATAGGGGGTTGGGAGGTATGGTTGGTCTGTAGCAGCTACTTTAACATACAGCTGCGTATGCTCCAGGCTACAGCTGCTGCTGCAGCCTAGGACATATAGGGGGAGTGTGAACACTTTGGAGGCCAGCAAGCTGTATGCTAACTGTGGCAGCAGTGGCAGCCCTGTCTGTCGTTATTAGCAGAGCCAGGGTAACGATACCCTTTACAGTCCAATGGAGGCATGTGCTTAAGGTACATCTGTTATGCAACAGTGCCAATAGCAGAGTAATAGGCAACATATAGTTAGTCTATACAAATATGTGTAGTGTGTCCTACTTGCAGACCTTTAACTTGCAAAACTGGATAGCAAATAATTCAGTAGCAGTAACCTACGGGAATTACAATTGCATGACTAAGTCATTACTTGCTGTATTTACAACAATGTAATTGAAGTGCAACACACTGGATTTGAACCCAGGACTGTGTGTGGCAAAATGTACTGAAGGAAAGGGATTTAACAGACTGAGCTACTGAGTCAATGCTGGAGCGGGTGTATTTGCCAGGTATATGTGCAGACATACAGGCTGTGACACATCTGCATCCATCAGTATGTGCATGGTTTTCAAAGACAGTTGTTCTGCAGCAGGGTCCCAGTTGAACATGTGTACTGTGCCATTGATGTCTTAGCAGGTGTGTTTACATATATTGCAGATAAAATTGAACATTTACCTGCTATCCCAAGCCTCACATACTGCCATTATTATTTATTTGGCTGTCTACTGGCGTATTTTTACACCAAAGTCCCAGGTACACTCCCATTTTTCCCATTAGGTTTCATTTTAGTCTGTCAGTGGCAATCAGTTTGTTTTGCTGGATACACCTGTTTTAATTAAGATCTGTGTGGTGTAATGGGTTAGTGTTGTAGTTGACAGGGGCCTAGGTTTTTCAACATGGCAGGATTGATTATTTTGTACATGTGACTAACACTGTTTGAAACACTTAAGCTCATTAAGGCACATTAAAGCTCATTTAAGTGGATTTGCACAGCTCATTGCACCTCATCTCAATGCTCCACTTAGCTCCACACAAACCTGTGTTAAAAAATTAAAAAGAAAAGAAAAAGGGGGTGATACAACAGTGGTGAAATGGGAGAAAACAGTTGGAAAAACATAGTGAAAGGCAGGTGGGGATGTGGAAGATGGGTGTAAGAAAGAACCATAGCGTTCCATTTCTTGTACAGCAACTGCTGTGCATTTTGACAGATTTTGTGGATGAATTTGAACTCTCAAACCCCAGAGAGAAGGGTGAGGACAACATAAATGTGTTATCAAACCAATTGGACCATATTAGTTGTGTCCAGTGGACACATGTGAGAACATTCCACTCTCTCCTTAAAAAAAAAAAAAAAAAAAAAAAAAAAAAAAAAAAAAATGGGCACCTGTCCCACAAAAAAAATATCACCCCATAGGGTGATATTTGTTTTTTTTTTTTGTGGAACAGGTGCCCCCCCCCCCTTTTTTTTTTTTTTTTTTTTTGATAAGGAGAGAGTGGAATGTTGGGGAAGGGATATAGGTACATGTGGTGAGGTAAGTTGGGTAGGAAAGGAGGCAATTGCAGACAGATGAGACAGCAGACAGGGGCAGTGTGTGACACATGAGGGGGTAAACACCTTGGATGTGGAGGGTGTTGTGGAATCTGAGATACATGTGCTTCCATACAGCAGCAGCATGACTGATATACCCACCCATAGGCATTCAACACTGCTCCTTCATTGCCCCAAAAGTGGCTGTGCTGGAGGCTGGGTGCTAGGGCAAGCTGGCCCCTCCAGGTTGTTTAGTGTGCCTTCAATCCGGCGCAGGTGACATACATAGCTCCTATGAATGATCCTTCACACCATGGCTGGTAGTTGATCTTGGGTGACTACTGCCTGTCTGCCACTGCTCCCAGAGGGCTGGGCCCCATCCCCTGAGTTGGTGCTGGACCAGCAGAGGGGGCACCACAGGCCTGGGTCACAGACAAGTCAGAACTCAGTGCCATGGCCGGTTAAGTTAGGGTAGGCAAATCAGCAGGAACCAGCCTACCCTGACGTGCTGTGGTAATGGAGGTATTGCAATATATATATAGGTTAGTTATGAACAAAATCATTGGTAGTAATAAAAGCATGCCAGAATACTGGAAATAATGCCATTACATTTCAATGCATATTATGTGAAACACAGCAATAAATAACAGAACAGTCAGTATATTAACAGAATGCCAGTAACAGTTATGGCATAAGGCCAGCAGAATAGGTAATTCAACAAGATATGTTAATATGCAATCATTTTAATACATAACAATAATAAAACACATATCCCAAATAAAAGTTTAATGTAACAACATATATTAATAGTAAACCATAACCAATGAATAACAATAATAAATATATGAAGATAAGGGGTAGCGAGAGAGAGGAATACAGTCCATTAATCCATTAATACCATTATAGGCTATATAGTTGACAACAGTAGTGCTATCTACTTTATAGTTGTCTCCCTTCTTTATGTGTAAAAGTGCTCTATACCTGCTGTAGCATATACACACCTCTCAAGCTATATGCATGGGACAGTATGAGCCAAGCAGTAACAACTGTAGGTACACAACTACACAGAACACTTGCACATCAGGTGTACCTACATAACTACCAAAGTGTACTGTGGGCTGATGTAGTGATACTTTGCTATTTACATACTCATGGCAATGATAAATATGTGACAGAGGGATTATGCACTAGTAATTACATTATGTGACAGAGTGACACTTGAGAGACATGTATGTGTACAGTACAGAGAGTATACCACTATCATGCCTTGTTTGGCAGGCATGGGGATAGTTCCCAATAGCATTGACTGCAGAGGACATCTGCATCAAATGTATTACTTGACTGCAGCATCCTTTAACAGACACTCCAGGCATACATCCATACCAAAGATTATGCATTTTATTTATTTTATTTTATTTTATTATTATACTTATTTCCTTTATTTTACACTGTATTTTCACATTCCTGGTAATGATTGTAACAGTCTGTGACATCTAATCACACAATTATTTACTCATAAGATGGGTTACCTCACCCATTTATCTGTAGTTCCTGTGGAGAGAATATGTGTAAACATTACGTGACTGACACTGTAATATTATTGCTATATAGCACTGGATTTGAACCAGTGTCTATGTATGGTGAAATGTACTTCATACAGAACATTTAGCAAAGTGAGCTACTAAGTCACTGCTGATTGCTAACTGACTGATACTTGCCTAGAGCTCACTTGGCACCAAACTATGACCTGGTAATAGTAGTACAGTTTTATACTAGACTGCAGTGACAGATGAACACAAGTACACAAAATTCAAGCATGACAGAGATACTAGCTGACCTATACATTACTACATAGAATGCAGGTGTACACAATATATTGTTAGTGTGTTGAAATATATGTAAAGTTAACAAACAATATCTGATTTACTACTATTACACTGTTATACCTGACTGCAGCACCATACCTCACAGCCTGAATGCATATAGCTGACATGCAATGCTGAAAACAAGACAATCCTGATGTGCACACTTTACCTTGGTGTTATTGCTTTTAGTTCACATCTTGTTGTAGAATAGTTGTCATAATTAATTTCTTACAAAACGGCTCCGAATCTACATGTATTGCACAACAGACTTTATTAGATATACCTTCATGCAGGTACTGATATTATTTCATACCTTTATTTTAGAACAGCTGTCATAATTGATTTCTTGTAAAACAGACCTAGTTTCACATTTATTGCACAACAGACTTTATTAGAGATACCATCATGCAGTTACTGGTATAGTTTCAAGTTTTTATTGCACAACAGTTGTCATTATGCACGGTGTTGTAATACAACTGTAATACCACAGTTATTGCACTACAAACTTGATTGCATATACTTTATTATGGTTAATGCTTTAGTCTTTCTTGCTTATGGCACTACAGTTGGCAGTATGCACTTATTGCAGTACAGCTGTAAGTTCACATTTATTGCAATACAATTTTTACTCTATATACCTAATCACAGTTAATGCTTTACTCTTTCTTGCTTATTTGACTACAGATATCAAAATACATCTGTACTCACCACACTTACAGCACAATCTGGCCAAATGCCCAGCATGCGCTTCAAGGTTGCAAGCCCTCTCCTCTGTATATGTTGGGAGAGAAGAGCATCATTATGCATACCAGTTTAGCAGACATTCATATTACATTTTGGTGGTATAGAGATGATAGTATTTACATACATGTGGGACAACACTTGCTTGAAATTATTGGACCCAGGTGGCCAAGAGATCCCCCTTACATCTCTTTAGGTCATCAAGATGGTGACGACACTTCTCACCTGTGCGAGGATACCAGTTGCACTGGTGAGGTCCCTTGCCAGCTGGTCCCAGGCCTCTGCCTTGCACTCTGAGCCCTGGTAACCTGCCTGCATCAGCTGGCCCACATGTTTTTTTACAAGGAGTCTGACTATGACCCTGGATTCCAGAATGCCTCAATGGTGTGTCCAAAAGCATAAACCCTCACCAATGCCTGCCATAGTGTCCTTCAGAGACAGAACTCCAACAGATTATACTGTATTCCCACCCAGTGAGCTTAATATAGCCTGTTTTCCTGCCCATACATGATAATGGGCCAACATTAAAAAATGTGGCATGTCACTTAGCTTGCAAGCCAGCTCAGCTGAGCCAAGCAGTACTTACCAAGGCTTTCTGGTGCATAAACCAGCCAAGTGGTGCCAAGCAGTGCTTAAACATTATCAGCATTTATTTTGTTTATGCAGTGCTTAGCAGGTCTTAGCAGAGCTTACCTGAGCACAGCAGGCCAATATTTAAAAATAATTTGCATAAATTTTATTTAAAAAAATGCTTATTTACTCTTCCATGTTTTCAAACCCTGCACCTCCTGTACATGGGGCCATAACTCTATCCATTAAGCTATATAGATATGTGGAATTTTGCTATACCTTTACATATACCTCTGAGCTACCTTTAAGTGCTGAGCACTGCACCACACCACACAAACCTGTTCAGATACACTTAAACTTGACCTTTAACTAAATAAGTAAATATATTCAGTTTCTATTTTTAGATGTCCGGCAGGTGTCTCAGCACTGCTTAGCACTGCTGCACTCCATGCCGTGCAACGCAAACATGCTTTTTTAAAAAAAAATTTAAAAAACTTACATTGCATTGGTACAATACAATTGGACAGTGCAGGGAGTGTATTGCTCATCTGCAGACACAGGTAGCACCACACTTGCTACACTGATTCAATAATCATGTTCCATGGCTCTGCCTCGGCAATGCACCATGATTAATTTGCATGGCGTGTTGCTGAGAGGGAATTCTGTATAAGGACATGGTAACATTCCATGTAGGGTCTAAACTAGGCCTACATGGATTTTATTAAATTTAATGGAAAACCTTTTACTTCAGTGAATACTACCAAACTTTTTTGAAATTTGTTCTCTCATTACATGTAACACTGAGTGAGTGATTTATATGTCTGTATGCCAATGTGGAGCTTTTTATGTAAGCCAGACATCTAGGCCCTTTAAGCATAGAATTGCCCTTCATGTTAGTGATATTAATTGCAGACAAGTTAGAGGTGCTTTGTACAAATATAGCCTGTAGCATTGAGGTGCCCATTTTATGTTTGTGGGTATTGACAATGTATTGGGTGAAAATTTGTCTGATTTTGGAAAACATAAAGATTTGGATCAAAAACAGAGATTGTGGATTGTTAACTTAGGAGCTATGTTTAAACCAGGACTTAATGCACATATTTAATTTTCAGTGTCACTGCTTTTTTACCGCAGGGTATTCTGTTGCTTTAAATTTGAATTCTATTGTTCTTCCTTGCTCACTTTGCATTTAAGCATCATCATTCTGTTCCTTGTCACACACTGATGACGCCAATGAGGTGAAACCGGTTTGCTGATTTGTTTCTCTCTTTAGTAGCACTGAATAGTGTTCTTTTGAAGTTTGATGCCAGTTTGATGACTGCTGGTTTAAAATGTAACCATTTGGTATAAAGATGTAATTCTAAAATATTCTGTGCACTGGTGAGATTAAAACTGAGAAGTTTAAAAGGAAGTTCCTGGCTATATATTTTGCTAGCAGATTTTTTGTTTAATAACAATTAGCATTTTGAGACTATTTATAATGAGAATGGACTGTCTTTGCAATATGCTGCACTACAACAAACTTTACAGATATTTATACTAGTGCTGGATACATCTTTTTCTTGTTGGTGTTGTACTTTGAATCCTTGCACAGTAGTAGTGGGTGCATGCACCACTTATGAGTTGTGGTGTATATACTGTGTATATATATATATATATATATATATATATATATATATATATGTATATATGTAGAGAGAGAGAGAGAGAGAGAGATATGGTTACACTTCATAATCTCGAATTAATGAAATCTTGAAATTCAAGTAACCCGAGACCATGAAGTCTAAAACCAGAATGCCGAAAGTCCATAAGAGTGAATCTGAATATCTCGAATCCAGGCTTATGCATTTCCAGTACGTCGCACGTAGGGCCTGAAATTGCAGGTGAGTATTTGTGTATGTTTTTGTAAGTTGTATGTGTGGGTAAGGTTCGAGAGGTTTAAGTATGAGTGTTGGATTTGCTGGTGTTTGTGTATGCGTGATGTGTATTTGTGTGTGAGCGAGTGAAGGATGATGTGGTGTAAGTTTTTTTTTCATGTTGTGTGCAACCTTGGAGTTAGTATATATAAGTATGGGATGGGGGGGTGCATCCCCTACTTGGGGGGTGCAGGGGGCTTGCCCCCCTGCTTATCTGTAGTGTAGGGTTGTCTTGTTTGTGTGCTGTGGGTGAAATGGTGTGTGTATTTAGTGGTGTATGGATGTTTGTGACTGCGTAATTTAGGATTGTGATTTTCGGTTTTGTGAATGGTTCGACTTTATAGTCTCGGGTTACTGAAATTCGGGATTTCAGTAATTTGAGATTATGAAGTGAAACCAGATATATTTATATATAATTTTGGTAGGGCAGGGTGGATCAAACAAATACAGTATTTTCCCTGAATATGTGGTGAAGAGTTTTTATAGTGATATAACTACTCCTGTAAAAAATATAGTTGCCACCAAAAAGGTAGCTGAGGCCAAGAAAATTGCCTAGCTAGGAAATCTCCCAATGGCAATCACCATAGCTTTTAACTCATTTGCCTGATTTCACCAAATATTTGTGCCCTGTCTCTCAGAAGTGACAACATGCAGCACTTGGGGAAAATATTTTTAACAATGAAAGAAACAATACCGCTTATAAATTGTCATATTAACCAAAAACTGACACTTAAATATGTATATATATATATATATATATATATACATAGGACAACACGGATCAAAGACTGTGCACCGTGGCAGGGCTAGCCACTTGACGGTGTAAAATATGGCTCTAGGTCATCCGGTCATGTTGACTAATGTTGCCAAAAATAGGCATGGTTAGTTACCACTGGTGATGAGTGGGTTGAGGACCTGGCCTACTCTGACCCATGCCTGGGACCCTTGCTAATGATGTAAGGGGTATATGTCCCCTATTGGACAATGTGTGCCCACCATAAAGCCCAGCAGCCATGGGTGAAGAGCCCAGCAGCCCTGGGTCAATAAGATACTGGCTGGCGGGTGTCTAGTTGCCCAGCCCGGGTTACCTGGCATAGCTCTGTTGAGCGAAAGCTGGACATAAAACCAACCAACCTGCAAAACATGAACTGAGAATTGCTACGTTTAGTGTAGGTTCACTGACAGGACACATCTTGGAAGTGGATGACATGATGATACAGAGGATGCAGGACAGCCTATGTATCCAAGAGATGAGATGGAAGGGCAGTTCAGCATTGCCACTTGGCTTGGGATCCAGAGTTTACTACTCAGGTGGAGGGCAGGCTAGAAATGGTGTAGGAATTGTGGTGAGAGAGCAGCATCAGATGACAATAAGGGATATCATCAGAATTAATGACGGACTCATGGCAGTTAGACTCCAGTGTAATGATAGGGCAGTATTCATAATCTCAGCCTATGCCCCACAGCAATGTTGTGATAGTGAGGAAAAGAGTGTATTCAGACTGCATTTGCAGGACCTACTAGATAAAGCAGGACAACGTGAATTGGTGTTGATAATGGGTGACTTGAATGCACATATCGGGACAGACAGAACAGGATATGAGGACTGCCTGGGTCCACATGGGTGGGGCAACAGGAATAAAGAAGGAGAAACCATTCTAGACTTTTGTCTGGCAAATGGCTTGATAGTAGCCAACACATGGTTCTGAAAGAGAGACACTCACAAGATCACATACAAGAGTAGTCAACATGCAACTCAGATAGACTTCCTCATAGTAAGGAAAAGACACTGGGGTAGAATCCCTGATTGCAAAGTCATCCCCAGTGAAACAGTCTGCCCACAGCATAAACCACTAGTTGCCACAATCAGCTGCAAGCGGTGTTCAGAGAAGGCTCTAAGGTCAATAGAGACCAGGCTGAAGACCTGGAAGTTGACTGGAGAGGAAAGCACAACAGTTCAAGGAATTACTCAGGGCTCTAGCACCCCAAGAAGAGGAGGAAATAGGTGGAGTTGAAGAAGAATAGCAGCACCTAAAAACAGCATGTGTTAGGACTACAGAAAAGATATGTGGCCAAGTCAGGTATGGAAATAAGGTACATAAGGAAAGCTGGTGGTAGAATGCAGAAGTCCAGGAAGTCATCAAAAGAAAGAAGGAGTGCAGGAAGAAGTGGGAGATAGACAAAACTGACCAGGTTAGGAAGGGCTACTGGTTGGCTAACAAAGAAGCTAAGAAAGAAGATGCGGTAGGAAAGAATAGGGCATTGGAGACACTGTACCAACTTCTTGGAAAGTGACTCAGTAAGGGGCACATAGAAACTATATCAGGTTGCAAGGCAAAGACAGAAAGATAAAGAAGATAGTCAGACACCCTTCATAAGGGATGCCAGCAGCAACCTGCTCACCAGTCCAGAGGACATCAAAGGCAGATTGAAGGAGTATTTCCAGCAGCATCTGAATGAAGAAAACCCCACAGAAGCTGTACTGCCCCCAAAACAGCCTACAATGAGAGGAGAAGAAGAGGAGTCCACCCTAGAAGATGTAAGAACAGCACTAAGGAAGATGAAGTCAGGGAAAACCGCAAGCTCAGATGAGGACACAGCAGGGGAGAAATGGCTCATGAGGGTATTAATAACAGTGTGGAGAGAAAGGCGTATCCCAGATGACTGGATAATAAGCATACTCATGCCATTGTACAAGAACAAAGGGGACATCCACAACTGTGGGCAGCACAGAGACATCAAACTCCTATCACATTGCATGAATGTTCTGGAGAGGGTGATTGATAATGGATATGCAGAGTAGTAGAATGTAACATGGGAGATGAGCAGTTTGGATTTAGATCAGGATGCAGCACAACTGACCTGATGTTTGCACTGAGACAGATACTTGACTAGAAGTTAGAGATGAGGAGAGAGTCCAACTGGGCATTCCTAGACTTGGAGAAAGCATATGATAAGGTCCCAAGAAAGCTGATCTGGGTGGTTTGAAGTCCCAGAAACATTGGTAGAATTAGTGCAAGCTAGGTACAAGGACCCAATGACTCAAGTACAACCAGTGTTCAGCCTCACAGAGGGATTCCCAATGGGAGTAGGTGTACATCAGGGTAGATCTGAGCCCACTGCTGTTCATACTGATGATGGACTACATTAGCAAACAGGTTAGAGGGGACGGATCAATAAAGCTGCTGTATGCAGACTATGTGGCAGTACAGGCAGACTTTGAGCTCGAACTTCAGCAAAGGATAGGAGAATGGAATGCAAATCTGAAGGCACATGGGATAAAACTAAGCACAGATAAGATGGTGGTAATGGCAGCAAATTGGGGAAATCAGAAGAAGCTGAGACTAGTGCTAGAAGGGAAGATAGTGGAACAAGTAAACAACTTCAAGTATCTGGGAGAGGTAGTTGAGGAGAAGGCTAATCTGAATGAAGAGGTCAAAGCTAGAATCAGAGGGGCTGCAGCAAACTGGCATAGAGTATCAGGTGTAGTCTATGACAGAAGAATGCCAAAGAAGAGGAAAAGTAAGGAGTACAAGATAGTGGTATGACCAGTACTACTGTATGGTACAGAAACCTGGGCAGTAAAGGCAGAACAGCTGAAGAAGCTAGAGGTGATGGAAATGAAGTGCCTGAGAAAGGTGGTAGGATGCACACTGTGGGAAAGATTAAGAAATTAGGACATAAGCGCAGAAGCCAAAGTAGCTCCAATTGCAGAAAAGATCAAACAGAACAGATTACAGTGGTTTGGGGATCATGTGTAGACAAGCAGAAGGCAATGTGGTGAGGAAGATTAGGGACAGACAGGAGGAAGGTAAAAGGAATCAAGGACATGCAGCAAAGAGGTGGATGGATTGTGTAAAAGAAGATCTATGACAGTCAGGCATGAGTGTTGAAGAAGGCAGGAGTGTGGCACTGAATCGAGAGAGGTGGTGACTGTTAACACAAAACTCCAACCCCATGTAGAAAAATGGGAAAAAGGGGGCTGATGATATATGTGTGTCTGTGTGTGTGTGTGTGTGTGTATAAGCACATATAAAGTAGAGAGTCGATTATCCAAATGCCAATTATCCAAAATGTCAGTTATCTGAACACAGTGTTCCAAAGAATTCGGGTAGGAAAAAATCATGACATCTGAATATGTAAACATTAAGGGCCGGATTCACAAAACCTCCATGTAAGACTTAATATGTCTTACTTAGAGGCTGCAGTTGAACGGTATGACATCAGCGTGCCATGAATATTCATGAGGGCACGCTGACTTATCCGTAACTCTTACACGGACTGAGTAGGCAAGCAGGGGAATTGTCCGACTGCCGAGCAGTCTAAAAGTCCATGCCCCTGCAAGGTTTTAAAAAGCATAATGTCAACAGACAAGAGCGAGTCCGCTCAAATGTACTTGCACCCAACACCATACTCCCTGACACTGTAAACCCTCATCAGAGTTATAAAACAGAAAAAATTAATTATTTTTTTTAAATCCACGATATAGCTGCCTGTATTTGTGCTTGTTTGCGCGGGTGTGCCCATTGCTTAACCACAGTTAGCAATTGTGACATTGAAGAGCATATAAGAACTACTTATGCAAATTAATCCAAATAGCAATAGTGTAATGATAGAGCATATGCACAAAGAGAAGGCATTCACGGTTTGAGTCCCACCACTCCCCTTCTTATTTATGTTTTAAATCAGTATTTGAAATAATACCAGACAAATATGATTAAAATTTTATTAAAAGCAGTGACATGGCCAATGTATCAGCGAACAAAATATATATTTTTAAAAGACCCAGAAATATAATAGCCTGCCGTTAAGCAACGTTTTACACAGGTGCCCATAGTTTAATAGTGCTATACCCATCTAAACAGAGGTGCCCATAGTTTAACAGCACTTTATCCAGCTAAACAGAGGTGCCCATAGTTTAATAGCGCTTCACCCAGCTAAACAGAGCTGCCCATAGTTTAATAGTGCTTTACCCAGTGCAATAGAGTTGCCCAACATTTAAAAATGCTTTACCCAGCGCAATGTGTTTGCGCGGACGTGCACACCGCGCCAACCAGTGCACTGTAGGGCACAGGGGAGCAACGTAGAGGTAAGTTGCTTAAACGCAGCCACACCCCCTAGCCTGTCTAGACAGTATTAAAATAAAAGAATGACAAGGTTTGAACCCAGGACCCTTTGCATCATAATCAAAGTACAGAACCACTAAGCCATGACAACATAGGGGAAACAGCCACTATTAACATACATAAACTTAGGAATGGTAGTTTAACCATTACTAAGCAGGTCTGCAGTCAGACGAGAATTTTACAAAACGGACAATCACAAAAAAGTGCGGGAAATGCAGCATATTTAAGCCCCACAGGCGGGAATACATGCCATAACTGATTGTAGCTCACATCTGTGGTCAGAATGTCTGGTGTTGGAGAGGGAGTGCACTTCCGAGCGAAGAGATGGGGCACCGAGGAATCCAAATATATGGTTTGGCTCCTAGTCCACCGTCACGAGGCAAGACTCCTGCAGGGCCAGTTCCAAGGGACGGAGTAAAAGGCAGAGGCTTGGAACCGGTTAGCTCGTGACCTCATCAGTGCCACAGGTGTTCCCTGGACTGGTGAGCAGGTCCATCACCACCATGCAGACCTCAAGAGACAAAAAGAGGACCGCCTGAACCAGTGGATACAGGAAGCCCGTGGAATGCAGGATGCCCCATAACTGAGTATGTAGCCATGGAATGCAGTATGTAAGGATTTAAAATGGAGTATGTATAACGGATAGGAATGTCTCAATATCCCTTCATTTACTTTACAGCTGCAGGTGACTGTGTTACGAATCAGCAAGCCTATGAAGATAGGCTGCTAAGGCTGTGCCGCCAGGCAGGTTAGTGATTATTCTGCATGTATTGTTATATAAAATATGGGAGAGAGCATGAAAGAAAGTGTTGTAGTCCAATAATACAGCCATAAAATGGACTGAATAAGTCCATTGCATGTACTGTCAGATAAAAACTTTAGAGAGGCAGAAAAAGAGTGTAGTAACCCATTAAGAAAGTAAAAAAATGTCTGTAATAATATCTCTGCAGGCACTGTCATATAAAAAAAGAGTGCGAGGTATAATATGTCGTGAACATGTCTGCTATATATATATATATATATATATATATATATATATATATATATATATATATATATATATATGTGTGTACCGTTAAAACAAATAAAGGATTGAGCCTGTGGAAAAGTGTGTAATGTCATTAATAAAGGTCTAAAACCCAGAGTGTGTCTGTTTCACTTAGTATGAAATGTTGTTGTACACTTCCATTATACAAATAGTAATGTGTTAGAAAGTGCTGGCAACCCAGAGTTCTGCAGTCCCATCTAAAGTGGGTGATGGAAGTGCTAGTAGCTGTGAAGTAAATATACAGTCCTCAACAGTCAGTTACTGGTTGGCATGCATAAGTAAATCTGGCACATGAGTAGCATGCGAATATGTTCCCCAGAAATGTAAGTGTTCTTCAATAAATGCAGGGTTCTGTACAATTAGAAGTAAAAATGTCATGTGAAAACATCCAGATATGTAGATAAAGAAATATAAATGCAACCATGAAATATGTAGCAGTAACATCTGCATTCTGGACAGTTAGTATGTGAGATATAGGTCAAGCATATTGAACTAGCCAAACCCATTACACAACATAATGCATGATGGCAAGTGTAATATTACATGTAGGGAATATACACCTGCAGTCACTAGGAATGTAGTGTAGAGTAAAAGTGTTTATAAGATGTTAATGGAGGTTTTTTCTGCACCCTACTGTTTGTGCATAAACCATGCAATTCTGCACCTCAATGGGTATGTGTAATCTTAAATATTTGTTGGGATATATGTCCTTTTGTTCTATAAATATTTGCACTCATGTTGATGCATGTGCCCTGTTCAAACACCATGTTCATGGTAGCCTGTTGCTACCAATCATCCCTGCATGTGGTTGGAATAACCACTGTTGTTCAATATATGCATGTGTTATGTTTGCTGTTCAACTGTTGGAACTGTGGTGTGCTGGGTTAATGGGAATATTACTGCATGCTGTTACAACTAATCTGAAATGCTGTTGTTTATGTTGTAATTAAACACACCGAATCATAGAACATATGGGAAGGCCGGTCCCAGCGGACCCACCTGTCGCTCCTCAGTTGACAAGTGCACCTGGCACCAGTGGCTCTGGTGCCCAGCCCGGACTCCCCTTCTCCATTGGTCCTGTGCCACCTTTGGGTGGAAGCGCTGCATGGGATGGGGCTCGTCCCCCCCATGCAAGCGTGGGCAGAGAAGGGCCACCCGTCACCCTTCGAAGGGTCTGGGCTGTGGTGCGTAGGGAGATCCAGTGTTCAGTCGCTGATCCCCTATGCCAGCTTGAGGTGAGAGTGGTGTGTTTCATGGGTGAGCCTGCCTGTCCTACGCAGTCCCCAGCACAGCCACCCCCGGGGCTGTGAAGGTGCAGTGGTGACTGCCCATGGGTGGGGATCTCAGTTCCACTGTTACCATCTATGGGCTCATGGGCTTGCGATTTCCAAATAACGTTCCCCGTCAATTGTGTTCACCCACCCCATGTGTCAAATTCCGCCCCTGTATGCATCTTGTTTGTCTTGTCTGTTTACCTCCCCAAACTACCTCTCCAAATATACCTATTTCCCCTACCTCACTTACCACTCTCACCTGAAAAAAAAAAAAAAAAAAAAGGCCAATCTGTACCCAAAAATAAATTATGCCCCATACATAGCTTCCCATTTTGCACACATGTCCATAGGACATGTACACCGATAATTCTAATTGGCAGTGCAACAAACTATGTTGTCCTCACTCCTCTCTCCGGGGTGGAAGGTCTCAAAACTCACTCCAAATTTTCAACATATGCACAGCTCTTGCTGTTAAAGAAAAGGGCAGCTATGGGCCTTCCCTACACCCTTCCTGCACATCCCTAGCTTGTTTTCCTACTGTCTGTCCCTCTCTGTGCTCCTTTTTTCACCACTTTCCTATCTCCCCATTTTCTTTTCTTTAAAAGAAATTAGTGCGAGGATTAGCGGGAGTAAGCTCTTTTAAGCAGTAGTTAGCAGGGGTGCTCGAGTGTGAACTTGTGTGCGCTTAGCTAAGCATTGCTAAGC
Source organism: Protopterus annectens (assembly GCF_019279795.1). Taxonomy (NCBI): domain Eukaryota; kingdom Metazoa; phylum Chordata; order Ceratodontiformes; family Protopteridae; genus Protopterus; species Protopterus annectens. The sequence goes on from NC_056746.1 coordinate 1,482,738,153, forward strand.
ATCATGCAAACCCATGCCAACCCGCTTACAACTGCTTAAAAGTGCCTTAGTCACTCTGTATGACAAGGCCCTTGTATTGCTCAGCAGCAAAATAAAAATACCCTTCTCAGTCTCGAACCCGGGACTCATAAGTCTGCATGAAGTACCACTAAACCACAACAGATATACAATAACTTCGTGCTGAAAGCAATTTATTATGCATTACCATGAGTGAATGTAAAGGGAAAATAGGAATGGCATAACACAAATCTTGTTCTGTGGGCCTTAACCAGCAGGTGTTGTTGAATTGCATGACATGACTGTGAAAAGAGAATCAGCCATGCTAGTAGGGAATAAGGCTACAGTAGCAGCTTACAAACCCCACGCAGTATCAGAGCAGGATACACACTGGCATATTAGCATAGGTCACAGGCCAGACCTCCCAACAGTGACTGCTCTACAGTGATGACCCTGACTAGTAAACAAAAGTTAGCTGTGCCCCTCTGACTCCCTGTGAAATGTACTAACAATAGGCAGAAAGGTGTTGAATCTCACAATAACAAATGTCAATAAGTGAGAGTAGACACCTCTTGCACGTCAGAAAAGGTGTAGTAATAGAAATGCTCTGAATCACCCAAAGTCTGAACTGCAAAATGTCTGAACTATATGACAGGTGTATCCCAGTTATATGTACCTTTCCCTGAGGCTGTTCATATATATACGTGAGAGGATCTGAGACCTGGAAGAGTCAGAAACACACAGGCATATCAGCTTGTCTGCTGTTACACACTCTGCAAATAGCTGTAGATTGAATTCCACAAGCATACCCTTATGTAGAAGTACAAAACAGAAATAGCAAAAGATGCAGCCATGTTCTGCTAGCAACCACCCGTGACAATGCCATTGTTCAGGTGCTGAAAAGACTGCTGTGGTGCACAGTCAAAGAATACTAGGCTGACCTCTATCTACCATCTGGATATGTCCACAGGTGGGAGCTACTCAGACAGACTACAAGCCTTAATAGACTTACAGGTACACAGCAACTCTGCATGTTCAGCAAGATAAACATCACACGATAATAAATAATGCACACTGCAGTTCTGCACCCCTACCCAAAGGTACTATATACCCATGTAGTCAGGCACAACCAAGGGTGTAGGTAGGCATACACAGTACAGAAATATGTCCAGTCGTCCTGAGCAGACTGTGCTAATGCCAGCACAAACCACAAACTATTCAGATGTGAGTAAAGTACTAATGACAGTATAGCTGTTCACAAACAGTGCATGTGCCTGATATTCATAACTGGTAGTACAACATACTTAGATGTCCTCACCACTCTCTCAGGGGCGGTAGGTTTCAAATATCCCACCTAATGTATTGCATATGCACAGCTGTTGCTGGTAAAGAAATGGGCAGCTATGGACCTTCTCCACACCCATCGTGTACATCCCAAACTAGTTTCCCTACTGTCTTCCCCTCTTTGAGCACCCTTTATCACCACAGTCCTATCTCCCCATTTACTTTTCTGTCAAAGACATGAGCGCGGGGGTTAGCGTGAGTGAGCACTTGTAAACAGTAGTCAGCGGGTTTGCACCAGTGTGCGCATGTGTGCGCCTAGCTTAGCATTGCTAAGATATAATAAGCTCCGCCAAGCCTAGCTTACTATTGCTAACATAAAATAAGCTAAGCTAAGCTTAGCTTAGTATTGCTGAAATACAATAAGCTAAGCTAAGCGTTGCTTAGCATCGCTAAGCATCACGCAAACCTGCGCCAACTCACTTACAACTGCTAAAAAAGTGCCTTTGTCACTCTGTATGACAAGGCCCTTGTATTGCTCAGCAGCAAAATAAAATACCCTTGTCAGTCTCAAACCCCCTTGGACTCACCAGTCTGCATGATGTACCACTAAGCCACAGCAGATACACAGTAACTTGGTGCTGAAAGAAATATAACATGCATTACAAGGAGTGCATGTAAAGGGAAAATAGGAAAGCCATAGGAATACATTGCAATAAAGAAATATGACATGCATTACAAGGACAGAATGTGAAGGGAAAATAGGAAAGCCATAGGAATACATTGCAATAAAGAAATATAACATGCATTACATGGACTGAATGTAAAGGGAAAATAGGAAATCCATAGGAATACATTGCAATAACTACTGTTATATGCCAGTTAATTCCCTAATTCCAAAAGAAAGTACATACTCCCATGTATCCAGTG